>NW_017306285.1:2368315-2382956 GCF_000935625.1 Nanorana parkeri | reverse complement strand
CTCTTCATTCACCTTTCAGAAACATGTGTACAACACAGACTGTTACGGAGCGATTGGCTGCCCAGACCCAAGCACAGCATTTAGGGCTTAAGGGGGAGAATACTCTCCCATGCCTGGGAATTTCCCAAGGCTTCGTCAGATGAACAGAGCAATGGGGAAGCAAGACCAAGGTAAGTATCAATGGATGGGGGTGGTGGCCTATTAAAAAAACCTGTTACTTTGCCCTACATGTGACTATCTGGGGCCCCTAGTGCTTTAGACATTGATTCATACAGAGCCGTGGAGCAGATGCCTTCCTTAGTCCTGGACATGATGAAAATATGGGAAGGTTTGCTTTACGGTGTGCATTGAATGGGCCCCTTTACCATAACCCATAAAGTCCTATCTGCCCGGGTCTCACCTTGTAATAGTCCCATTAGGAAGCGCAGAAAGCTGACCAGGTGGAGAGACGCTGTGGTGGCATGGGCGGCCAGAGGGGTGGCAATGGTGATGAGCCCCCATAGTAGAGCAGACACGAGGAGGACCCTTTCCCCGCCGACTCTGGAGAAGGAAGACAGACACTTTACAGCAGGAAGAGGGCAGGGTGACCCTCACATCTGAGAATTGAAAAGATTCAGCAACCATTCGGGTTCGCCCCTTTAAAGAAAACCGGTCGCTAAAGTCAAGAGTTTCCATCACGGTGGGAAATTTCTGCAAGCAACAGCGAGCACAACAAATACCCGTGGCCATAAGGTCACCCCTACAGTGCCAGGCCACTGCTGGCAGGGCAAAGTGCACACAGATGGCTTTTGTTTCGGGGTTTCCACCTCTAGCTACTCACTTGTCGCTCAGATGACCTCCGGCGATCTGCGTCAGGCAGTACCCCCAGAAGAAGCTGCTCAGAGCTAATCCGGTCTGCTTCTTGTTCCACCCAAACTGCTCACTCATGGACACGGCGCAGATAGGCAAACTGGAGCGGGCGCAGTACAGGAAGCACGTTCCCGCCAGCAGTGTGAACATCCAGACCCGAGCCTCGCATCTGCAAACAGAGGGACCAGGACGTCAGTATTCCAATGACACATTTCATATAAGTACGATGTATAAAATATAACTCATAGAGCAAAACTCCACTCTATGGGGTCTGCTGTGAACAATCTGCAGGACCCTTCACCCTGGGAAAAGCTGTAATTGTTCTTTTTTGGCCGATTAATGCCAAAATGAATACTCTTAATATATGTTTGGGGGCATGCAGTACTACATTATGGCCACTAGTTGGCGCCGAGGAGCATTGGAAATAAATACTAAGTTCTGCCCAGGATGTAACTTGCACAACAGTGGTGCTGACGAGTCATCCGGGGGGTGCAGGTGCTGTGCGAATGGCTGCACAACTTTTCTGATTGAAGCCCTAAGTGTTATTTGCAGGAATACCAGGTGAAAATAAAGTGCGAATCTTGAAAAAAGAAAAACTAATGCAGTCACCAGATCTTTCTGGTGTCTCTTTGGTCTATCCTGTGCACCTGATTGGCCTCTCTAGGCACCACAGACAGTTCTGCTTCATATATGGAGCCTTTTTTCTTGTCCCAGGTGTGCACAGCCAGTACCGGAGGTGTATTATTTCAGCAGGCAATGCTTCTTGGAAGGGATCCAGAGGAAATCATTTCAGGAGCCGATTGTTATTACAAAAATAAAGAGAGAGCCGCTGGCAGGGGCGCAGAACATAGCACGGAACACCACCATTCTAATCCGCCAATTATCGTGCCGTGGACTGATATTTGCGGTTGCCAACTGGCGGCCAAATTCTACCCAACACATTTGATTTTATCTTTCCTCTTTGTCTCCAAAACAAGAGAATGAAATATCTGCTGTGCTGAGAAAAATAAACGCAGAATCTGCGGACAATGTTGGCGGCCTGGCTGTCATGCTGATCCATGTTCTTCTACGTTGCAATAATTGACCCAAAACAAGTAAGCGGATCAGGAGTCCTGTCACACTTCACCGGCTGCACACCTGGGAACCCAGAGACAGCCAGGTAACTACAATGTAGAGAGCATTAGCAGCAGACCATGTCATTCGCATGGCACAGGTTTCCTATAAAGAGACCCTGTCACCAATTTTATCAATTACAGGTGAGGGCGCAGGAAAACAAAAACAAGGATTTTAGGTGCTTACTGTTCCTTTCCATGAATATTTTCTTTTCAACTGTAATGTGCCTTTGAATGGGCTAGCAAATGTCTACAGAGAGGATGGAAAAGGAGAAGAGGAGCACAGAAGAGGGGAGCAGGAGGAAGTGGAAAAGGGGCAGCATAGAGTTGTGGAGAAGGGGAGCACAGCTGGGGAGAAGGGAAGCATAGAGTTGTGGAGAAGGGGAGCACAGCTGGCTAGAAGAGTAGAAGGGCAGCATAGAGTTGTAGAGAAGGGGAGCACAGCTGGCTAGAAGAGTAGAAGGGCAGCATAGAGTTGTAGAGAAGGGGAGCACAGCTGGTTAGAAGAGTAGAAGGGCAGCATAGAGTTGTAGAGAAGGGGAGCACAGCTGGTTAGAAGAGTAGAAGGGCAGCATAGAGTTGTAGAGAAGGGGAGCACAGCTGGCTAGAAGAGTAGAAGGGCAGCATAGAGTTGTAGAGAAGGGGAGCACAGCTGGCTAGAAGAGTAGAAGGGAAGCATAGAGTTGTGGAGAAGGGGAGCACAGCTGGGAAGAGGAGAAGAGAGCATAGAGTTGTGGAGAAGGGGAGCACAGCTGGGGAGGAGAAAAGCAGCATGGAGTAGGAGAAGGAGAATGGTAGCCCAGAGGAGAGGAGGAGAAGGGTGGCCCAGAGGAGAGGAGAAGGGCAGCATGGAGTCGGAGAAGGAGAATGGTAGCCCAGAGGAGTGGAGGAGAAGGAGAATGGTAGGAGAAGGGCGGCTTGGAGAATGAGAATGGTAGGAGAAGGGCAGCATGGAGTAGGAGAAGGAGAATGGTAGCCCAGAGGAGTGGAGGAGAAGGAGAATGGTAGGAGGAGGGCGGCTTGGAGTAGAGAAGGGTGGCCCAGAGGAGAGGAGAAGGGCAGCATGGAGTAGGAGAATGGTAGCCCAGAGGAGAAGGGCGGCTTGGAGTACGAGAAGGAGAATGGTAGGAGGAGGGCGGCTTGGAGTAGAGAAGGGTGGCCCAGAGGAGAGGAGAAGGGCAGCATGGAGTAGGAGAATGGTAGCCCAGAGGAGAAGGGCGGCTTGGAGTACGAGAAGGAGAATGGTAGGAGGAGGGCGGCTTGGAGTAGAGAAGGGTGGCCCAGAGGAGAGGAGAAGGGCAGCATGGAGTAGGAGAATGGTAGCCCAGAGGAGAAGGGCGGCTTGGAGTACGAGAAGGAGAATGGTAGGAGGAGGGCGGCTTGGAGTAGAGAAGGGTGGCCCAGAGGAGAGGAGAAGGGCAGCATGGAGTAGGAGAATGGTAGCCCAGAGGAGAAGGGCGGCTTGGAGTACGAGAAGGAGAATGGTAGGAGGAGGGCGGCTTGGAGTAGAGAAGGGTGGCCCAGAGGAGAGGAGAAGGGCAGCATGGAGTAGGAGAATGGTAGCCCAGAGGAGAAGGGCGGCTTGGAGTACGAGAAGGAGAATGGTAGGAGGAGGGCGGCTTGGAGTAGAGAAGGGTGGCCCAGAGGAGAGGAGAAGGGCAGCATGGAGTAGGAGAATGGTAGCCCAGAGGAGAAGGGCGGCTTGGAGTACGAGAAGGAGAATGGTAGGAGGAGGGCGGCTTGGAGTAGAGAAGGGTGGCCCAGAGGAGAGGAGAAGGGCAGCATGGAGTAGGAGAATGGTAGCCCAGAGGAGAAGGGCGGCTTGGAGTACGAGAAGGAGAATGGTAGGAGGAGGGCGGCTTGGAGTAGAGAAGGGTGGCCCAGAGGAGAGGAGAAGGGCAGCATGGAGTAGGAGAATGGTAGCCCAGAGGAGAAGGGCGGCTTGGAGTACGAGAAGGAGAATGGTAGGAGGAGGGCGGCTTGGAGTAGAGAAGGGTGGCCCAGAGGAGAGGAGAAGGGCAGCATGGAGTAGGAGAATGGTAGCCCAGAGGAGAAGGGCGGCTTGGAGTACGAGAAGGAGAATGGTAGGAGGAGGGCGGCTTGGAGTAGAGAAGGGTGGCCCAGAGGAGAGGAGAAGGGCAGCATGGAGTAGGAGAATGGTAGCCCAGAGGAGAAGGGCGGCTTGGAGTACGAGAAGGAGAATGGTAGGAGGAGGGCGGCTTGGAGTAGAGAAGGGTGGCCCAGAGGAGAGGAGAAGGGCAGCATGGAGTAGGAGAATGGTAGCCCAGAGGAGAAGGGCGGCTTGGAGTACGAGAAGGAGAATGGTAGGAGGAGGGCGGCTTGGAGTAGAGAAGGGTGGCCCAGAGGAGAGGAGAAGGGCAGCATGGAGTAGGAGAATGGTAGCCCAGAGGAGAAGGGCGGCTTGGAGTACGAGAAGGAGAATGGTAGGAGGAGGGCGGCTTGGAGTAGAGAAGGGTGGCCCAGAGGAGAGGAGAAGGGCAGCATGGAGTAGGAGAATGGTAGCCCAGAGGAGAAGGGCGGCTTGGAGTACGAGAAGGAGAATGGTAGGAGGAGGGCGGCTTGGAGTAGAGAAGGGTGGCCCAGAGGAGAGGAGAAGGGCAGCATGGAGTAGGAGAATGGTAGCCCAGAGGAGAAGGGCGGCTTGGAGGAGGAGAATGGTAGGAGAAGGGCAGCATGGAGTAGGAGAAGGATAGCACAGAGGAGAAGGGCGTCTTGGAGTAGGAGAATGGTAGGAGAAGGGCGGCTTGGAGTAGGAGAATGGTAGGAGAAGGGCGGCTTGGAGTAGGAGAATGGTAGGAGAAGGGCGGCTTGGAGTAGGAGTCACTAATCTGGACACACCATGTACTGTAGATAATGGACATTCCTAATAGGCATTCTTGTGACAGTACTGAAGCAAGAAGTCAGCATGACAGCCAGGCACCCTCCATGCTGCTCTCATAAACTCCTTCCATTTGCTCCCTTTTGAAAGCCTTTTGCTGCATCTGTTCAATAAATGTAAAAGAAAACCTAGCTGTTGATCCCGCCATAAATCTTGTCAGCTGAATCCTTTCTATGCTGTCACTTTCACCGTCCTTCTTTACATGGACTTTACCAGTCTTCCTTAAAAAACAAGTGCCCTGGATGCTCTGTGACCACAAATCTCCTTCCAGTGTTGTAAAACATGGAGATCAATAAACCACAAGGGCCCAAAGTAAATATTTAGGTCAAATCCAGTTCTGGAACTCTAAATACACTGTAACTACAAATCACAGCAGACACTGAATGTTAAGATGACGCTTGTGGTGTTATGCTGGGACTTGTAGTTCCAACCTCAGGATTACAAGTCCCAGCACACCCTGGAATGTCTACTGGGTCTTGTAGTTCCACCTGAGCAATACATCCCCAAGCACCCTGAGAGATTTGCTGGGTCTTGTAGTTCCACCACAGCATTACAAGTCCCAGAACAGCCTGAGAGGCTTGCTGGGTCTTGTAGTTCCACCTCAGCAATACAAACCCAAGCACCCCGAGAGGCTTGCTATCTCTTGTAGTCAAAACCTTGGCAATACAAGCCCTGCACACCCTGAGAGGCGTGCTGGGTCTTGTAGTTCCACCTCAGCAATACAAGCCCCAGCACTCCCTGAGAAACAAATTGAGAGATGTAGTTTGCCCTAGAAGTAAAAGCCACCCTGGGGATCTACTGAGTCTTGCAGTTCCACCTCAGCAATACAAGCCCAGCACACCCAGAAAGGTTTGCTGGCTCTTGTAGTTCCATTACAGCAATACAAGCCCAGCACACCCAGAAAGGCTTGCTGGGTCTTGCAGTTCCACCTCAGCAATACAAGCCCCAGTGCACCCTAAGAAACACATAGACATGTAGTTTAACCTAAAAATAAAAGCTCCTGCACACTCTGGGAGCTCTGCTGGCACTTGTAGTTCCATCCCAGCAATACAAGCCCCAGCACACCATGATAAGCCTGCTGGCACTTGTAGTTCCACCCCCAGCACACCATGATAAGCCTGCTGGCACTTATAGTTCCATCCCTGCAATACAAGCCCCAACACACCATGATAAGCATGCTGGCACTTATAGTTCCACCCCAGCACACGATGATAAGCATGCTGGCACTTATAGTTCCACCCCAGCACACGATGATAAGCATGCTGGCACTTATAGTTCCACCCCAGCACACGATGATAAGCATGCTGGCACTTATAGTTCCACCCCAGCACACGATGATAAGCATGCTGGCACTTATAGTTCCACCCCAGCACACGATGATAAGCATGCTGGCACTTATAGTTCCACCCCAGCACACGATGATAAGCATGCTGGCACTTATAGTTCCACCCCAGCACACGATGATAAGCATGCTGGCACTTATAGTTCCACCCCAGCACACGATGATAAGCATGCTGGCACTTATAGTTCCACCCCAGCACACGATGATAAGCATGCTGGCACTTATAGTTCCACCCCAGCACACGATGATAAGCATGCTGGCACTTATAGTTCCACCCCAGCACACGATGATAAGCATGCTGGCACTTATAGTTCCACCCCAGCACACGATGATAAGCATGCTGGCACTTATAGTTCCACCCCAGCACACGATGATAAGCATGCTGGCACTTATAGTTCCACCCCAGCACACGATGATAAGCATGCTGGCACTTATAGTTCCACCCCAGCACACGATGATAAGCATGCTGGCACTTATAGTTCCACCCCAGCACACGATGATAAGCATGCTGGCACTTATAGTTCCACCCCAGCACACGATGATAAGCATGCTGGCACTTATAGTTCCACCCCAGCACACGATGATAAGCATGCTGGCACTTATAGTTCCACCCCAGCACACGATGATAAGCATGCTGGCACTTATAGTTCCACCCCAGCACACGATGATAAGCATGCTGGCACTTATAGTTCCACCCCAGCACACGATGATAAGCATGCTGGCACTTATAGTTCCACCCCAGCACACGATGATAAGCATGCTGGCACTTATAGTTCCACCCCAGCACACGATGATAAGCATGCTGGCACTTATAGTTCCACCCCAGCACACGATGATAAGCATGCTGGCACTTATAGTTCCACCCCAGCACACGATGATAAGCATGCTGGCACTTATAGTTCCACCCCAGCACACGATGATAAGCATGCTGGCACTTATAGTTCCACCCCAGCACACGATGATAAGCATGCTGGCACTTATAGTTCCACCCCAGCACACGATGATAAGCATGCTGGCACTTATAGTTCCACCCCAGCACACGATGATAAGCATGCTGGCACTTATAGTTCCACCCCAGCACACGATGATAAGCATGCTGGCACTTATAGTTCCACCCCAGCACACGATGATAAGCATGCTGGCACTTATAGTTCCACCCCAGCACACGATGATAAGCATGCTGGCACTTATAGTTCCACCCCAGCACACGATGATAAGCATGCTGGCACTTATAGTTCCACCCCAGCACACGATGATAAGCATGCTGGCACTTATAGTTCCACCCCAGCACACGATGATAAGCATGCTGGCACTTATAGTTCCACCCCAGCACACGATGATAAGCATGCTGGCACTTATAGTTCCACCCCAGCACACGATGATAAGCATGCTGGCACTTATAGTTCCACCCCAGCACACGATGATAAGCATGCTGGCACTTATAGTTCCACCCCAGCACACGATGATAAGCATGCTGGCACTTATAGTTCCACCCCAGCACACCACGATAAGCATGCATTGCTGGCACTTATAGTTCCACCCCCAGCAATTCCATGCACCCCACTACGTTGCACAGCCTGCACCAGATCACTCATCCTGATGTATCCACTTACTCCGACCAGTGCTGGTCCCCGCTGGGCTTCTTGGTCCGATCTCCATGCTGGGGGCTCCTAGGAGGGCTCTGTAACTGTTCGTCTTTTAACAGCAAGTCCACATCACTCTTGTAGCCATTTTTGCCCCCTTTGGTGGCCATCCAGAAGGACAAGGGGGTATTTAACCCACACTAGCCCAGAGAAGCATTTTCCCACCAAGCTCCCCCAGATATGCCAAGTCCTCCTCTTGCTAGTTGACTGGAGCTGGAACTTTGCGACTTTTCTGTAGCCCCCACGCAGGCTGGCTGGTAGGGAGGGAAGGAGGGATCAGACTTTTTACATCACACATAAACTTTTTTTTTTCCACGTGTCAGCGGTAGAAGAGTTTCCTGTTCCTGGTGTACAAGCTGCACTGCAGGAAGAAGGTTGAAGAGACAGATCTGGGTCATTAATGGTCGGTGACTGATAATGAGATGCCTAGGATTCCTCAGGCAGCAGTCATCTTCTAGGTGACACACTTTCCTCCTGCACAGACACGACTTGAAATGATTGCAAGCTCTCTGGCCAAGGTCTCCGCTCCCATTGTACCTTCTGGACTCAGATGCATGTACCATGTCTGCCCTTGTTTTCTTTTTATGTGGACGCCCATCTGACCCTTTTTGGACCCATTCCACGGACCCCCTATTTTTCCACAACTCTTCTCCATGTGGACAAAATCCATCTGGCCCTCTGTCTGGCTCAAAGTTCTGTCCCACCAACTTCCCTGTTCCTCTGTCCTCCACAACCCGTCCTTATTCTGGACCCAAACCTTTCCATCCGTCTCTTCCACTCACATTTCACTGTGCCTCTTTATATTGTCCCAAACGGGTCAGCCCTTTCTTCCACAACTGTTCTGCTTTGTGCCCAGATTCCCGTCCTACACCCCCCTCCCCCCCCGCCCCCTCTTTCCTTCACAACTGGCCCTCCTTTGGACCCAAAACCTTTTGTCCCTCTTGCCCCCACCACATTTCTTCTAACCCCTTGATTCTCAACTGGTGGGTCGTGACCCAAAAGTGGGTCGCGATTCCATGTTCAGTGGGTTGCCGCGTGCTTTCCACTTTTCTAGGTGAGAGGCTCCCCGGCCTCCCCTAGCGCAGCGCTGCCAGTTCTCACGCCGAGCAGTCATTCAAAATATGCTGCGCGGTGCTGAGTGTCAGCTTGAGGTGGGCTGGAAGTATGGCCGCGAGGGAGCTCCATGCATTGAGTACAGCTCCCTCGCGTGTCCTGTGGAGGTGCCTGCACCGGAGTGACGTCACATTCTGGCTCCCGCCACCTCAACAGGGCGCGCAAGAGAGCTGTACAAGCAATGCACATATGGATGGAGCTCTGTCACAGCACAGCAGCCCACACTGGACCCCAGGCTGAGGATCCACTCCAGCTCTCCTAAGGTAAGATAAGGAGACCTGGTGGATTTAAAAAAAAAAGAACTTAATCGCACCTACCGCACGTTCGGGTGTGGGAGGTGCATTGCCATTCATTTGAATGGCACCCCAAATTTGCTCATTTGTTCTTCAAGGTTCACAATCTGGGTCTGTCATTGTCATCCTTTCTTTTCTGCTAAGCGAGTCACTGATGTCTAACATAACATACCAGCATCCCTACAGCTGTCCTGACAGGTCCTTATCAAAGGGAATCTGTCACTTAAGGGCAAAGTGAAAGGTTCTCTTTTTGGCGGAATCTCCCCGTGTCACCCACCACAATCTCTCTCCTTGTGCGGGGTGTCTGGCCTGGTCTGGTCTCCACCCCCCTCCTGTAATAAAGACCGGTCACTGCTGCTCTCTCCTTGTGAAGGGTGACTGGTCTTGTCTCCGCCCCCTCCTGTAATAAAGACTGGTCACTGCTGCTCTCTCCTTGTGCAGGGAAACTGGCCCTGTCTCCGCCCCCTCCTGTAGTTTTCTGCATTTGATGCACACATCAATAAATCTATTTAAATGAAAATGTCATCTTGAAACATTTCACATTTAAATCTTAAATAAACAATGTAGAAGGACGGGGGTTCCCTGTGAACTACCTGATTACGCAGCGATAATAATGTCAGGTTAAAGAGACAGAGCGATATCTGAAGGTGTTTGAACGCTCAATCTGCTTGGCTGTTTCCTATTGACTTAGTCCGATTACATCACCAGTTCCCGCTGTTCATATATTTGTATAGGAAGCCTGATGATGGAGACGCCTCGGTAAATACAGCAGGTTGTGTGTGCCCAGCGGACTAACCTTGGGGCCATTTTTTGCTTCTGGGGCAGCTTTAGGACAAGGACATAGAACTTTTTAGAAGTGGGATAGAGTGGGAGAGTGGTCAGAACCACTGGCAGGTCTTCGCTGCTATCTGGGGCTCCGTTAGAGAGATTTGCCCTCACTTCCTGTCCTGCTGATTGTGAGCTGCGGCAGACCCTGCATGGTGGGATTGTTTCCCTCTGTATGTACATGCTGTAAAGACTTCATGGGCCGATAAGCAGAAATGAATTGTTTCGATATAGTGCTGGCTATACAGTCTGCTGTGTGGGCTAGTAAAGGGAATGGCTCACCAGTCCATGCATGCACCATTTGTTACAGTCCCGACCCTTAACCTGCAGCTCATAACTGCAAGGCATCCAATGGGGATCATGGGCATTCCCCTCCCCTCAGCTGCATGTAAGCAAAGGGGGCTGGATGCTGGTGCTGATGTCATTAACCTTATACGGTCACATAGCCATATAAGGTAATTACCAAATATAGGCATGTAGCTGCATAAGGTCAATGATGTCACTGCATCCCGCCCCTTTGTTTACATGCATCTGCATAGATGAGAATGTCCGGACGCCAGCGGATTTTGTTCGGAGTAGCTCATCCCTACTAACTTCCTCCTATGTTCAGGAGCTACTTCTGGGTTTGGAGTTCAGGTTTGGAATGCAGCTGAGCCCATCCTGTGGTATCTGGATGACGACCCCCCCTAATATTGAGTAGTCACCCCCTTTCTTGCCCAGGCATGGACTCCACTAGACCTCTGAAGGTATGCAGTGGTATCTGGATGACGCCTCCTAATATTGAGTAGTCCCCTCTTCTCCTGACCCGTCCAGCCATGGAAGCCACTGGACCTTTGAAGGTATGCTGTGGTATCTGGATGACGACCCCCCTAAAATTGAGTAGTCACCCCCTTTCCTGACCCATCCACGTATGGACTCCACTAGACCTCTGAAGGTATGCTGTGGTATCTGGATGGCCCCTCCCAATATTGAGTAGTCACCCCCTTTCCTGACCCATCCAGGCATGGACTCCACTAGACCTCTGAAGGTATGCTGTGGTATCTGGATGACCCCTCCCAATATTGAGTAGTACCTTTTCCTGACCCGTCGAGGCATGGACTCCACTAGACCTCTGAAGGTATGCTGTGGTATCTGGATGACGCCCCCTAATATTGAGTAGTACCTTCTCCTGACCCGTCCAGCCATGGACGCCACTGGACCTCTGAAGGTATGCTGTGGTATCTGGGTGACGACCCCCCTAATATTGAGTAGCCACCCCTTTTCCTGACCAGGCATGGACTCCACTAGACCTCTGAAGGTATGCTGTAGTATCTGTATGACGTCTCCCAATATTTAGTAGTCACCCCCTTTCCTGATCCTTCCAGGCATGGACTCCACTAGACCTCTGAAGGTATGCTGTATCTGGATGACGCCCACTAATATTGAGTAGTCACCCCTTTTCCTGACCCGTCCAGGCATGGACTCCACTAGACCTCTGAAGGTATGCTGTGGTATCATTATCCTGCTGAGAGAGGCCACTGCCATCAGGGAATACCAGTTCCATGAAGGGGTGTGCTTGGTCACCAACAATGTCTAGGTCGGCGGTACATGTCAAAGTAACATCCACATGAATGGCAGGACCCAAGGTCTCCCAGCAGAACATTGCCCAAAGCATCACACTGCCCTACAATTCACCTCTCAGTGGTTATGTTATGATCTATCGGGGTGTTTATAAAAAAAATAGATGTGGCGATGATATAAAATATTTCTGCACAATCTTGGCACAGGCCTCAGTCACTGTATAAGGTGACCACAGTCTGCCCATTGTGCTCCTGCATTGCCACTGTGTCACATGTTCCCCGATGAGGACTACAAGCAGCTGTGACAACACATTTTGCCCAGACACAGACCGCCGTTGTCACCATCATGTAACTGGTCCAGGTCTATGATGTGCAGCCAATGCTGGAGTGAGTGCATGTAGACAGGAAGTGACTGGCGGAGATCTGCAGCACTGAGATGCAATAAAAGTGTAAACAATCAGTAAATATGACCTTATGATAAATATATGTGGCAATTGTTAATGATACACACAGTTTTAGTGGACCAGAGGTCAGCCATTTAGGGTGTAGACTTAATTATAACACGCCCTTACGGATATAGCTCACGGATGTCATGGGATGGAAAAAAAAAAAAGCAACACAACCAGTTCTGGTTTCACATCTTCAGAAATTTTAATTGCAAAACATTTGACTAACCCCCTCCCAGATATAATGCACATGTTGTACACAACACACACGTCAATCAGTCCCAAAAAAAAAAAAATGTAACCCGCCAGAATGTAAAATTATGTACAAAGGCATTCTGCTATATACAATGTAATGATAAGACATGCCACAAGGGGGCAGTGCATACCGCCCGGCAAACTCCCGCAAAACACCTTATATGGTAGTGTGGCGCCAGCCGAGGGGCCGTACCAAAACCAGAAAGACGGTGGGGGGAGATTTCTTGACCTACCGGCGTGGGCAGCAAGTGTTGTAAACCGTACCTTGCGTGGCAGAGGGTTGACTTCAGATGCCTTCACCCCAACGTGGATCTAGATTTGTAATATAAACATATATAACCCCAGTCCTAGAAACCTAACTTTAAATATTGACATCCGCTACATCTTGTGTCTCCAAGTCAGGGGTCGCCAACCTTGGCACTGGCAACTACAACTCCAACCAGGCAATGCAAGACCCTGACAGCCACAGGCATGGCTCCCAGAGTCAGAAGCATCATGGGATTTGTAGTTTCAAGGTTACTGACCCCCTGCTCTGAGTCCTCCTTCAAGGGCCATAAACTAGTTCATATTTCGCAATAGATTTGTGAACAGATTTAAAAAAACTGACATAAAAGTAGTGTTGTTGGGAGGGAGGGATTTGGGGCTCGCAATTGACTTCCTGCCCCATGAAAGAACGTCAACAGGGAATACCGGGACCATCTTAAAGTGTACGAAGAGCTTGTTTTGGATAGCGTTGGGAAGGATTAGAACCACTGTAAGGTTTTTACTGCTCCGATACAGATTTCCCCTTACTTCCTGTCCTGCTGGCAACGGTTTCCCCAAACAGGAAATGAGGAATAACCTGCAACTGGGACACAGCAACAAACATTAACAGGGGGCTCCTATAGAAGATGATTTCTATTTCCGTCTGGGTTGCTGGTGGAGATTTTCCGCTCATTTCCTGTCTGTTTAAACTTGTTGTCAGCTGGTCAGCACTTCAGGGGAATTTTCCCTTCACTTCCTCTCCGGGAGACAGAACAGGAAGTGAGCATCTTTTCTCCTAAGTGAGGGAAATCTCCTATCAGACAACAAGTCTTCCTATTGGACAATCTCCCCTCACCTCTAGTATCCAGAGACAACGAGAATATTCAAGTCCTAGTGAAAGTAGTCACCGTGACCCATGTCCCCTCACCTCTAGTATCCAGTGACAACCAGAATATTGAGGTTCTTAAACAGCTTCTGTCCTAGTCAAAGTGGTCACCTGTGTGTCACCCGGAGGGGACACGCAGCGACCTAACCCTTCCCCGCTCTATCCAAAACATTTAACATGCACTTCAATACTAAACGTTGCTATTCAACAAAGAGACCGCGCTGGTCAGCTTGAGTCGCCTGCCCACCAACATGCAGGAAAAGCCGGAACACGAGGGGGCTGGATACAGCTACAGGAGAGAACAATAATACAAAGAAAATGGCCGCCGCTTTCCGCATGGATGATGAAGAACAAACTTGACAGAAAGCAATCAAACACCGGCGGGCTCCGCGGCCTGACACTTCCTATTATATAATAGAAGATTGTGTCTCAGCGTGTCACTGACAGAACAATGACACCCCCCCCCCCCCCCCCGGGACCTACAATGCCACAATGGCTTTCCAAGGTGTGCCAACTCTGCACCACATCTGATGCAATACTGAATCCGTGCCAAGGAGGAGCTGCCAGAGGACGGTGACAGAACCTGAGGTAAAGAGAACCTGTCACCGCCGGGCTTTGGGAAGAATACGACTACTTGAAATCTAAGAGGGGCCCCTGATATGTCTGACGTCACTGCTGATCACACGCTCTCTCCCGATTATTGAGTGTTTTGTTACCTTGAAGCCCTCCACCCCCTAAAACAAAAAGTTACCCTACACCCCAACTTCTGACTGCTTCCTGTAGGCGCCGGTGATGACCTTACCCCGGGATCAAGTGGTAAACAAGGGTACATTCTGGTAAGAATTAATTGATGGCCTTACCCCGGGATCAAGCGGTAAACGGGGGAACATTCTGGCAAGATTTGGCCCCCCTAAACTTTCTCAGGATTCCGTGACATCACCTTCGCCTCGGGCATGGAGTAGGGTTGGGAGGGGGGTGATGGCCTTACCCCGGGATCAAGCGGTAAACGGGGGTACATTCTGGCAAGATTGACCCCCTTAGCTTTCTCACGACGCCGTGACATCACCTTCGCCTCGGTCAGCGATTCGGAAGCATGGAGTAGGGTTGGGGGGCAAGGTAAGAAACTGACTCTTTCCACGTTTTATCCTTCTTTGTTTCAGTTAGTGTTTTCATTCT
>NW_017306285.1:2348150-2368190 GCF_000935625.1 Nanorana parkeri | reverse complement strand
GGGGTGGGGGGGGGGGGGGGCGCGCGGTAAGTGGACCTTACATGACCACAGGGCTCTGCTGTTCAACGCACACACAGGAGCAAGTAGAAAACGAAGGGTTAGCAATAGATTCCTATCGCTGCATGTGTCTCCTTTAAAAGATTCCCCTCACTTCCTGCCCTGGTGACCCCCCCCGTGTGTCAGAATGCAACATGGAAGCTCCGTGACCATTAAAGCTTATAAATCACAAGTGTCTGAAGACACAACCAGTTGGTCTGCGCCTTCTCCCAATCACGGATGGATCTGTTTGGTTGTTATATGAGCACCTTCTCCCAACCACGGATGGATCTGATTGGTTGCCATATGAGATAAACTAGTATAGTAACCATCTAGCCGTTTCCTCTATCTCTCCATTGTGTCTCCATACTCCATGCCACCCATTATGAGGGCCTCCCACCATCCCTGCTGCACTTTCTACCCATTTTAGATTAGGGGGGATTTAATAGAAGGAGCCGGGACGTACAAAAGGTGGGCGGCACCCAAAACTCCCAGGTGTGCAGGAACAGAGTCAGGAATTGCGCTTGGGGGATCTCACTGTTGCTGCATCTAAGACAAATAAGAAGGAAGTTGCTGATTCAGCCCGTTCACCTACAACTAAAATAACACTTTTGGGTGGACTGACCCTTTAACTATTCTAGGGCTGGATTGTAGCCAATGGAAGGCCGCCGTGAACCATAACTTTATGCCTACTATAATAAGGACTAATGATAAGAAAGATGGGGACGGCCTGCCAACAGAAGCCACACTCTATATATACAGTACATCTCTCTGTGATAAAAAAGGGATAAATAAATATAGATTTAGTAGATCCTCACACTATCTGTGCTGCGGGTTGAATATTCTCTGTAGAGAAGACATATTCCTCTGCTCGGCGGAATACACTTCATGTCGTTGGGTCTTCCCTTCGGTGACGGGACCCAACCTGACCCTAGAACTAGTATAAAACACCCAAAAAATAAGCCGTTTGACTTCTTTCTTTTTTTTTTCCCCGCAAAAATCTTCTTCGTTGGACCCTTGTTCCTGCAAACAGGAAGTGATGTCAGAGACCCCAAAAAACAAAAACAAAACAGGAAGTGTCCAGGTTGGCATACTGATAGAAAACGTTGCAGTCACAGACTGATGGTGCAGGAGGTTTTGCGAGGGATGCGGGCCCTTCTGTCTGTTACTTGGGGTCCTCTACCGTTCCTTTGCTGAGGTCGGCCATCTTGGGGTATTTGACTTTCTTTTGATCTAGCTCGTTCTGAGCCCAGAGGAGGAGTTTGAGCAGTTTGGCCAACTTGGGCGTGGACTCGCGGTTCTCGTAGTCTAGCACGGCCTGGTTGACTTCGCTCCACACCTGGAAGGATGCAAATCGGTAAAATGTGACGCTGAATGTGTTTACAGGCAATATGCTTTCAGAGAGTTACATTTCCCAGCCAATCAGGAAGCCGGGAGGCGGGTCATTAGTCGCCGCATGGCTTCCTGATTAGCCAGAGAGCCGGCTTCCCAGCCAATCAGCATGAAGCCAGCTTCCTGATTGCCTGGGAAGCTGGCTCCATGTTCCACTACAGCACTGCCGGTCAGAGGAAATCTTCCTCTGACCAGAAGTCCCGGTATCAGGGAAGGTATCAGAGCATTAGGCGAGTACTCGCCCAACTACTCAGTATCAGCAGCGATACTGGTATCGGTATTGGTGCATCCCTACAATTTAGTTGAGGGACATCCATAGCCTTTTTGCCGCGGCAAGGAGGAGGGCTGTTTCAGGATGGTGCACAATCAAAGGGAGGGAGGGGGATGCTAGTGGAGGGTGACGCCATTAAGAGCTGGATGGGGAGATGTGTAAAGGCTCTGCATCTTCCTGCCAAGCTCTCCGCAACCTGTGATGTTCTAGCCGGTGTGCCACCGGGCTCCTGGCATTCAGTAACATCACTGGTTGGCAGGAGCTTGGCAGGACTCCGCCAAGCGCATCACAGGCTGCTAAGACCTGGGTGAAGAGATGTGTATGGCCCTTATACATCTGCTGACCAAGCTCCTAGCAACCTGGGACGCTCATGCCAAAAAGGGGGCAGCAAGGACACTGCAAACATTGTGCAGCAGAGTGGCCAAGTTGCTCCGCCTGCCGCCCCCTTCCGCACATAAGGTAGCCTCGGGCTACCTTATCATAGGGAAGGCCCAGCGTGCAATAAACAAACAGTGAAGCAATAACCTGATCTGGAGGGTGGCAGCTGGCCCTTTAAGAGATGGTAACCCTGGAGGTGTTACATGGGCTTCCTGATCATGTGTTTACTGTCACAGCCTGTCCTACCCATTCCTGATCATTGCTAGGTGACAGGAAGCTGTCGGTGACATTGTGGTCACAGTGCTGCAACTGAGCGCGCTCCCAGCTCAACACAGCAATGCCAGTGGTATACAGTATATGCTATGAGGGACTGACACACCTGGCGACAGGCTTTAATATCCATAAAGACCAGACACCACCTTGGCAAGGCTTGGCCCTACTCCATTATTAGAGGGAAAGACAATACCGAGACTACACAGAGAGGTGCAATGAGCACGCCCACGGTGTTTTTTGTTGCACGCTAAGCTTTGTCATCAGCTCACAATGACCTCGACAAGGCAATGACTGCTGGAAATGTCACACAGATGTTTGCATTGTCTCCGGTGCTGAACCAAGTTACAGGTGTATCGCTAAAAGGCGGCTGGAGAACATATGCAGTGTCCCGGTTTATTTTTTCCAATTGAGAAGGATTTAGGTTATTTTGGAATAATGAGAAACATTAGAGATGCACTGATTCCGATACTAGTATCAGTGCCGATACCGAGTATTTGGGCGAATACTCGTACCCGCCCAAATGCTTCCGATGCTGGAACTTCTGGTATCAGGAAGCCGGGCAGCGAGTCATTACACGCTGCCCGGCTTCCTGATTGGCCGGGAAGCCGTCTCTATGCTCCCTCGTCACCAGGAAGCATGGAGCCGGATTCCCAGGCCAATCAGGAAGCCTGGCGCCGTGTAATGACTCGCCGCCCGGCTTCCTGATTGGTCAGAAAGCTGGCTCCATGCTTCCTCCTCACCTGGTGACGAGTGCGCATAGAGACGGCGTCCCGGCTAATTTGGGAAGCTGGGCGGCGAGTCATTACACACCGCCCGGCTTCCTTAATGGGACTTCCGGTTTCGTCAAGTCCCAAAAAAAGAACATCGGTACTCGATACCAAAAAACTGGTATGGGTGCATTCCTAGCAAACATATTCATTACATCTCTGCAGTGCATGCACATTTCCCCATATGCTATCCCTTTAAAAAGATGCAAGTACAAAAAAAAAAAGCCTGCCGATCTTCCAGAAATCTAGAGCGCTCCTAACTTCCTAAAGGGAGCTTCCCTCCACCAGACATTGACTGATGCCTCTCCTCCGGACAGAGGAATCCTGGACAACTGACCAGTCTGGAGAAGGACTTCCTATAAAAGTGTATTTGGTGATGCAATTCATGTTCCTGGTGGTCTAAGGCTGGCAGTGACAATGACATTACATGCACTGCTGAAGCCTTAAGGTGCCTATACACTGCTCGATTCTCGTACGAGAATCGGGCGAAATCCCGCGATCGTACGAGAATCGAGCAGTGTGAACGAAGACGTGCGACCGTTTCTACTGTACGGTCGCACGTCTTTTGTCGAACCAACATGCTCGAAAACCCGCCGAGAATCGTACGATTGTCGGCGGGTTTCTAGCCTGCTCGTCCGATAGCTGCGGAACGGGCCGGTGTGCGCACGCGCACACTGCCCGTTCTGCATTGCGGTCAGCGGAAGCCCGCCCCTCAGCAGGGTGGGCTTTCGATGATCGCAAGTCCGATCTGCCCGTCCAAGTTGGGCAGATGGTACGAGCTTTCAATAAGCATACGGCCATCGCAAGACAAAAGTCTTGCGATGGTCGTAAGGTGTATGGGCACCTTTAGACTGGGAGGACACTGACCGAGCAGCTTTACATATAGAGCCAGTGTTTACTTTGATTCTCATTTCCTGTGCTGCCCCCTGCTGGCTGAAGAGCAGTGTATAGGTAGATGGCATATAACAAGGTCAACCTGCCATTGACTTCTACTTGCTCAGCTGTCATGCTGGCCCCTGATTGGAGTCTCGCACCTTTTCCTTTTAAGGCCTGGTTCCCACCTAGGCGTATTGCATATGCGCGGTTGTTGCACGTTTTTTTTACCGCGATTCGCAGTAAAAAAATTGTGCGACAAACGCGCGTTTCCAAGGGCTAATTGGCTGTGTCCCAATGGAAACGCGCAACAAAAAAGGCCCAAAGTAGTACATGTACCTTTTCAGGCGTGGGCCGTTTTGTAGCGCGTTAAGGACAGGCTGAAATACGCCAAGGTGGGAACCAGACCCATTGAATACAATGGGATTTAGATGTTTGAGCGTTTTGTAGAGCGTTCGTCGAGCGTAGAACGCGCTACAAAACGTTCAGGTGTGAACGAGGCCTTAAGGTTGAATTCACAAGGTTCCGTGCAAATGCAGCGGGTGTGGGATTTAATTGTAAATGGGCCCTTATAAACCTGCATTTAATGTGCATGAAGCGCCTGCACACGATGCCACCTGCTGAGGCTCATCTGGGCACACCACTGAAAAGCCACTTTCAGAGGTGCCTATAGAGCAGGGGTGGGACAACTCAAGGTGTGCTTTGACTGCAAATCCCATAATGCCGCTGCCTCTGGGAGTTATGCCTGTAATTGTCAGACTTGCAATGCCTCATGGGACTTGTAGTTCCACAACAGCTGGAGGACCAGAGTTGCATAGCCCTGCTATAGAGCTTTTACCAGTCCCTGCTCCACTGGATAAACCAGCGGCTGCTGGTATTTAGGAAGCTGGACTCCATCTAATGTCTATGGGCAGCCTTTCTCCCTCTTTCCCAATGATCTATAACAGGTAGGGCTTAGAAAACCTACCCTGTGTAGTCACATGGCTCCAGGGCCATCAGACTACCCCATGCTATGTATACCTATGGCTAAGCTAACCAAAAAACGCCAATCAGATCCCAAAGGAACTCTTTACTGTAATGTGTACTGACAATGCAGAGCCACTGCCAGCGGGACGTACCTTCTGTCTTTGCATCATGTTAAGTAGGTCACCAAATGGAGAGTCCTCGGGGTTATCAAATGCCAGCAGTGCCAGTGTCCTCTCCATCTCCGTCAGACATTCCCGGCTCTCCTCCCCCTGCTCGGCCAGCTGGGTCTGGGCAAACTCCAAGGCCGCTTCCGTCTCCCGCTGCCTGATCAGCTCTATGAGATGTTGTTGCTTAACAAACAAGAAGAAAGACAATTGACCTCTGCACAGAATTCCGCCCCATTACCCAGAATGCTCTGCTCTGAGGGCACACAACATGAGTCCTCCCAAGCCAAGTTGTAGTTCTGCGACAGAATACACAGTCGTACAATACATTAGACTGTAACAAACCCCCTATCAGCAAGGCTGGGGAGGAGCAGAGGGTCCCCCATCAGGTCATGTGCCATGGAAGAGGGGAGGGAGCATCTCTTTCTTCAGCTCAGCCCTGTAGATAACACTGGAAGATAGTGGTCCTCCCAGTGTAATCACTGGAACTCAGCAGGCAGTGTGACAGCCACCCTCTCACCTTTGTAGCTGCAGGCACTGTGGAGTAATTCATCCACAAATTTCACAGCAGAGGTACTGAAGTTATCTCTCAGTTGCTCCCCTTCTCAAAACACCTGGCCTGTGAGTTCTTAGAGCTTTGAAGCCTGGTGGGTAGAGTCACTGCTAGGAGAGAGGAGGAACTGAGCTGCGGTGTCACTGCTAGGAGAGAGGAGGAACTGAGCTGCGGTGTCACTGCTAGGAGAGAGGAGGAACTGAGCTGCTGTGTCACTGCTAGGAGAGAGGAGGAACTGAGCTGCCGTGTCACTGCTAGGAGGGGGGAGGAACTGAGCTGCTTTGTCACTGCTAGGAGAGAGGAGGAGCTGAGGTGTCTCTGCTAGGAGGGGGGAGGAACTGAGCTGCCGTGTCACTGCTAGGAGGGGGGAGGAACTGAGCTGCCGTGTCACTGCTAGGAGAGAGGAGGAAAGGATGCTGAAAGGCTGAGAGAATGACTTCTGCTGTAAACATTGAAGATGAATTGCTCCGCAGTGCCTACAGCTACAGAGGTTTGCATGCAGTCCCGAGTCTGACCTGTAGGTGGAAATAGAGGTAGCGGTGAGTGTCCAGGAGCTCCGGGTGCAGAGAGTTTATCAGAGCGATGGCTTCCTGAATCTGCCCTTTGAGGATCATCTCCCGAATCTTTATCCTTTCATCCAGGCTCTCCAAATCCACACTCGGCTCGATTCCAGACTCCAAACGAAACTTCTCGGCCGCTTCCTTAAATCCTTCTGGAGGGAGAGAAAGAATAAACAAAATCAAATGTACCCATCACCTATATACATAGTTGTAACTGTTCAGTGAACAGGCTGGAAAAACCAGTGTCACTGTACCAGAGCTCCAACTGGGAGAGGGAAGGTGCCAATCAGTTCATGTGCTAACAAAGAGCATGCGGATAGGAGCAGAGAGCAGAGTGACAGATAAATGAGCTCAACAGTCTGCTGCTGCTCCTCCACCTTTCACTGTCCAGTCACAGGCTGGGGGCGGGTTCAGCACCACCTAGGCTTTGAATATCGCTGCCCATCAGACTGAGGACATCTAGTGTCAGAACATAAGTACTGCAAGCGACAGCTGCATAATAAAAGGTAAACACTGCAGCACAGGCTGTTATTTCATCATTTCATGGTCTTCACTGCTCACCTGTCACCAGGTAGTTCATGATGAGTCGGTTCATATCCGCCCTCTGGATGTGCAAGTTATTTAATTTTTCCATCCATTCGTCCTTTGTGATCTCCTCGGGCTTCTCTGAGTAGCTCATTCTCGCTGTTCGCAGGAAATAAAAGGAAATACGTCAGAGCTCGGGGTTCAGGTGAGAGTGCGATACTGCTGCAGAGTCACTACGCCAGGGGGAGGCAACCTCGGCTCCCCGGCGGTGGTGAAACTACAATTTTCTAAAGTAGTCCCCCCAGGAGGTATAATATATGCTGCTCAGAACTCAGGCTGCAATACTCACCGCCCCTAGAACCCCAATACACAGTACACAGGGAGTTCTAGGACCCCAATAGACAGTACACAGGGAGCTCTATAGACAGTACACAGGGAGTTCTAGGACCCCTATAGACAGTACACAGGGACCCCAATAGACAGTACACAGGGACCCCAATAGACAGTACACAGGGAGTTCTAGGACCCCAATAGACAGTACATAGGGAGTTCTAGGACCCCAATAGACAGTACACAGGGAGCTATATAGACAGTACACAGGGAGTTCTAGGACCCCAGTAGACAGTGCACGGGGAGCTCGAGGACCCCAATAGACAGTGAACGGGGAGCTCTATAGACAGTACACAGGGAGTTCTAGTACCCCAATACACAGTACACAGGGAGCTTTATAGACAGTACACCGGGAGTTCTAGGACTCCAATAGACAGTACACAGGGAGTTATAGGACCCCAATAGACAGTACACAGGGAGTTCTAGGACCCCAATAGACAGTACACAGGGAGCTCTATAGACAGTACACAGGGAGTTCTAGGACCCCTATAAACAGTACACTGGGAGCTCTATAGACAGTACACAGGGAGTTCTAGGACCCCAATAGACAGTACACAGGGAGCTCTATAGACAGTACACAGGGAGTTCTAGGACCCCTATAGACAGTACGCAGAGAGCTCTATAGACAGTACACAGGGAGCTCTAGGACCCCAATAGACAGTGCACGGGGAGCTCTAGGACCCCAATAGACAGTGCACGGGGAGCTCCATAGACGGTGCACGGGGAGCTCTAGGACCCCTATGGACGGTACAACTGGAGCAGACCGAATCCAGAGCACCTGTACATGACAACCAATCAGATTCTATATTTCATTTTCAAACCTTAACTGAACAAACTGAAGAGAGAAGCTGAATGGCAGCCATGACCTGGATTCTGTCTACTTTAGTTGTGATAAATTCCCCCCAGAGACCTCTAGGACACATATAGACAGTACACAGGGAGCTCTGGAAGCCTATAGACAGTACACGGGGATCTCTGGGAGCCTATAGACAGGACACAGGGAGCTCTGGAAGCCTATAGACAGTACACGGGGATCTCTGGGAGCCTATAGACAGGACACAGGGAGCTCTGGAAGCCTATAGACAGTACACGGGGATCTCTGGGAGCCTATAGACAGGACACGGGGATCTCTGGGAGCCTATAGACAGGACACGGGGAGCTCTGGGAGCCTATAGACAGGACACGGGGAGCTCTGGGAGCCTATAGACAGGACACGGGGAGCTCTGGGAGCCTATAGACAGGACACGGGGAGCTCTGGGAGCCTATAGACAGGACACGGGGAGCTCTGGGAGCCTATAGACAGGACACGGGGAGCTCTGGGAGCCTATAGACAGGACACGGGGAGCTCTGGGAGCCTATAGACAGGACACGGGGAGCTCTGGGAGCCTATAGACAGGACACGGGGAGCTCTGGGAGCCTATAGACAGGACACAGGGAGCTCTGGGAGCCTATAGACAGGACACAGGGAGCTCTGGGAGCCTATAGACAGTACACAGGAACATCTGGGACTAGGGCTGCAATCAACTAATCGATTCATTGATATTGAGAATAGTTGTCAACTATTCTCATTGTGGATTGGTTGGTGGGATCCCCTCGCTCTCCCCGTCACGCTGGAAGGAGGGCACAGCAAGCAGTGGGCAGGAGCGATAGACAGCCTGCTATTGGCTATGGCAATTTGAAATGGCCAATAGCAGGCTGGCTATTGCACCCGCCCACTCCCTGCTGTATTTACATTCAGCTGCCGTCTGTGGAACCTTGCCAGGGGCAGCCGTCATTCCCGGGCTGAAGACATGCACGATATTCGAATAATTAGAATATCGTGCAAAAGTTCATTTATTTCACTAATGCAACTTAAAAGGTGAAACTAATATATGAGATAGACTCATTACATGCAAAGCAAGATAGTTCAAGCCGTGATTTGTCATCATTGTGATGATTATGGCTTACAGCTCATGAAAACCCCAAATCCACAATCTCAGAAAATGAGAATATTGTGAAAAGGTGCAATATTCTCGGCTCAAAGTGTCCCACTCTAATCAGCTAATGAAGCCATAACACCTGCAAAGGGTTCCTGAGCCTTTAAATCAGGGGTCTCAAACCTCAGGCCCTCCAGCTGTGGTGAAACTACAAATCCCATGATGCATCTCTCTTCGGGAGTCGTGGCTGTGAGAATCTTGCAATGCCTCATGAGATGTGTAGTTCCACCACAGCTGGAGGGCCGGAGGTTTGAGACCCCTGCTTTAAATGGTCTCTCGGTCTGGTTCAGTAGGAATCAGAATCATGGGAAAGACTGCTGACCTGACAACCATCATTGACACTATCCATAAGGAGGGAAAGCCTCAAAAGGTCATTGCAAAAGAATTTGGATGTCCCCAAAGTGCCTTTGCATTAGTGAAATAAATGAACTTTTGCACTATATTCTAATTATTCCAGTTTCACCTGTATGCAGCGTCATGTGACCACACTACAATTAACAAAACATTATAAAAGCGGGGAAAAAAAAGTCATTTTGTGCTGCGGGGGAGGCGCGTTACGGAGCCATTCATTTCAATGACACCTCAATCGCATTGCAGTGCGATTGCAAACAGTTGTGCGTGCCGATTTATTCTGAAGAGGACTTTATGTTTGTAACACTCCATGCGTCTATTTTATTTTACATGAAGGACGAGAATTATTTCATGTTTGTTATCCGATTAATCGAAAATATAATCGGCCAACTAAACGATTACAAAATATCCATTACATGTAGCCCTATCCGGGACCCCTACAGGCGGGACACAGGGACCCCTACAGGCGGGACACAGGGACCCCTACAGGCGGGACGCAGGGACCCCTACAGGCGGGACGCAGGGACCCCTACAGGCGGACAGGCGGGACCCCTACAGGCGGGACACAGGGACCCCTACAGGCGGGACACAGGGACCTCTAGATCCCTCATAGACAGTACACAGGGACCTCCAGGACCCCCATAGACGGTACACAGGAACCTCCAGGACCCCCGTAGACGGGGCACAGGGACCTCTATAGACAGGACACAGGGACCTCTAGGACCCCTATAGACGGTAGACAGGGACCTCTAGGACCCCCGTAGACGGTACACAGGGACCTCTAGGACCCCTATAGACAGGACACAGGGACCTCCAAGACCCCTATAGACAGGACACAGGGACCTCCAAGACCCCTATAGACAGGACACAGGGACCTCCAAGACCCCTATAGACAGGACACAGGGACCTCCAAGACCCCTATAGACAGGACACAGGGACCTCCAAGACCCCTATAGACAGGACACAGGGACCTCCAAGACCCCTATAGACAGGACACAGGGACCTCCAAGACCCCTATAGACAGGACACAGGGACCTCCAAGACCCCTATAGACAGGACACAGGGACCTCCAAGACCCCTATAGACAGGACACAGGGACCTCCAAGACCCCTATAGACAGGACACAGGGACCTCCAAGACCCCTATAGACAGGACACAGGGACCTCCAATACCCCTATAGACAGGACACAGGGACCTCCAATACCCCTATAGACAGGACACAGGGACCTCCAAGACCCCTATAGACAGGACACAGGGACCTCCAATACCCCTATAGACAGGACACAGGGACCTCCAATACCCCTATAGACAGGACACAGGGACCTCTAGGACCCCTATAGACAGGACACAGGAACCTCTAGGACCCTTATAGACAGGACACAGGGACCTCCAAGACCCCTATAGACAGGACACAGGGACCTCTATAGAGAGTACACAGGGACCTCTAGGACCCCTGTAGACAGTACACAGGGACCTCTAGGACCCCTGTAGACAGGACACAGGGACCTCTAGGACCCCTGTAGACAGGACACAGGGACCTCTAGGATCGCTATAGACAGTACACAGGGACGTCTAGGACAGCTATAGACAGTACACAGGGACCTCTATAGTCCCATTCCAGGTCCCAAGCAGTACACAGCTGGCGGACTCCCAGGCTGGGGGAGGTCGGGGTCTGGCAGGCCGGATGTAAACAAGGGCAAATATCAGTGATATCCGCCAGCTGCAACTGCCCGGGCGGTAACAGGGCGGACGAATGGACCGGGGAAGCAGGGCCCGGATCCCGGACACTTACCGAACTTCCGGCGCTGATGTCACTGTGGCACCGAGAACCCAGCGCTGGTCACGTGACAGGGTCTGCGAGCACCGAGCACGTGACCAGCGCGGAGGGGAGGACAGCGTGGCTCGGGCGCGCATGCGCAGCTCCGTGTTTTGTTTGTGCAGCTGCTACGCTGAGGGATGGCCGATGTCTGCGGATTTGTTCAGGTTTGTTACATTGTTTTGTTGTATCATACAATGCATCTGCTATAACCTTGTGTGACCCCCATTCATCTTTAACATGGCAATGTCGTTTTTTTTTTATCTTATGAAATCTACAGCTTTTATTAAATGAATACCTGGTAATCCTGCCATAGAGGTCCTTGTTCAGGCACTTCCTGTTGTAGGATGACAACCCTCCTATCCCTGTTTCCCAAATGTGCACTTGTGTTGTCACCCTGTCATATGGGCTTCCAATGGAGACTTCAAACTGTTATTTCCTGTTATCTAGGGTCACCTCCCCTGGACATCTGTAGTCACCAGAAGATGTTCTACATCTATATAGTATCAACATACTGTACCTCTATACTACCTCCTGTCTATGTTCCAGGTAAGTGTACTCGTATACCTCCTGCCTCTGTAGAACCACAAGTCCCAGCATGCTGTGCCCCCATATTTCCTGTCTGTAGAACCACAAGTCTCAGCATGCTGTACCCCCATATTTCCTGTCTGTAGAGTCACAAGTCTCAGCATGCTGTACCCCCATATTTCCTGTCTGTAGAGTCACAAGTCTCAGCATGCTGTACCCCCATATTTCCTGTCTGTAGAGTCACAAGTCTCAGCATGCTGTACCCCCATATTTCCTGTCTCTGAAGCACTACAAGATCCAGCAGTCTGAATTTGTATATCTCTTGCCATTGTAGCACAAGAGGTCCCAGCACACATTTGCATATGTCCTTCTTCTACAGAACCATACATTCAAGCACACTGCACCTCCATATGTCCCCTGAAGAACTACAAGTCCCAGCACACTGCACCTCCATACCTCCTTCCCCTGAAGAACTACAAGTCCCAGCACACCGCACCTCCATACCTCCTTCCCCTGAGAAACTACAAGTCCCAGCACACTGCACCTCCATACCTCCTTCCCCTGAAGAACTACAAGTCCCAGCACACTGCACCTCCATACCCGCACCTCCATACCTCCTTCCCCTGAAGAACTACAAGTCCCAGCACACTGCACCTCCATACCTCCTTCCCCTGAAGAACTACAAGTCCCAGCACACTGCACCTCCATACCTCCTTCCCCTGAAGAACTACAAGTCCCAGCACACTGCACCTCCATACCTCCTTCCCCTGAAGAACTACAAGTCCCAGCACACTGCACCTCCTTCCCGTGAAGAACTACAAGTCCCAGCACGCTGCACCCCATACCTCCTTCCCCTGAAGAACTACAAGTCCCAGCACACTGCACGGTGTTGGGTTTAGAAGCCCCTCTTGAGTTCTGCTGTCTGTCAGCCTGATGGGGATATTTCTCCTGACTTCCTGTCCTAGTTACACCAGACAAAGGAAATGCACCTAATGGGGACACTGACCCCCCTCTACTAATAATAGTACCTCAGGCTGTGTTCACACCCCGAGTGCCATATCCAGCCCACATTATTCCCACTTCCTGTCCCAGTGACACTGCCCGGAACACCGTAATAATAGCCTGACAGGACTTGTAGCCCTTCATGTTTTCACACCGGTGTGTTTTAGGGCCCGGTCTCCTGCGTTCTGCTCCTTGTATGCGTTGTGTAGAGCAGTGCGAGGTGTAAACATTTTCATTTGGGAGGACTCCCGACAAATATGTTTTTTAACCCCTTGACCCCAGTGCATTGCATATATGCGGCAACACAGTGAGCAGGCCTTAACGCCCAGCTGACACCCTAGAACTGCAACCGAGCTGTCGCCAATCGCTCGCGGGCAACTACCGAAAATCGCAAGGGCCCCTGACTACGTCATCGCTGTGCCGCTTAAGAGTCAGTTTAGTTGCATCGAATGGTCGATGGAATGATTATATGCAACCATCAGGAGAGCCCACTCACACCAGGGTGGTTGCGGACCAGCGCTGAAACGCCCAAAAACCGCGCTGATCAGAGCGGTTCCATTGAAAGCTGTATGGAAACCGCACTGATCTGCACAGCAAAAATAGTGCAGGGGGCGGTTCGGATCTCGCAGACCATCGCGGTCGCATGAGCGGTCCCCATAGCAATGTATGGGATCATTCGTGTCAGCAGATCCGCGCGGCCGAACCGCCCCGGTGTGAACAGGCTCTTAGAGGGGTTTCAGGAAGTGAGGGGAAATCTCCTCGATGGGGACACAGACAGTGGGGTTTCATTCACGTTTCTGTAATGCGATGTCGCAGGTGCATGCAGTAACGAAGTACAAGGCCACATTTTCGCTTTTAATGCGTTTTGTTGTTAGATGAATACGCACAACAGGGGGAAGGTTATCAAAACCGGAGCAGACAATTGGAGCAGTTGCCCATTTTCAAAGCTTAACTGAAGAGAGACGCTGATTGGTTGCCATGAGCAGTTTTTATTACTTCCCCCCCATTGTGCGTATGTTTTAAGGGGGGTGCTCTAGTTTCTTTTTATGCCTCCTCACATAAAGCTGGGGATTGTTAAAAAAACAAAAAACTATTTTGCTCACCCCAAGCTTTTTTTAAGTTTCTGTCATAAAAACCCACCAAAAATAAACGAAAGAAAACAAACTGAAGTGAAATGTCAGTCAAGCAATTTATTTTTGTTTTGTGTCCTATAAACACCCCCGGTGGTGTGTTATGTTTTCGCTTTTCCCTACACGGTACATATTTTGCTAGCGGGATGTGGTTCTTGGGTCGGGCCCGTGTTGTAGGTGAGCTGAGGAGAAGCCGTCCGACACGGTGCGAGGGAGGAGTAATGGCGGCCTTGTGTCACGCAGGACATTCGTACACGGGGCGCCATGATGGAGGGCAGAAAGGCGGCGGGTTGGTGTGGGACGACTCAAAGTGGACCCAAGGGGCTCATTGGTGTTAATTTTTGGGATGGGTATGTTATGGCTGCCTCCTATACGGAAGGGGTGCGTTAGAGGGCATGAAGGGCAGATGGGTGAACTAGGCCTCGGCTGTCCCCTAGGTGACCAGGATGTTTACAAGCTGCCCATAGACGGCGGTTTTTCCAATCATTTCCTGCTGTGATTCCTGGCTATGGCCAGAGTGGACATGGTTTAGGATATTCGGCAGCGATACTGCGGTTCCATAATCAATAGATAATCAATCTCCCATCAACACAAGTAGGGTGATACTCCCACTTTTTACCATTGTGTGGCCTGTTTCACACGGACACCTCCGTTCCATCTAACGGGATCCAGTAAATGATCCGAGTGGAAATAGATGTCACGTGTCCTGTCCTTTCCCATCACGATGTCCCTCCTGATCACATGACGTCCTTTCCGATCCCTGTATCGTCTACCGGTGAAGGAAAAATTAACCCCATGTAATCCCTATGAGCAGTGGGATGTAAACAGACGTATATCCTTTCAGGTCCGCTAACTGCGTTCGGTCCAACGAACCTTAGTGGACCTGGAAGTCAATGGATGGACCTCTGTTTACTTTAGGCCACCCATAAAAAGAAGTTAGTCTGTTTTTGATCTGTCGACCACGTGCCAAAAACACTGACAGAACGCCCATGTGAGTCGGGGCCTGAGGCTCTGTGTACATAAACGTTTAGAGAACGTCTTAAGCGCAAATGCATAAAATTATTTCTAAAGGGTAAATTGGAGAGGTGGAGAAATTAATTTAAAACCACCTCCCCAGGGCCACACAGTGATGCCCCCACCAGCTGCTGTAGTCGGGGCTGGATTAACATAGGGGGTACTGGTCCGTAAGCTCCAGGTCCCCCTCTGAAAATAGGCCCGGATCACCTCTATGCCTAATGGCAAACACAATCTGGCGGCGGCGGTTCTCTAATCAGGCATATTAGGGGGGCCCCTAATTAAAGAGCCACCTCTGCTGCTTTCCTTGCAACCCAACAACACCACCAGGCCCATGATGCTATTAATCTGGCCCAAGGTTTAGTGATCTATAATTGACAGCCTTGCAGTGTGGAATAATAATGCTCTCAAATTGCAAAAGCTCATTGGTCAGCACAGTCACATGACTGCGCTGATCAATAAGTCCTTTTTATTTCCGGAACCTGGTCCCGGCTCTGCAGTGTTTCTCATTGGTTAGCACACTATTACCGGCTGGTGTGGGCATCACATTGGGGAGGTGGGGCTGTTCATTCATTTTTGTGAAAAGGTGAACTTAGTCTTTAATCAGGGGTGGGCAACTCCACCCCTCCAGCTGTTGTGGAACTACAAGTCCTATTGTGAGACTGATAAAGAAGTGACTCGCAGAGCCATGATGGGATTTGTAGTTAAAGCACAGCTGGAGTTGCCCACCCGTGCCTTTAATACTATAATTCAAACCAGGCATTAGTTTTAGGTGCGTTCAGTTTAACATAGAATCCTGCGCGTCCAAGATCCATTTAGAAACCAAATGCAGCTAAGCCCACTTCCCAGGTACCTTAAATGTAGTTTCTCCTGCATTGAAAGGATACGTGTACTTTAAATCAACTGCACTTTTTAAGGTGACATCATCGCTCCATCCAGCTCCCCTCCTTCCCATGCACAGATAAATACTGTGTCCCGACAGACCCGGCCTATGTTGTTTGTTTACATCCTTTGGTGAATGTCTTCTCCGGCTGTGCATGAGCAGTACATCCCCATTGATGTCTGTAGAGCTTGTCTACCTCTTGTCTCTTGCCTGGGAGCTGATCCATTAGAAGTCATTGGGGATGTACTGCGCAGGTGTGGTCAGGAGAGGTAGACATCCATCGTATGATGTAAACTCAGTCAAACCCATCAGAACTCAGTAAGTATTCATCAGTGCACAAGAATGGAGCGGTGATGTCACCTTAAAGGGGCTTAAAGGATAAGTGTGCGCTGACCACTCATGCCGGGGTAGCCGAAGTTCGGCCCTCCAGCTGTGATGAAGTTAGAGGTCCAATGAGGCATTGCAAAACTGACATGACCACAAGCCATACATGTGAATACTGTAAGCTGTAGCAGCTGACTGATGCATGGGGACTGGTCTTGTCTGTGCCCCCTCTCGTGGTTTTCTGCAGGCAACCTGTAGTGGGTGGGGCCTCTTGGGTCCCTCCCACAGCTCTACTCTCTACAGGCTATATATGTACAGCACAGTGCTTATGTCCCTGCTCCTTTTACAAGGTAATATCTAGGTTTGTATAGGAATTTAAATCCTTTGTAGCTCTTGAGGAATATATTTAGATTTAGGGTTAAAATTTCCATCTAAGTTTAATCTTTAAATGTATTGTCTGCATGGGGTTTGTGTGGCTCTGGCTTTCCCTGGGTCCTGTTCCCCAGACCAGAAACTTAGTGGCAGATTTGGTTCCAACATACATTGGCCCTAGTGTGTGTGTGTGTGTGTGTGTGTGTGTGTGTGTGTGTGTGTGTGTGTGTGTGTGTGTGTGTGTGTGTGTGTGTGTGTGTGTGTGTGTGTGTGTGTGTGTGTGTGTGTGTGTGTCTCCACAACAGGTACTAAGCTATGCTAAGCTATGGGGGAATTTTGTAAAATGCAGTGGCATGTGTTGTGTTATATGTTAATGCCTTATATAAGAAGATGCATAGTTATCATGGGGTTAAGTTTTGTATGATGCATAAAATTTGGGGTTTTTGTATAGTTTATTGTTCACCCTAAAAATGGATGGTATGATGAAAGATAAGAACCCCTGTCGGGTTTTTACTTCTATCCAGGGTTCTATTCGAGAGATTGCCTTGATTTTCCAGTGACCAGAGAAAGTGAGGGAAACATCTGCAGTAGGGACACAGACTTCAGTATAACACTGTCTGGGGTTCTAGCTTTCCCTCTACTCTATATTAACCAGTTGACATCCGCGGTGTTAAACCCCCTTCCCATCCAGGCCATTTTTCAGTATTCAGCGCTGCGGTACTTTGACTGACATTTATTCCGTCATGCAACGCTGTACTGAAATTAATTTTATACCCTTTTTTGGGGACACATAGCCTTAAAATTGCGCATGCGCGTGAAACCTCAAAAAAACTACATTACCCAAAATTGGCCATAGGCGACGCTTTAAAAGCTTTTACTGCTCATCAGTTTAGTGTTATCAGTGATTGATGGCCCTAAAATGATTGCTCTCATTGCGGAGACCCCAAAAGAAGCTGATGAAGCGGAGATCTGCTTCATCAGCTTCTTCTCTCTGGCAGTAGGAGCCAGATGACTGACAGGTGAATGCGGAAGTGATGTAATACACATCACTTCTGGATTCACACTACAGAGGGAGAACAGCAAGGAGCTGATCTCCCTCCCTCCTTCTCCTGACGCCCTCCCGGGCCGCAGATGGGCTAGCGGATCCCGGGATTAAAGGTGAGGGGTCAGGAGGGGGGAGATGCCGGCACTGCGATTGGGGGCGGGGGTGCTCGGAAATTCACGCCATACAACCGATCGGTGGCTATAGAGCCGATGATCGGTTGTATGTGAAACAGCCGTTAACGTAGTAGCTGTAGTAACAAGCGGGTCTTTCCTGCCCGTGCGCGCGCGCTAGGGGGGCGCGCGTGAGCAGGAAAAAAATGCCGTCTGGCGACGGCAACCCGCTGATGCGAGTCCGACGTCCGTCCGTTTTTTCTTAAGGGGCGGACGGCAAGAGGTTAAAAACAAATACATTTTTGTCACAATTTAGTATTCCAAACCTTCCCCCTCAATCCCAAACGAAAAAACTTCTGGCTTTAGTTGCATCTTTTAGGGTGGTATTTGCGGTCTGTAATACGGAAGGAGGAACAGTTGTGTCCAAATGGAGTTCTCCCGGAGACAGTGTGACATTTGTTGGGACTTCATCTTTCTTTTGTGTCTCCGAAGTATGGAATTCTCTTTAATGCTCTGGAATCTGACTGGCATATCTTATCCTTTGGGTCCCAGTGCACAAATTCATAAGCCTTAAAGCAGACCTTGTAGCAGAATGCCTTGTCTGTTTAAATAGCACGTTGTGTTCTCCAGGATCTAGTTGGAAGGAGTGACATGTCATCCTCGCTTAGGCTGGAGGGTGAAGAAAGTATGAACCCTAAAGTTGGCCATACACGGATTGAATGTCACCAATTTCCTGCTGAATTGGTCCCTATTGGGCATTGAAAAATCCAAGAAGCCAAGTGGAAAATTGTCTGCCAATCAGCTCCAGGTATTCTGATAGTGGGCATGGAAGATTCCTCCATCCGCACACCCATATTCTAGAGCACCTGCTGCAATCTTTCTGTATGCCACTTCTTGTGATTTTCTATGTAGGCAAGTTGCTTGGCCTTGTTTCCACGTGTGCGTTCCAGAGCGATAGCCCCACGTTCTGGGGTGGGAGGGGGTGTGGCGGTGCATTGAATTCAATGGCACCGCTTCTGTCTGAATGAAAGCTGCAGTCCAGCCGTCTCTTCAGTCTTGTGCAGTTGTACCGGCTCCTCTCCTGGAGTGGAAGTACTCTACTCATTGTGAGCTTCTCCCAATGTGCATTAGAAGCTGCTGCTATCAGAGTACATGTCATTTCCTGGCTGGTGGACATCCAGCATCTTCTATTGCTTTCTTCCTCAGCCTGACTGCCCCTGGCCCCGTCCTTTTCATTTATTGGATTTAAGTACTTTAAATCATGGAGGCTTAGCACACGTGGGTGTTACGTCTGCATGCAAATACAGCCTTCCTTAAAGGAGAACTATGAGGTGAGCGCTTTTCACTCACCTCATAGTTCTAGCCGACCTGTGACAATGAGACTGTCACAGGTCGGCTCAGTAGATCGTGAGGTGAGCGAACACATACCGGGTTCGCTCGCCTATCGATCCTGTCACGGCTCTCTGCCGTGACAGTGGGAGGGGCTGGATTCCCCTCTCCCCGCTCTGATCTGCCAGCGCTGACTGGCGGAACGGACGGGGGAGGGGGCGGGTACAGCTGTCTCTCCCTCTAGATAGGCAGAGCCAGCTGTCAGTCACGCAGCTGGGCGGATCCCGTCATCTAAGTCGTGATCCGCTGCGGCGTCTCAGTATACCGCGAGCTGTAGCTCGCGGTATACTGAGCTTAGGGTAACGGGAGGATGCTAGTTTGTGTTCTCCCGTTACCCTAAGGAGAACTATGACCCCATGAGAAAAACACTGACCCCATAGTTCTCCTTTAAAAAGCTCACTTCTCCAGGATGAGCGAGCCATTAAGTCATTTTGACTTCTTTCGAAAGCCAGCCAACTGCTTGCATCAGGGCTGAGGGCTCTTCAAAGGAGTACTGAGGCATGGTGCTATGATGTTTTCAGGAAGCTATGTACAGTGCCCTGCTGGTTCCATTCAGCAGCTAGGAGCTGTCTGCATTGCACAGATGACCTCATTGGGTCTAAGAAAAGGTATGCCATAAAAATGGAAAGGTTTTTCATTAGCATGTAGATGAAGGGGGAAAGGAGGGCCCTGGGAAGTTTAAACTTCAGCTGTAATTATTGTGTTTTAACCCACATGTTGTCTTGATCACTAGCACCTGTTTCATATAATTAATCATATACTGGACCATATCCTCACAAAATCCTTAATACTGTGCCTGGGAGAATTGATGCTGTTTTATAGGCAAATGGTGGACACACCAAATAATTATTTAATTTTATTTCTGCACTTTGAGGAATAAAAACTAATGTCTTTTGGAGAGCCGCCTCCTCTACAGCATATTTCCCAAACCTTTGCATGGTACTGTATATGC
>NW_017306285.1:2317520-2348098 GCF_000935625.1 Nanorana parkeri | reverse complement strand
CCCCTTTTGTTTCCTTCTATCTAGTAATAATAATATGCATTATGGAGGATTGTCTACTTAGGTTGTGATTTGATGTCATTTTGTGGATATGAAATACACATTTCCTGTTGTGACATCAACTAAAAGCTATTCCTAATCTTTTATGTGGAAAGCATTTTAATACGGTGAGCTAAAAATGTCTTCTATAGATAGTGAGTGGCTTAGTAAATCATTGTTCACAGTAACTATTCCCCTCTCCGCAGAAAGTGATTCCTAATCCTAACTAAATTCAATTTGTTATAAAACTCTGGATATGTGCTTGGCGCAAAATTCTAATACGTTTTCTGTCTTTCCATTGCCTATACAGTAATTGCTGGAGATTAAAGTGCACATGAACCCATACTATAGACATGAAAGAATGAATATATTACCAGGACATTTGTTCAGCAACACTCTTCCTTATTTAATATATTTTATCTCCCTGAGACTGTTGCTCGGCACCAACTTCATGAAAGTGATGTCAGCAGAACTGTCACTCAGATTGCTCTCTATAGTATTCCCTTTTGCTCCTCCCCCAGCAGTGACATGATTTCATATAGGGAGGTACAGGACAGAGGAGCTGGGCCAGCACAAGACAGTAAGGAGGTGTTAGGAGGGAGAACTGGGGCTTTGCTATGAAACTGATTTCCAGTATTGGTCAAATTCCCTAGCAGGTTCAAAGGTACATTTCTAATGAATATAGAATTGTTTATGGAAAGTAGAAACGCTGTAAGTAAGCATTTGCAATACTTAATCTTTCTGTGTTTTCACCTGCAATTTCTAAGTTGGTGACAGGGTCTCACCGGCCATCACTAAGTTTTTTTTAGCTGCATGTAGTTCACAAGAAGGACTCTAAGGCTGATGTCATGTGGTGTTTCTGCTGCTGCCAGCAACCATCACCCTGGCCCATCTAATGAGGGAAAAGTTCCATAGAGACTGATAGGCGGGCTCCTGGCAATCCTGACACTGGAGACATATCACAAGCATTTATACAGTCTGAGACTTGAGTCGGTTTCTAACACCTTAGAGACATCTGCTCTTTATAGAAAAAGCCCCCATTCACACATCTACATATGATCAACCATACCAAGAAGCTCATGCACCTTTTTAGGGCTAGTTCACACCACAAAGAATGCATTGTGAACCGATTTGGTGCTGGAACGCACTGGATCAAATCCCAGCCTGCTCCCTGCGTTTATGGCCAGTACGAGGCCTTAGCGGTGCATTGCAGTCAATGGCACTTCAGCCACACACCCTGGCCGCCGTGCTATTGCCCACACCTGAACGCGTGGCACATCAATGCCTACATTCCGGTCCGGTGTGCTCAGAAAAAATAGTGCATGCAGCATTTTTTCTGACCGGGCCGGAAAGCAGGCATTGATGTGCCACACAGGCCGGAACGCACTGTTTGTGGTGTGAATTAGCCCTTAAGCTTTGCACGTTGCATGCATAAAATGCGATTCTTGCTTGTTGTGTTTAACAATGAATAGCACCACAAGCACGATCATTGATTACGCTGTCATCTGTGTGTCTTGTGAAATGTGAGGATTCATTTTCCCACAATGCCTGCAGCAGCGGTGGTGAACAAGGCTTGTTTTAAAGCTTTTACTTCTTCACATTTTAATACTTAAGGTGCCCATACACCTTATGATTATCGGACGAAACTTTTCGTCCGATGATCGAACTGTCGTACGATTTTCGTACAGCGGCCCCATCCTGCCCTGATTATCGAAAGGTTCAATCAGCGGTAGTTAAAAATAAACACCTGGACGACTTGTGGTAATTGACCGCAATTATTTTTGTTTGCGCAGTGTTAATCGTACGACTTTTGACGGACGGAAACGCCACCAACCATGCGAACATTGTATGATCGACCAAAGTTTTCAAACATGCTGGCCCATCAAAAGTTGTACAATTGTACAGTACTATCGGTCGGGCACTCTATTCACACGTTACGATTGTCGTACGAAAAGTCGATAGCATCCCATTATCGTACGATAATCGTAAGGTGTATGGGCACCTTTAGTGTGTAGTCTGGGCACCGGTTCACCGTCTTGTTCTTGGAGTGAATGAGTACAGCTGTGACAAACTCCTGTTACTTCTAGCTCTGTATAGGTATCAAATCTTTGACTAGTTATTATGGGATGACATAATAAAACTGGTTTTCAGTATTCACAGCAGTAATCGATGGCAGCTACCGATCATTGTTGGGATAGAGAATCCCACCTAATGCCTCAGGCATTCCAAACTAGCTGGAAGTGGTTAAAGTACTTTTACTGCTGGGTTACATTAATACTTAAGGTTTCATTCACACTGTTGCATTATAATGTACGCATAACACATTTCTAACAATAATGTGATCCGGTTTACCGTAAGATAAATAGTGCCTGTTCCCACCTCCTGCCCTGCAGGCCATTTTTGCAAAACTAAAAAAAAATTGTCCCATGTGCAGAGACACGGCAAGTTCAGATCTGTTGCACATGTGCAGGCCACTGCGATTTTCTGCCAGATCTATGAAACCTTTGCCGTTCTCTGCTTGAATTGTTGCGTTATCCTCTCCCAGACGAGGCTTAAAAATATTTTTTTTGCGCTAAAGTTATTTTTTTTTCTTGCAATTCTTTCAGAGGTGGGTTGAAGTAGGCATAGGAGTTTGTTTTATAAATGGGTGAAGTTCTCTGGTTTAGCTTGGCAGTTGTGGGACAGTCTAGTCTTTGTATGTTGCTCAAGCTGCCCTAATTGACAGTTGGCAAACCCAATGAGTGTGCTGGGAGTGTTGACAAACAGAAATACATGGATTCCTTAAAGGAAATGTATATTGATTCTGCATATGTTTTTGTTTTGTGTGTGTTTTTTGTCTTAAATGTTTGTAAATAAAATATTTTCTAGAAATATTTGAAGACAGATATAAAACACCTGACCAAAAACATTTATACTTAAAAAAACACATGTAAAACAGGCTCAGGGAGGGAGCGGGGGAGAAAGAGAATCATGCTGGCAGGAAAATATATTTCCTAGAAGATTTTGCCCTTTTTTACTGAAATCCTTGAAAAAAAGCGTGCAAAAAGTACCCATTTACACCAGGGTGACAGTGTTTCAGCGCTTTTTACGTGCGCTTTTTTGGGGAATTTCAGCTCGTTTTACAGACGTTTCTGTTCATATGTAAGAGCTTTTTAAGGCATGTTTTCAGTTGTCCAATGAAAAGCAGTCTCCGCTGCAAAAACATGCTTAAAAAATGAATGCAAAAACATGCTGATCAGCATGTTTCCATTGAAGTCTATAGAGCAAAATGAGCTGATAAGCGCCACAAAAGGAGCTCATGGACTATTATTTTTTTTGTGTATCAATAAATGTTAGTTTGTGGTGTGTGTAAGTCAAGCTTTGTTACATTGATACTGTAACTCAGTTTTGCTTAGTGTCTAAGATGTCGGCTATCAGAATGCAGTTTCATAGCTCACTCGCTGATCCTACTCCTTTGTATAGCAGTTTGATTTAATCCTGACCAGAGTGCAGCCATAGACAGCTTGCATGCTTTGTTTAGGCCATGGAATTTGTATATATGGGTAGACAGCCGAGCCGATGTTTCTGCCAGTGTCCTTATTCCTAGATCACCGTATCTTATGTTCTGATTGCTAAGATGTAAATTAAATATAATTTAGTTTTAGGCTTTGTATACAGTGGGCATGCCTGTGGCAAGTATTTGCTCAGCTGATGCTGGGTGGCACCGTGTACTGTATCAAAACCCAAAAATAAAAAACATTTCATCTGTTTCAGCTTCCTGGTCCTTGAATGTGGTGGCTGCATTAGTTTTCTTTTGTCTCGGCCTGTTTCTTGCCATAACACACTTCCTGACTTAGGCTGGCAATGTTTGGTTACTGTGTGGAGTAGCAGCATTGTTACCCTAGAGCCTAGACCACACTTCTGATTTAGAATACAAATACCTCTTCCGTATGTGAATGCGGAAGTGTTGTATAATACATCACTTCCGCATTCTTGTGTCACTCTCCAGCTTCAGAATCTGGAAAGAAGCTGATGGAGCAGATCTCTGCTCCATCAGTTCCCCCCCACCCCAAATTTAAAATGAAGGGGGTCTAAACACCTGGTCTTGAAGTGGTTAAAGAACAAGTGAAATCAAGTCAATAAGTGCATGTTATGCTTGGTGTTTTGCGATGCAGTGCTCTTCAATGTGAATAGTGCCCAATGCACTTGCATTGCACCACCAGACATGGTATTGCGCTGTGCCAAGTATTGTTTAACAAGCAAGATCCTATATAGTTGATTCAGCTGATGCAACGGTCTCAGATGTTGTTGGGGTACATTTCTCTGTGCATGTTTATGCTTTTTATTGTGATCTGTTCTATGTGCCGTATTATGTGCTATACCATTTATTTCTTTGCAACTTTTAATAATAAAAAAAACACTGATAACGCCAGTTTTCCCAAGCCACACTAAAAGTTGAGAGTGGTTTCATTCTGTATAGTATGTAATGCGTTTTACACATATTTAATGCCTGAAAGCACACAGATCTGACACCTTAGAGTGAAGCTTAGAATGTGAACCACTCTGTGTATCTGTTTTGAAATCCTTTTTATTCCATTGTGTGGTTTGTGATTCTTAAATTTGGCCTCCTCACCACAAAACATGGATAAATGAATCTCCCGCTGTGTCCTTTTGGATTCTGACACCAATGAGGCGTGTGGCTGTCAGAATAGCTGAACAGTGACGGTAGCAGATTGGCTGCTGTCACTTTTCGCCTGAATAAATTCCGTCCAGCTCCTTTGATTTTAGGATGGTGACAGGTCCACCCACTGAATGACTTTTGGCCAGTTCATTAAGAACCTGCTGAATTTTGTGCAGTGTATACCTGGCTTTAGTGTAGTTGGGGGACCCTTTACATGTGCAGGAAGTGCTGCTTCCTCAAACTGTCTCCAGACTTTGAGGTTGATTGGATTACATGCAGAGGGTTAGGGCACATTAAGCCCTTATAGCTGCAGGAAACTGAGCCTGAAGGGATCTATCTAGTTTTGGCAAGTGTTATAAATATGTAAGGTTTACATGCTAATTTCACTTATTTACCCAACTATAGAAATGCTAAACGAGCACATTTCATAACCCTGCCCATGATACACCTACTGTACATTCCTTTTCACATGTTTTTCTTTTGTTTCTTCTTTGTAGGACGACTCCCACATGGGCTGTTGTCTGTTCCCGAATCGAGTGAAAAAGCCTCAATCTTCATTCACACTTGAACTCCGGTTTGAGTAACGTCTACAATTCTTCCAGGACTCTGCAGTTCTAGTGAAAGGATGGATCAAGGCTAGCTATCTAAAGTACAGGTAAGTGCATTTTGTCTGTGTGTGTGTGTGTATGTGTGTATATATATATGTGTATGTGTGTATATATCTCCTGTGCTTTTTTTGTTGCTAGCTTTTATTTTGTTTTTATGCAAAGGCAAATAATGTTTATATCCAGGAGCAGTGCATTTGTGTTTGACTGTATCTCTTTGTTGGCCATATCATTTCTGGTCATGAAATTACACATTACCGCCACTAAAATATATCCTTTTGAGGACCTGTTAGAATCATTATTTCAAAAATCAAACTTGGCAAAAATTCATTTTTCAAACCCAGTCATATAGGCTTGGCTAATGTTGTGGGATGTTTGTACTTTTTGTTGTTGCCATCTCAGAACATGGTATACATAATTTTTTTTCCTAGTCTGTTAAAGTGTATCTAATCCTTTTTTAACCTAACCCTCGATCACCCACCTTGCTGCCTTTATGAACTTTGTCATTAGAGACTACATTTTCAGCCACAAAGTCTCTTCACCGTCATGGATTTCTAGTGTCAGTGTTTCCAGCAGCTTGCTGGGTTAGGCGCCATGGCAGTAGATGCACTTTAAGGGTCCATTCACACCATCAGGCTGTGGTATTGTGCAGCAACAGATGTTTCATGCGTTGGTACGCTGCATTGCCATCCTTTGGCATACATGGTGTCCTCTGCGCCGCAATAGAAATGCAGCCTGTCCCATTTTATATGCGAGTCTCAGCCCTTTCATTTTGAATAGGCTGTTTATACAATGCAAGACGACAAGCAAACCTTTGTTTCCAAAAATTCGCTCCTAAAGCAATTTATAGGTGGCCATTTAACAGCGTTGGCAAATCTGAATATTTTCAGCACAGATGTATAACAATTTCCCTGTGTGTGAAGCTTGAATGGTCATATCAGTGAATCTTGGGAGAGCAATGTCACAAAGGATTGGAGTTAAAAGCTTTTATGTTCTAAAGCAACAGCAAGGTTTTGTATTAATAGGTATGCTTGGTGGATGAAGCAACGATTGCCAGAGGGTCAGATTTTTAATAATTTTTCCCTGGAATAAACAGTCCTCAGTATAAGGCCATCTCAATCTAGAAGTGGATGAGAAGCACTGATTGGTTGTCAAGCACAGACCCTTCCACCCTTCCATGTACAGTCAGACACACTCTGCACTCACTTCTGCAGCTGTTGGCTTGACGCTTGCTCTGTAAGGTTTGGCGACCGGCTGCTCTTACAAACCTGCATATTTATTTTCAGAATTGCAGTGTGGGAGCAAAAGCATCACCTGCAATGGAGGAAGTGGCAAGTGCTCTGTCTTCTTCTGTGGCAATTGAAACAGAAATCAACCTTGACATCTTGGAGAGCAGTTCTCCTGGTATGCTAGTTTATATATTTCTATAGGATCATTAAGAATGTTTAAGTGTGATTTTTAAATATTTTAGTATTGGCAGGGCTGGACAAATAACAGCAACACGTTAGTCAGTGTACAGTGTAAAAAAACAAAAGCGTTTTCTTTAATGGAAGTGAAGGGAAATCTCCATAGTGGGAAACAAATGGCAAAAAAGCTGACTGATTATAATTGTCCCTTTCTCTATTCAAAACTAAAAAACAAGTTTTGGCTTCAGTTTCATTTTAGCTTGGAGTTGCAAATGACTTCATATTTAGTTGAACCGCAGCGGCTGCAAATTAAATCTGTTTGTTGTGTGTCTGTTCTGGACATCTTTGTGGATCCAAAACAGAGGCCAACTCCGTAAAAAGCCATTAAGATGAGACTGATGACTGTCAGACTGGCTCCTGACATGTAAATTAATGAAAGAGATGGGAACTGTCCTGGTTTACACCTCGTCCTGTATTACAATAGTGCTTGTGTGTAACTAGTGACAAGCAATGGGCAGCAATGTATACTCCCCTCCCATAATCTCCATATAGCTCAGACCATTGAGACATTTATTTCTTTGGTATATTAATGAATGCCTAACAATTATTCTTGTTATAGTCTTATATTGCCTTTTATTTTTTTTAATATTTATGGGTGAGCTTTAATAGTTTGATGTTGTAGTAGAGATTGCATAATTCAAGATCCACTTTATAGCCAGCCCCCAAATAAAAAAAAAAAACAGCTGTACAACTAGGGCCAGAAAAAGCCTCATTGGCTATATACATACCTCAAGACCCCACTTCCTGGAGGTGCTTCAACATTGCCATGCCTCACTACAAACAGCAGCCGCTCAAGGAAATGGGGTCTGCAGTAAAAAATTTTTTTTTTTTATATCATTTTTTTTCCACCCCATTTTCATTTCTTTTGTTGCCATGCTGGGGGGGAGGCGCTGTCATTAGAGCAGACCTTACATTTTCCTCCAAGATCGGCTCTAATGTCATACCAGGGGCAGGCAAACTCTGGCTTTCCAGCTGTGATGAATCTAGAAATCATATCATGCATCCTGCTTCTAGCACTGATGTGTGTGGCTATCAGTCTTGCAAAGCCTTGTGGGACTTGTAGTTGTAGCACAGCTGGAGGGCCGGTTTTTGCCCACCTCTGTCCTATACCCTCTTCTCTTAGCTTATAGGTTAGACAACACATTTTTGGTGGGTTCTTACTTTAAAACATTTTTTTACTTTAGATTCTGACTTTCTAAAAGGGATAAATGCTTGTATAGAGTAGTTGGTGTTGAACGGTGCTATGATTTGGTTTTGTTTATATTTCCTTTTTTTTTTTTGGTGCCTTTTAAATAGAAAAAACATCTGTTTGCGTTCATTTCTATTATGGGAATAAAAATAGCTTTTCTGAAAGTGGGTTGGGTATGGGGCTTAAAGCCTAATCCTGAGATGTTGCTGCTTTGGGAACATTGCAGTTAGGCTAAACTAGTCTAAATTCATCTAAAAACTGATCTTTTATGTGTGCGTGACTTTGAATGGATGCAACCCTGGTACCCAATAGTGAGGGGGTCCACCCAATAAAGTAGCAAACCAAAAAGAGATCAAATGATAAAGGGAACCTTGGACCACCTCCATAATAAACTTCTTTATTACCAGATTTATTAAATACATGTATTAGTCACACGAGCTAGACTCATGAAGTCTGTATATAATGTAAAACAAAGATTGTGCACTCCTTTATGGATGTCGCACAACAATACCTGTTAGGGCCTGTTCACATGATATCAGGGCCTGTTCACATGATATCAGGTGCGGATCTGCAGACGCGGTGCTACTGATGCAGTGCGTTTTTGATGCGTTCCCTTTTAAAAAAAAAAAAAATATATTTTTTTTTTTGCTGCAGTGTGGCTGTCAGTATGTTAGTTGCACTGCAGCGCGTTTTTGACTCGTTTTGCGTTTCCTGACCGTACAAAATGTGACATGCAGTATTTTTTCTGTTGTAACCTGAACGGACTGCGCACGTGAGAACTGTAGGCCATAAAACACACAGGGATACATTGGGATGCATTTTTAGTGCAGATCAGCACAGAAAACGGACGTCGTGTGAACAGGCCCTTAAGCTGGCCACAGACTTGCGATGGTTGTAAGGTAATAAAAAAAACGTACGATCTGCCCATCTTGGACAGGCAGATCGTACTTGCGATAATCGCAAGCCCGCCCCGCTGAGGGCCAGGCTTCAGATGACCGCAATGCTGAACAGGCAGTGTGTGCTTGCCCACACTGGCCCGTGCGGCATTTATCTTAGGAACATGCCACACACCCGCCGACAATCGTACGATTATTGGCGGGTTTTCGAACATGTTTCTAAGATAAGTCGTGCGACCGTACAGTAAAAACGAACGCACGCCATCCACACACCTTGCGATAATCGTACGATCGCGGGATTTCCTGCGATTATCGCAAGGTGTGTGGGCACCTTAAGACTGGGTTATATGGAGTGGAGATCAGTTTTGTTGCTGTCCCTTCTGCTTGCACATACATGACTGTAAAATGGGGAAGAAGGTGAACCCCTTTTATGGAGGGCTTCATGGATATGTCTCCTATGAACTCCTTCCTTTGTAAAGATTGGGGTACAGGGGTGCTGCGGCAACGATCAGCTGGTTACGTGGTGTACAAGGAAGCATATGTCACCAGCACACAAAGGATCCATTTAAAAATCTGTTTATTTAAGTGATTAGATTACGTGCACGCAGAGTTTATGGAGGATGGACAGCAGTATCTCTTTGATACAGAATACTTCCGAGTTGAGAATTAGATGCTTGATCACTGGAGTATATTTCCTCCATGGTATGGGCTGATTTGCAGACAGTGAAGTGACACTCATGAACGTCTTTACAGAAGAAGTTGTACTCCTTTTTGGAGGACAAAAGGAGATTTTACAAGCTGGCAGGCCGCCTGATTTGCATCTAAATTTCTTGCTAGTGTGCTTGATTAATGTCACACATTGTGTAGTTTTGGTGTTAGGTCTGTTCAGTAGCTTTTACAGGTTTTCTGGCACCTTTTTACATCCTTTGTAGATTGAGGGGGAAGGGGAATAAACCCAGTGCATATTACCCTCTTGGTGGATACATGGAATCACGATGCTTTGGTTCTCTCCCTGTTACTGCTTATGGATACTGTTGACCTTTTTATTTGCATGTATTTCATTGTGCTCTTGAGCAATGTCTTTATGTATATATATCTGTTCTGGGTATAGGGGAGTGTGTTTAACGTCTTTTTAAAAGTGTCAGCGATGTGATGTGTAAAGTTTGCCTTGTTAGAACTGTAGCACAATGGTAGCAGGTTCATTTACATTGTAACGTAGGTGTTCTAGTATGTCTAAGGCTGGGTTCACACCTAGGCGTATTGAATATGCGCGTCTGTCGCACGGTTTTTACCGCGATTCGCTGTAAAAAAGTTTGCGCGATTCCGAAGGCTACTTGGCTGTATCCCAATGTAAAACGCCCTACAAAACGGCCCAAAGAAGTACATGTACTTGTTTGAGCGTAGGCCGTTTTGTAGGGCGTTTCAGACGGGCGGAAATACGGAAAGGTGTGAACCAGACCCATAGAAAACAATGGGATTTTCATGTTTGTACAGCGTTCATAGAGCGTTGAACGTGCGACAAAACGTAAAGGTGTGAACGGGGCCTTAATACTTTGCAATTATATTGGGAAATGGATTGCACCATTGGCATTAATTGAAAGCTGATTTTGCACTTAGAACATGCATGTTGATGCATCTGCTGTATTTATTTTTCTTTATAGAATAGAATGTGGGACAATTCTACTTTTAAAGCCCATCTCTGGGCAAACAAACTTAACCTTGCAGTGGAGCTACCCACAAACTGCAAGGTTTAAGTGATTGTTATGTCTACGGCACAATATTAAAGCTGTTTTACTTACATAATTCCCGCTCTTGCCATCTCTGTCCAGGCTGCTAGACTGGTCCCTACAGCCTCTTCTCCCTTGGCTCCGGCGGTATAAGAACCGATCTTAAGATGGTCCATTGACCTGCATCAGACATGAGGATGCTGTGCAACATTTCATAGACATAGTGAAGGGAGAAGGGATTGCTGACCAGCATGGGGCCAAGGATCAGGTGAATAAAACAGCTTTGAGCCCCCTAGACAAAACAAGCACTTAACCCTTAAAGTGCAGGGTAGCCCCACTGCAAGGGTAAGCTTTTTTTTGTTTGCCCGGATATGGGCTCTAAAATTCTCAAATTCATGTTGCTGACCTTCAGAGACATGAACGTCTGGTCTGTGGGTCTGCTGCCTTGTGTTGTGGTAATTCTACCTGGGCATGTGTATTTTCCTGTGTTGTATCCAGAATTGGTGAGCTCAGTTTTGCTGTTCCTGTGCTTGTTGAGTCTCATTAAAGGAGAACTATGGGGGTGAGGGAATTGCACTCGGCCCCATAGAGCCGACGTGTGACATTGATACTGTCACAGGTCGGCTCTATTGATCGGCAAGCGAACACCTACTGCCGCTCGGTCACTTCCTGATCATCTCCCTGCAGGGATTCCCCACTTCTCCAATCCTCCAGCGCTGACTGATGGATCAGAAAGGGGAGGGGGCGGGCATAGCTAGCTAGGCAGAGGCGCTGTTAATCAGCCAGCTGGGTGGATCTTGACTGTGTTGTCGGGATCCGTCCCGGCTGCGGTGTTCTCAGTATATAGCGGGCAATAGTCCTCTATATACTGAGTTTTGGGTCACGGGAAGACGTTGGTAGATGTCCTCCTGGGACCCTAAAGTGAACTATGTGATAAAAAGGTTACCCCATAGTTCTCTTTTAAGATGTTATCTTGTTGGTCTACTGGCATGTCATCAAAGTACGTGGAAGGTTTAAATGTTTTTGAATTCATAGAACTACTGCAACGCCAGCGCCAATTCTTGCATTTGGTTTTACAATGACAGCATCTACGATGTTCCTAAAAAGAATCTAGACTTTAGCAGAAGTCAAATCATTGAATTGACATTTACCTTGGTATGAGGTTACTGTTACTTCATAGCATAATATATAGGGAAAACTGTAACGGTCCTTTATGAAAGAAGTCAAATTCCCACTTTTACCCGGTTAGTTTGATGAAGTAAGGTTGCTGTGGCAAGAATAAGGGCTCATTTAGACGGGCAACCGCTGGGGAGAATCTGCAATTCTTGTTGAGAAACTAGCCCCATGTACAGTTTGTGAACAGACATGATGATCCGTTACATGCCATTAGGGCCTCTAACCGACCCTGGACACCGACCGTTTGTGAGTAAGAGCTCTGATTGGCTCTGGATGTAGACTGTTTCAGATCATGGTCCCTGGACGTAGACTGTTTGCAGTTAGGGACTGAGCGGCTTTGGACACATAATTTGCAGTTGGGACCTCTGAGCAGCCTTGGATGCAGACAGTTTGCGATTAGGGCCTCTGAGCAGCCTTTGAGGCAGACAGTTTGCAGTTAGATCTCTAACAGACCCTGGATGCAGACATTTTGTGAATAAAGGAGAACTATGGGGTCAGTGTTTTTCCCCATAGTTCTCCTTGGGGTAACGGGAGGACACAAACTAGCGTCCTACCGTTACCCTGTATGTGTTCGCTCACCTCCCGATCTACTGAGCCGACCTGTGACAGTCTCATTGTCACAGGTCGGCTTAGAACTATGAGGTGATTGGAAATCACTCATGTCATAGTTCTCCTTTTAAGGGCAATTGGTTTTGGCCCGGAACAATTGGGCGCAGCTAGTCATCCAATGTGTATGCAGTCCTAGTACAGAATGCTGCTGCCTTTATGAATGAACCTTGAGTGTTTGCTACTACAGGGGCATGTTTAGACATAGATATGAATTTATTAGCAGTTATATATAAGTTTATTGTAATTTTCTCAGTTTAAAATATAGTCAAGTTGTCACCTATAGGTCTGTCAGGTTTTTAGGCTCCATTCACATATAGTGTTTCCGTTTCCCATGCGGAAGACCGCGCGGCACGCAAACGCTAAAATCTCATCTGCACAGATTCCACTCGTTTGTGGCTATCACTATAGCCGGGAACATGCAGAATGTAAAAAAATTGTGCTTGGACTATTTTGCAGGCAGTGCGGTTTCATACCACACAGCCGCTGCAAAAGTCTGAACAATGCACATTAAAGAGCATTGTCTTTTTTATGTTTTTAGCGTCTCTGCGTGTATTTGTATAGCCAAATAGGTACGGACAACTGCTCCTTTGGGAATAGAGCCTTACTGTGGTCTGTCTTTCCTGAAGACAATTACCCATTATGAGCAAGCATTCAAATAAGATACAGACAGCAACTATTGGAGGGTATTTTATCCATTCCCTGCTCTATCCCAAACTACAAAGAAATGTTTTGGGCTTATGTTCTTTGCTAGGTGCTACTTTGTAACTGTCACTGTTCACAAGGTACCCACTAGTTTGTATAACTTATTGCTAATACCCATTGATGTTTTTTGTATGGACCCCTAATAGTGCATCAGATTATAGTTATAAGCTGCTAAAATACTTTCACATCTAGTTTAAATATTTTGTAGTCTCCCAATTTATCATACCTGACTCTGTAATCGGGTGACTAGAGCGTCCCTGATTAGTGGGACTGGCCAGATATTAGGATGATTGGATGACATTTGATTGTCTGATCCCCAATATCTGTGGTCAGCTTTAGTCTTGTACGCTGGATTCATTTGGAGTAAATTCAGGGGAGAACCAGATTTGGGACATTAGTAATATGGTTGTTATCTTATGTCTAACTTTACTGACAATCTTTAAATCATGTGAAAGCATTGTCTTTATGAACCTTTCCTCTTTAGTGTCTTGTTTTATTAAGCATTTCCTCCATATTTGTCACCCTTTTTTTATTATATCAGCATCTGTTGTGGATGACCAGGATCAAATTAATGATGAAATACTGAGAACTATTAAACCCACAAGCAAAGAGTTCAAGAAAACTTGGGGTTTTCGCAAGACCACAATTGCTAAACGTGAGCTGATCAGCGACACTGATATGGATGCTTCAGAATCCCCGCAGTCCACTCCATCACTCCGCCGCAGTGGGAGGCAGCCAAAGCGCACAGAAAGAGTGGAAGAGTTCCTGACAGCCGTCAGGAGGAACAGGGGCAGGAAGAGTAATGCTCTGGAAGAGTCTAGTGATAGGTCATGTCCAGTGACAGATGCTGAAACTGCATCAGAAGGTAGCGTGGAAAGCACACCCGATGTTAAGACTGAAGCAAAAAGTGAGGTTAAGAAGGAAGAGGATGATAGCTCAGATAGTGATGGTATGACCCTGAAAGAGATCCAAAATAGACTCCGGAGTAAACGCCCTGATAATCCTGTGGTTGAGACCATTCCAGTACAGACTGTTACCGCAGCACATGTAGAGGGTGCTATCCGTACTAGGAGTGCTAACCGAGCAATCCTGCTTCAGCAGCTAGCCGCTGCAATAAAACAGGTACCTCAGAGCCCTGATAATACAGAAGAGGAGAAAATGGTGAGAAAGTCATCCACAAGAAAGCGACCAGAGGCTGAGATCTACGACCCCAACACCTTGTATTGCATCTGCAGACAACCTCATAACAACAGGTATGATGTCAACCTTGTTGGGTAATATTTTACATTGGGCGATAAGGCACCTAATTGAAGACATTGTTCAGTAGAGAAACCGCTGGGATATTCTTTAGAAAAACACAGTCGCTGACATGCAAAATGTTAAAATTGGTACAATATACAATGAAAGGAGATTTACTGTCAATAGGCATGGCATGGGGATGTGATATGCTGTCAGTCAGCCCCTGGGTGGGCAGGAAGAGGTGCTGATGTTTCTGCAGGGCTCCATCTCCTGTGTACTCTGGAGGCTTCAATACATCCCATATTAAAGGAGAGTAAGATGTATCCTTCCCAATATTTAAGCTGGCCACACACTGTTTTGTTTTTTTTGTTCAACCCACGAACAGAGTCCGCTGTCAATAGGGCATCGCGGCTGGATCCCAACAATATTTCTGAGATCTTTCCAGACTGTGGTGCGGCTTTGTGCTGTCATCAGAGAGCAGACATTAGTAAATGTACTCCTGTGACCCAGAAGAGAAGTAAAGCTATTCTTTAATTGCTGCTCAGGTTGAAATGGAGAGCTCAATGTATGGCGACTGATAGGTGCATTGCAATGATGTAAAATGCGCGTTGATTTAGGGGTAAGGATTTCCATAGATAAAAAGTAAAACTGGATTGGAGACCCAGAAGTAGTCCTTCTAGAGACCACTGTATCCTAAAATGCAAATGCTCATTAGCTTTTTTTTCTCAAGCGCCATTTCCCTTCAGGAGTATGTTGAGGTGCTTCATAACCGAGCTCGGAGTTGGGCAGATTATATTTTTGGCAGGAAAATGACATTTTTAGGATACTTGAAGTACTGCAATGTGCAGCTATTGTTTTTTGTCTTCTAGGTTTATGATCTGCTGTGACAGATGTGAAGAATGGTTTCATGGTGACTGTGTTGGCATTACTGAAAGACGTGGACAGCTACTTGAAAGAGATGGGGAGGATTATATTTGCCCTAACTGTACTGTCCCACAAGGGAATGAAGAAAGTACTATAGACATTAACAAGGAGGGGGAGGCCGTGATAACTAGCGCCACTCCTCTATCTGTATCCAGCACCTTGTCCTCTGTGGAGCAGAACGCACCTGATCTGGGTATCAAAGGTAGAATTGAGAAGGCGGCATTTCCTAGTGGCAAGAAAAAACTGAAGATCTTTCATCCTGTGAGTGTTCTACATTATCACTAAGAAGGTCTTCCATTTTCTGCTGTGACAGAACAGGTCATACATATTCCTGTGTCATAGATATGGTGTAATGCTTGCATATTGGGAAATCAAATTCTGTCAAGTCTCTGCAGTCTGATTTTGCAGTTTATAGACCTCCCCCACAAACAAGATTTGCTTCAGTTTTGCAGGTGGTGGTGGTAAACTTCCCTAGCAGTCTGAGCCCTTTTACCTGCACCATTCCTTTTAGTTCTTGTTGCCTTGCTGGGTAACTGGGGCCTGTCCTTCCTAATTTCCTCAGAGTAACTTCTAGTTGTGTTTTGGCAATGTTCTAAGAACATAGAGGTACACAAGGTTAGAGTAGACCTTAAACATCACTAAATAATGCCTCCAAAAGATATTCGTCTTTGGAAGTAGTACAGACCCCTTTATCTGAATAGAAGTGAATGATCCTCTCTAATTTTTGAATCTGCTTTTGAAGGTCAAGTAAAAGTCATACATCACATGTTCAGATCACCGCGTCACTTGATTTCATGCAGCTTTTGAAATCGTAAAATAATTTACCAAATGATAGAAATGTTTCTGCCCCCATATTGAGTGCAGCTACGCTGTAGCTAAAGTTCGCACACAGAAGCTAGTGCTGTTGCTTTTTTAGTGCTCATGTGGTCTTGCCAATAACCTGTTTGGCTTCCTAAAAGACAACTAAGTCATGCTATTTTGCTGATTTTTACTCATGATAAAAATTGTATCTATTTCTAGTGTAGCATCGCTGTTCTAATGCACATTTCTGACAGAAACGGCAGTGGTTAGTCCTCATCTCTTCCCTGTGTTGTAGGTGGAGATTCCTGACTTTGCCGAGATGTCCACGCAGGTCTGTGAAGCTACTGAGGTCTCTCAGGAGGTTTCTCCTGCTCCGGAGATGTCGGAGTCTCTAGATGTGGCCAAGTGCATCGGACCAGGCTGTTCGAATCTTGCCCTTCAAGACTCTGTGTATTGCAGCCATGACTGTATACTTAAACACGCTGCGGAAACAATGAAGTCACTAAGCGCAGGCAAAGACACCAAGCCCAAGGAAAAGGTCAAGGTAAAAACTGAGAAGTTGTCCCCACCACCCAAATCCCAGGTAAGCAGTTTATCCTTAATCTGGCTTTATGTAAGAACTTTCTGATTCTTTAGCATGGAATATATCATGTAGACAAGGGCCTGTATTCCAGATTCTTCTCAAATGTAAAGACATTGCTTTGATTTTATACATCATGATAGCACCCCATTCTGTGTAAAAGCCAAATTCTTTAAAAGGGATTTGGGGCAAAGACTGATAAGCAGATGTGTGCTTATAAGTAATATGTACACTCGTTTCACTCAAGTTTTTCCATTTCACTTCTCTTGAAAAATAACTCTGACAATGTGACAGACCCTGACTTCTTAAATAACTTCCCATACCCCTTCTCTCTTCTGTGCCTATTTAGGGCTTATTCACCCCAAATGCAGACCAGATCTGCCTGAGTTTCTGCACACGCAGTGTGTTACACTGCGTTTTTTGCCTCGTTTTTGATGCATTCCGGGCCGTTTTTGGTTTAGAATGGGCTTTTAGTGCGTTCCGGGCATTTGCATGCATTCCAGAGCAGGTAAAATAGGGCTTGCTGCAGTTTTTTTTACATGCTCTGGAACTGAACGCTGCGGTGTGAACTGGAGCTAAAAATACCATGGAATACATTGGACGCAGTCTTGATCCGCTCTGTAACTGCTCTGCTCCTGGAACACGCTTGGTGTGAACAAGGCCTTAATATCTGCACACCCTTCTTGGCTCATTCAACTACTACCTTTGTACTCTCCTGATTGTATCCTATCATTTTATTACATCCGTATTACCCTGCTAAAGTAAAAATGTGTTGCATCCTCCTTTACTGAGAATGTTAATCCACAAATTGACCTTTTGCCATTTCTGTAACTTTAATTTAATCAATAGTAATGATTGCACAGTAAAATAACTTCAGGAAAGAACTAGCTGTGTGACCGGAATGCACCATGTAACTGACCACATGCACATCAAGTTGTATCGCTTTTGTACAAACTTCTTTCTGCCCCCGGACATTGTGACCTTGAGCTGCTATGAATTGAAGTTAAACTTTAATTGGGACATTCTTGGCTGAAGCGGTGGCACTGCTGAATGCTTTGATGGAGATCCGCACTGAACCTTGTCCAAGTGTGTTATTAACGTTCAGTTCTAATACTGGCCATACACTGCACAGTGATTGCAACAGGCACAATCCATGTGTGATTGTGAATGAGAGATCTGCTTGTTGAACAACCCTCCCTCCACTACATTAATTTAGGCCTGGTTCACACCTGGACGTTTTACATCGCGTTCCTACGCTCTGTAAAACGCTCAACATGTGAAAACCAATGATTGCCTATGGGCATGGTTCCCACCTAGGCGTTTTCCAGCGCGTAGGAACGCGCTGCAAAACGCCCTACGTCCAAAGAAATGCAGGAGCTTCTATGGGGCGTATTTGCCATGCATATCCATTGGGATACAGCCATGTAGCCCTCGGATACGCGCGTTTGTTGCGCGTTTGTTTACCACAATTCGCGGTAAAAACACGCGGCACGACAAACACGCATATTCGATACGCCTAGGTGTGAACCCAGCCTTATAGTGCGCATTTGGAAAATGATGCATGCACATGTAACTTTGTTTAGTAGTGGTGTAAATTCCTTAAGCATATGTTTTTGTTTGCGCTTCTTTCCCAATTCACCAAAGCTTAAAGAAGAACTCTAGGCAGAAATATTCTTAACTCTTCCAGTAGTGGCTACCCCCAAACGGCAAGTGTTAAATGCTTGTTTTCAGCTAGGGACTAAAACAATAGATTTACTCGCCTAAGGTTGAACTTGATGGACCTGTGTCTTCACCCTCAAATACTTGTAACTATGTATGTAACGTCTGAGCCAGCAGGCTGTTTTAGACTGAAGTGATGGAATCTCCCTCAGCAGCCTCACGTCCAATACACTGTTTAGGACATGATGACTCCCAGGTCCTTAGACTGCTGGAGCGGAGAGGGGATGCAGGGACCGGTCTAACGGCCAGCTGTCTGAGATTTAGATATCTCCTTTCTTTTTTTATTTCCTTAGACTAAAAGAGGCTCTTAACTCTTTCAGTCTGCAGGGTAGCCCCACTGCAAAGATTAAGAATAATTCTGCCCAGGGTTCTTCTATAACACACTATGTATTTTATTTACTTAATGCAAATTTTAGTACACCAGCCAGATGAATTCACTGCATGTACTGTCTTTGACTTGTGTGCTGTTTTTGTATGTTGAAGTCCATTCGGAGATTTTCACAGAGGTTGGCATCTGCTTAAAACATTGCTAAGGGTTTGAGGTATCTAGTGAAAACAAAAATGCCATATGAGCTGCTGATAAAATAGATATATAAATGAAAGCACTTTGTGGTTAAAGAGGAATTGCAGGATTTTCAGTGGTGCTACCTCTTCACTGCTTGGTCTATGGGAGCAAATAAAGAAAATACACTCATTTGATCCTGCCTGGCTGAAAGACTGGTCCCCACAGCCTCTTCTTTCCAGCACTCCGGCGGTCTAAGCTCCGCTGACGTCATCAGGTCTGTGCAAGGCCCATTCACTTACATTAGACATGAGAATGCTGAGTAAAATATACAGCCAGAGCGGAGGAGTGCAAGGTGAGCGGTCACATTGGCAGGATCGGTTGAGTGCATCTTCTTTCCATTCCCTATTCAGGGGATAGCAAGTGTTAGCTGTAGAAAATCATGGCGAGCTTCTTTAAGTATTTTTTCATCTTTTATTGATACTTGGTAATTGGTTGAACATAGTGACTTGTAAGTTTTTTTCCCTCAGCAAACAGAGGCGTGTGCTGGTAGGTACCAGTTAAGGCTATGCTCTAGGGCAAAGGTAACCAAACTCTGGCCCTCCAGCTTGTGCTGACCCTACAAATCCTAATGGGATTTGTAGTTCCACAGCAGCTGGAGAGCAAAGTTTGCCCACCCCTGCTGTAGAGGATGCCATTTGTGTCCAGTTTAGTTATTGGTTTAATACATTTTTGTTGTAATGACTCATGTTGAAGAGATAAAGCACTAGATGTTATGATTTTCAAGACAGAGGTTTTGGTTTCGGATAGTTTCACTTCCTTTTTATTGCTGCAATGTGTTTTCTCTAATCTTTAATTTCTAACTCTAATGTACATTTATTACAGGCTCCTTCAAAACCCCCAGTTGTGCAGAAAGCCACTGTGGAGAAGACGGACATCCAGAAGCCAAGTGTTTTAGTAACCCCAAAGGTGGAGGCCGAATCGTCCGGCGAGGAGCCAGCGGAGGAGTACAGCAGCAGTACACCTTCTTGGGAGAGCGACCATAATTACATTGCTGTAAAGCCAGAAAAGACTGCTGCCATTTCATCCACACTGTTTTACAAATGTATGTATCACTTAGGAATATTACCCCCTAGTGCACACACACCTGATAACACACATTACACAATTACATTGCACTTTAATCCTGGTTAGTAGACGGTACGAAATCTTTGTGGTGGCCCAGGTATGAAAGCATTCCCATGTGAGCTCTGGCTGTCTGCTCTAGGGGAGGAAAACATTTAAGGTAAGTATGTAGTTTTGGGCAATTGAGTCCAAGATCAGCACTATAGAAAGCACGTAGTTGTCTGCATTTAATGCTAAAAACTGCACAGCCTCCAGAATGGTACAGTCCTGTGCTGATTGTATGTCATTGTATCAGGTTTATTTTATTATACCAACAGGTCTGTGGGCATTTTCTGGAGGTAACAGCCTAGCAGCCAATGTAACATGAATATCCAAGTCATATTGGCATTTCGAGTCCTATTGGCATTCCAATAATGGACTCTGCCTAAGCGATGTTAAGCTTGATCTGAAGTATGTCTAAAGCCAAAACCTTTGTAGTTTACCACAACAGGTAGTAAGGCAATATCTTCAAAGTGAAGGCGATCCTTTCCTGGACAGTTGCTGCCTCAACATGTCACCCTTGGGAGAATTCCCTTCTGTTCCTGACATAGTAGTCAGTGCAGAAAGCAACTTTACTACCGAAAGCTAAACGCCATTGTGGCTTTAGATACTTTAAATTGGCCATGTTTTTGGTGCTATTCTCCTGAGGCTTTGAAGGCGTTCTTTTAATATACTCGGATGGACGGTATCGATTTCTTAATGTGAATCATTGCTCAAATCCAGTCTGCATCTAGAATATTTTCTTAATATCCATCTACTTTTCACCTGTCAAAAGGTGATATATCAGTGATTGGTCTATAGGTCACATCAGCCTCCTCTTGGTAAACCTGGTTATACAATGCCGCATGCACTGCAGCCAGTAGATGGCGGTGTAGACTACAGGCTGTGTAGTATTATCTGTGATGTTTTCAGATGTATGTTCCATGCTATCTAATGTGATCTGAAAGAAGATCTTTTCCTTCTAATCAGCGCAGATGGCTTATCAGGTAAGTGACGATGGACCTAAACTGTTTGTTTTTGGGGGGTTTTTCTCCACATAAGTTATTAAAGAAAACCGTATCACTCCTTAATGTGACATTTTGTTTGTATGCACACTGTTTTACACTAGTACTTGGTTTTTTAGGGTCCCGAACAGAAAAACCTCAGTTCATATTTGCTGTGGAATATAGCATGTTTAGGGGGACTGTGTTTACTTGGATTAACCCCGTTCCTCTCAATCTTCAGTGTCCTGTTCCTGGTCTCATAGTAAACACGGTAATACAAGTATTAAACAAATCCTCAGGAAATCCACAGACCACTTTTTGTTTGCAAGGGTGATTTGCACTTTTGCATTCAAATTTGAGAAAACTGCTTCATATTTTTGCTGTGTAGCTATACTGATCAGCCATAACATTCTGACCACTGAGAGGTGAAGTGAATAACATTGATTATCTGTTTACAATGGCACCTGGAAGTGGGGGGGATTTATTAGACAGGAAGTGAACATTTTGTCCCTGGAGTTGATGTGTTGGTAGCGAAACAATTAGCAAGCGTAAGGACGTGAGTGACTTTGACAAGAGCCAAATTGTGATGTCTAGACGACAGGGTCAGAGCAACTCCAAAACTGCACCTCTTGTGGGATGATCCCATTTTACAGGGGGTAGGACCTACCAAAAGGGGGATCAAGGAAGGGAAACTGGTGAACTGACAACAAGGTCACGGGCGGCCAAGAATCATTGATGCACGTGGGGAGTGAAGGTCGATCCAATAGAAAAGCTTACTGTAGCTCAAACTGTTGAAAAAGTTAATGCTGGTTCCCATAGAAAGGTGTCTGAACACACAGAGCATCACACATGAGGAAGACTGGTCAGGGTGTCAATGCTGATCCCTGTCCACCGCCAAAAGTGCCTGCAATGGGCAGGTGAGCATCAGGACTGGACCACGGAGCAATGGAAGAAGGTGGCCTAATCTTATGAAACACGTTTTCTTTTACATCATGTAAATGGCCGGGTGCATCTGTGTGGCCTGGAGCAGAGATGGCACCTCGATCATAACATTGTAGGAAGAAGGCAGTGCAATCCTTTGAACAATGTTCTGCTAGGTAACCTTGGATCCTGCCATTCATGCAGATGTTACTATGGTAAGTATCACCTACCTAAAAAGTTGCTGACTAAGCACACCCCTTCATGGTAACGGTATTTCCTGATGGCAGTGGCCTAATTCAGCAGATTAATGCACCTTGCCACACTGCAAATATGGTTTAAGAATGGTTTGAGGTGTTGAATTCAAATTCTCCAGATCTCAATCCAATTGAACATCTGTGGGATGTGCTGGAAAAACAAGTCGGATCCATAGGGGCTGATCACCTCACAACTTACAGGACTTAAAGGATCTGCTACTGACGGCTTGGGGCTGGATACCACAGCATACCTTCAGAGGTCTAGTGGTGTCCATGCCTCAATGGGTCAGGAAAAGGGGCACATACTCTGTATTAGATGGGTGGTCATAATGTTATGGCCGAACTGTGTATTCATTCAGCATAAAGAAAAATAAGGGGAAGAGCTGTATTATATTGTCCCCACTGAGTGGTGCCAGAGCGCAGTAATTGATTGCCAATCACACGCACTGGAGGAAGCGGCTGAGGTGCACAGCACTTATGAATACACAATGAAGCATCACTGGTTCTGGGTGCAGGCATTGCTGGGCGAAATGAGCATTTGAGTAGCGGCAAAATAGCACAGTTGGCCCTAGACAGGGAAAAGGCAGGGTCAAAGGGTCATTTCTTGATAACTAAAGCTGTAAAAAATGAGCATGACAGTGTGTATATACTATGGGAACCTTGCGAAGGACAGTTTATCATTTTTGCCTGAAGAACGACTTTAACTGGAGAAAAGTTACATGTTCATACAGCTCTTGCCATGGCATTTACTTGTGCAGCCCAACCTGAAGAACCAAAGTTTGTCCTTCCCGTCTCTCCTCTTGCATGATCATTTACTGGACAGTGTCTGACCCCAGCATACGAGAAGATACAGAAAGGTAAAGGTTTGTTACACTTAAGTTTTAATTGTTAAGCAAACAGTCAGTTTGTAAGATGAAGCAAAAGCTATCCAACCCATGCTACTGAGAGCCAATTCATGTATCACTTCCTGTTCCTAGGATGCCATAGAATACTGTCATGCACTCACTGTTTTTTGGATTAAACATCTGCTGTCAGTTTTACACTTAATAAGCCTTAATAATATATCAGTCTGTAGTAACCCATAGCAATTGGTCAGATTTTGTTGTGCTTAATAGGGTGCCGTGGGTACCTGTACATAAAGTATTACTAAAGGCTGTCATCAATAAAGTTACATTGCTTTAGCTATAACCCTAAAACATGTACATTGATCGAGATGGGTCAGTTTGCGCCAGTTTGACTGGTGACCTCCCATCAGCATAGAAGCAAAACCTACCAGCAACTTTCTTTTAAACTGACACTTCTCATTCTAATAGGAGCATAGGTTCTGCCTGTCCCTCTACAGGTAGATCTGTTTTCCTTCACCAGTGAGTGGATTTCTTCATGCTAACACAATGTAGCAGGGTCTTCTTTGTTTCAAACGAATGGAAGCCTTGTGCTTCTACCAAGTCATTCTGCATAGTCCAAAGTCCTGGAGGGCAAATTGGGTTTTAGTATGGTCTTGCAAGCTTTTAAGCATGCATACTTTTTACTACTAGTGTCTGTAATATAAATGTCGGATTTCACAGCCAAACTTCCTTAGGCCTACACGTATAGTCGTAAGATGGACAATATGTTTAGTCTGACCGTTCTTCAGTTGACTTTGTTCTATCCTTCATTTTATTACCACAGCTCTCAAGAGCTGGCAACCCAGCCTTAAGTTGGGTACACCCGGTTCAAATTTTGATTGGTTCCTGATGAACCGGCCGAAATTTGTCCTGTAGGTGCTGCTGTCTGCACCCTTCCGCCCAGCAATCCCTCCATCAATGGGTACGGGTACTCCTAGAATGAGATCCTAATAGGTTGGACTTGATGGACTAATGTCTTTATTCAATCTCAAATACTATGTAACTGATCGAAGGAGCCAGATTGAAAATTCTCGGCCGAACAGATCGAACAGCTGCCTACTCCATTCAGGTATTCTGACAGTAACACAGCCATGATGTCCATTCCTGGAGGATACAGCAGATCGTGCCAGCAACAGGACTGTTGTGTCACCACATTTGTAGTCTGTTGCTTTCTTCCAGCTCTATAACAAAAGGTCCAGATCCTTGCTTGGATGTAGGGTGGGAATAAACAATGCAGGAGCTTTGTATTGCACCCGCAATGCGCTTCAGGTGGGAATGTGTAAAGTAGAGTAATTGTTGTTATATTAAAAGCAGTGGGCTATGGTTTTAAGTATGTGGGGCAGGTGCTCAGAATACCTACTTGTTCTGGGTCATTGACCCAATGTAGTGAAGCCATATGTCCTCTGGCCTTGAAGTATTATGAAGAGAGTAAAACGCTCTTCCTGATACTTACAGCCAATGTGGGACAGATACACTGTCTCAGACTGAGAGATGTGACATAACCGCTGATCAGTCAGCTCTTGGTCTCTGCGCTGGCAGGGGTTAGGGGAGGGAGTGTGTGGATCTTGCTCTCAGTTGTGCGCAAAGGAGGCAAAGCCAGCTTTCGGGCAGGCATGCCTTCTCTACCTTGGAGTGCCTGTATTCTGTCAGCCGAGAGTAGACCTAAGCCTGCTAATGTCTGACTTTGGGTAACGAGTAAATTAGTAAATGTATTCCTGCCACTCAAAAGAGAAGTAAAGCTAGCAAAAAGTTAGGCTTTACTCTCGAGTGAATTATGCCCATTGGGTACCAATATTGCACATTCAATCCTAAGCTTGTGACAGGTTTATGCCGCTCATAATGTTACCCCGCAGGCCTGTTCACTTCATTGCTCCTCCTTATGGTCAGTCAACACTATTTGGTTAGGATGCATATCGGAGTAAGGTGTTACCACAGTCACAGATTGTAACTGCGCTTAAGTTAAACCCATGTAACGTCGGCCTGCAAATCCTAGACATATCACTGAAATAACACTGGGTGTGGTCTGGGTCGCAGAAATGTGTTTAATGTGGAAAAGAAAAATGCATTTGATTTCTAATTCAATGAATTCTCCCTAAATTGAGGATCTATATCCTTAGATTCTGCACAAATCAGTAGTGAGGAACCTCATTTTCTAAAGATAAAGAAGTTGGCTTTCACAGTGTGTGATGGTCAAGAATACTGAAGAAGGTGCACACATACCTTACAATCTACAATGTCCAACATCATTGAAGTTCTCAGTTGCAAACCATTGAAGTTTCACTAGACAAGTAAAGTGAAGACCAGATGGGCATCTTGAAGCTGACATCTACATGTCCACCAAATGCCTAGATGACCATTCTTCCGATGTCAACTGCCATGGCAATGCGTATAACACCATCACTTGAAAACAGCACATCTCCCTAGTATAGGTCAGACCGGCCATATAACAGGGAAGAACGCTTAAAATAACTGAGGCCTGGGGCAACCCCTGCTGCTAATGAGATCTACAGCTCACCAGACATATGTGCCAACAGTAAGCTGTAGTCATAAAAAAAACTAAGAATTGTGATGTACTTTTATTTGATACCCAGGGCTGCTCTATACAATTTATTTTTTTAGTAGTAATGAAATGGAACTAATATTAGTATTATTATAATGCAGGAACTTTCCCTCTAATAAAAGAGAGATCTAGAGTTGGATTCCATTTTATCCAAGTTATCTTTTACTTTCATAGTGACCTACTGCAGCAGTACCTATGCAAAGATTTATCTGGCCAGCAGCTGCGTAAGCTACTTAATAGGGAATAGGATCTTCTGTTGGATGCAACCGCAGTCTGTGGATAGTGCTATCCATGCCTCATTATTTTCCAAGTGCACAAAACTCAGGAATTTCTATTTCTTCCTCACATCAACACCAATATAGAACTATTAATAATGCTTTTGAACGGGTTGCCAATTGGACAAGTGTATTTTGGTGGGTTAGAAACCGCACACAGCTATGCACAGTAGTAGATTAGGAAGTGGTGTGCTGCTTTAGCGCATTAGGGTGCCAACGAAAATGAATGGCACCACAATGCACATTATGATTTATTGTGCTTTGCAGTAATGCACACAATGTTTTTACACCTGTAATACAGCTGGTTTTCTTGGACATAGCCAGAAATGATCCAAAATTCCACTTTATGCTAATCGGCATAGCGGACCCATTACACCTGTTGTGATATAATGCAACGCTGCAGTGACAAAAGCACAAGAAAGCTGCACTCTGCATGAAAGTGTGGTCCTACTCCAATTTCTGAATGTATTCTATATACACTTATGTTTATCTCCAATAACAAAAGAGTAGGTTTTAGCTGGAGCAAAGTGCATGCCTTTCTGTGATAAAGTAATGCATGTGAGGCCCAGTACAAGGCAGCTAAATGCTTCTTATCTGGGCATAAATCACAGAATAGAAACAATTACTCCTATACACCTGTCATTCTGTGGCTGACATAGGAAACTTATGCTTTTTTTTAAAATGTTATACAGGCTTGATAAAAACAAAGAAAAAGTGCATTGAAAGTTCTCCCACTGAAATTAAACACTCCTTTGTCATAAATACCTCAATGTTTTCAGTAAGCAGGAGTGTCCCGTGGGCATATGAATAGAAGACATACACTGCACGTGGCTAGAGCAGTGCTGACATCCACTAAAATCCATGTTCAGCCAAAAATGCTTTCTACATTTGTATGACCATACTCCAAATCCCAACAACTCGACTGCAAATCATCTACTTTCTACCCCGATCAGCCATAACATTCTGACCACTGAGAGGTGAAGTGAACAACATTGATGATCTGGTTACAATGGCACCTGGAAGGGGGGGGGGATATTTTAGGCACCTGGAAGTGGGGGGGATATTTTAGGCACCAAGTGAACATTTTGTCACCGAAGTTGATGCATTGGAAGCAGAAAAAATGGGCAATGTAAGGATTTGCGAGACTTTGACAAGGGCCAAATTATGATGACTTGATAACTGGGTCCAAAACTACAGCTCTTATGGGATGTTCCTGTATGCAGTGATCCGGACCGACCAAAAGGGGTTTAAAGACGGAAAATTGGTGACTGGTGTTGGTTATGTGTTTAGATGAAGCTTTTAGGAATGCTGAACTGAGTTTTACTTGCTTAGTAGAACATGACTTCAGAATACAGCACTGTGCAAGAAACCTATAGATGGAAAAACTTCCTGTGTATCATAGAGAAGTATAAATAAGCAGAGACGAACATTGCACCACAGCACCATCTACAGCTCAAAAGACCGAATAACAGTCAGTAATACAATCGGTATGCTGTTGCATTTCCAACACCCCTTAATAGCATATGTGTTGCTATATGACGTTTAGCTTCTTTCGAAGGAAACTGACGATCCTTTGGCAATGGCTTGGTGACGCATCCGCAGTCATTTCTTCTGATGAGCAGTATTGCATGTGGATAATAGCTTGCTCTAGAGCATTGGTTCTCAACTGGTGGGTCGTGACCCAAAAGTGGGTCGCGACCCTGTGTTCAGTGGGTCGCCACATGCCTTCCACTATTCTAGGTGAGAGGCTCCCCAGCCTCCCCAGAACGCAGCACTGTCAGTTCTCACGCCAACCAGTCATTCAAAATATGCTGCCTGGTGCTGAGTGGGCAAGGGAGCCCCATACATACGTGCATTGTTTACAGCTCCCTTGCATGTCCTGTAGAGGCGCCTGAACTGGAGTGACGTCACATTCTGGATCCCGACACCTCTACGGGGTGCGCAAGGGAGCTGTACATGCAATGCACACATGGATGGAGCTCCAGCACAGTTCAGCAGATTTTGTCTGTGGTTGTGTATGTCTGTCACAGTCTGTCTGTGTTTTTTAGGGCCCGTTCACACTTGTACAGTGCGTTAATCGTATAGTACCATGTGATTAATGCACTGTACCACGCAATTGCACCTACTGTGCTCCCGCCTAAACGCAACCCATGCCATGCATTCCATTGCAGTGTGACTTAGGTCGCGACTTATTGACCGAGGACAAATGTGGGTCCTGAGGTTACACAGGTTGAGAACCACTGCTCTAGAGTGTCCCTTAGCAGATGATACGTTGATGTGCTTGGTTCTAGGGTTGACCCTTTCTGATTGTGTCAGCTTTATACGTCCCTGGTTGTCTTCAAAGATCGGGATGGGGTCTGACATGCCTACGCCCATGTCCTTTAAAAGCTGGCAAATATTGCTTCTTGACAAGTGTGTGCTGCTGCTATGTATTCAGTTGAGGAAAGTACAGCAGCTGTTTGCTTTTGGCTAGACAAACTTCTGGTTCCTTCCCCTTATTGGAAGATGCAACCACTCGTGGATTTGCGGTCTGTGCAGTCTTTGGCCCAGTCAGCATCCACATATCCAACTAGTTTTGGATTTGACGCTACTGGCAGTCATCGCGTCACCCGAATTGTTCCTTTTAAGTATTGTATTACCCTCTTTACTGCGTTCCAGTCATGCTGACAGGGTGCTGCAACTTTTCTAGCGAGTATGCCCACTGCTTGCACTATCTCTGGTCTTGTCACAGTAGCAATGTATAGTAGCTTTCCGATGGCCTTGCGGCACATCATTGTTGGGTTGCAGGTTTTCTGCTTCATTGCTCTTTTTGACATCGTTCCATTGGTGTTTTTACTTCCTTTGCATCTTGCATGTGGAATTGTTCCAAAATGTCTGCAATTTTTTGACTTTGGTTGACCAGATAGCTTCGTCTTTCTATTTGAATTCTCAGATAGTGACTGATGTTTCCTAGCGCTTTAATTTCCAAGTTTTGTTTTAGTTTGTGAACTATTTCTTGTTTCAAACCGGTTATAATGTTATCACCAAAAATTAGAATGTATATCCATCTGTCTTGTCCATTTCCTCTGTGGGTCCATTGCTGGTTCTGGCTGTACTCAGTACTTGCCACAAGTCGTCTTTGCTTAGCAGCATTTCCAGCTTGGACTTCTATAGCTGGTAGTTGCTATTGATGAGCTTTGCAATTTGCCAACTTCCTATCTGAACTACTTGCCATCTTTCAGTAGCTTGAATGATTGTTGACTTGCAATATTCTGGGCTCAAAACCTCTTGGGTATGCATTTGGATGAAGCACTGAGATCTTGAGGAATGCTGGGTTGGTTTACTTAGGACAGGGATGAACAAACTGCGGCCCTCCAGCTGTGTTGGAACTACGGATCCCATGAGGCTTTGCAAGATTCTCACAGCCACAGACATGACTCCTGGAGAGAAATGCTTCATGGGATTTGTAGTTTCACCACAGCTGGTCGGCCGGAGTTTGGACATCCCTGACTTAAGAGAACATTACATCAGAATGCAGCACTGTGCTAGAAACATATAGATGGGGAAACTTCCTGTGTATCATAGATAATTATAAATAAGCACAAAGACTAAGATTGCACTACAGCGCCATCTACACCTCAAAAGACATAATTACAGTCAGTAATACAAGCAGTATGCTGTTGCATTTCCAATAACAGGGTCATGGGCAGCCAAGGCTCACTGATGCACATGAGGAGCGAAAGGCTGGCCAGTGTATTCCGATCCAATAGAAGCTACAATTTGAGCTACTGTGACAAGTTACTGAAAAGTTAATGCTGTGTATGGGGCTGTGTAGCCGCATACTGGTCAGGTGCCCATGTTGACCCATGTCCACAGCCAAAATAGCCTACATTGAGCATGTGAGCATCAGAACTGGACTACGGAGCAATGGAAGAAGGGGCCTTGTCTGATGAATCGCATTTTCCTTTACATCGTGTGGATGGCCAGGTGTGTGTTTTCGCTTACCTGGGGAAGAGATGGAGCCAGCATGCCCTATGGGAAGAAGGAAAGCCAGTGGAGGCCATTCATTAGGATGTTACCACCCACCTTATCATTGTTACTGACCAAGTATACCCCTCCATGAAAGCAGTATTTCCTGATGGCAGTGGCCTCTTTCTGCAAAAATGGTTCAAGAATGGTTTGAGGAACACAACAATCAGATTCAGGTGTTGGCTTGGCCTCAATTCTCCAGATCTCAATCCAAGTCCGATCCATGGATGCCGCACCTCACAACTTACAGGACTTAAAGGATCTGCTACTGATGGCTTGCTACTTACAGGACAAGGATCCGCTACTGATGGTTTGGTGCCAGATACCTCAGCATACCTTCAGAGGTCTAGTGGAGTCCATGTCTTGACAGGTCAGGGTAATTTTGGTGGTAAAAGGGGTACTTGCACAATATTAGACATTTGATCATAATGTTATGGCTGATCGGTGTATATGCGCAGTGGCTACAGGGCTACGTTCACATCTGTAGTGAACTAATGAATGGCAGGTTTTTGGCCCATGGTGCCATTCGTTAGTTGCACTTCAATGCAGTGATGGCAGTGCATCAACAAACATTATTTTTTCTTGTTTCCCAGTAAACCTAGGAATTTTAATAGTGGCCTAAGTGTACGCTTTGTAATTTTTCTTTTCAAATGCTACATATTTATATTCGACAGATGGTATGGCTTTAGAATACTGAA
>NW_017306285.1:2291159-2317450 GCF_000935625.1 Nanorana parkeri | reverse complement strand
TTCTGCTTGTGATCTCCAGCTTATACTCTAAATAGCATGCTGCTGGTGGTATGGCACCAATATCCATTGACTCATGTCTGCTGTGATGGATGGATTGTGTTAGTTGCTGGCTTTCAAAGGCAGGACATTTTATTAGGCCATGATATGAATGTCTACTTGCTTTACATATTTTGCCTCCATGCTATTCATATATTGATTTAAGACATCTGCCTCTAGTAGCTCTCTGTATATCAAGACTTACAGTTAGCAATCAAGCTCATAACTGAGGTGTTAGCCACCAGGAGTATCTGCTATTGTGAACGCCTAGAGAAAGGGACTGTAGAACAATCTCCATGCAATAGGTAGAACTTGTATATGTAATGAGCACACACAGATTTGTTGGTACCCTTACACAAAGAACCCACAATTTTCTATGAAAAAACAAAAACTGACCAAAGTAAATCGCATTCATCATAGTTTATCTGACATTTAATAAAATAAAACTTGGCTTTTGATTTGACAATATTTTAAATACAACAAATGAAAATGGCACAGGCAAAACTGAAGGACCCTAACAATTTGTTGCACAACCTCTGGAGGCGAGCAAGCGATTTTGGAGTCTTCTGCATCTGCCAACAAGTAGTTTGGCCCACTCTTCTTGAATAAATCTGGGTTTGAAGGGAAGGCTGTTTTCTCCAGACTGCATATTTCAGCTCTTTCACATCAGGACTCGAAGACCACATCATGATAGTCCAGTGTTCTTGTCCATTCTGGTGTGTATTTTGGGTCATAATCCCATTGGAGCACCCATGAGCTGCAACTGAGTCAGTCTTGTGATACTGGGCAGTACATTGTGCTTCAGAACTCCTCAATAGTCTTGAGTTTTCATTGTGTCTTGCACAGATTCAATATGGATGTCACCAGCACAAGAGCTCCAAATGAGTGCAAATCCATTTTTATTGATGAGACCTCCATCAATAAAAATGGACTTGCACTCATTTGGAGCTCTCGTGCTGGTGACATCCTTATTGAAGTTTCATTGTGAGCGGCGCCATCTGCAGTCATTACGAGCACCCATTATATTTCCTTGGGGATATCTTGTAAGGTGTGCTGCAAGACTTAAAGGAGAACTATGGGGGTCAGTGTTTTTCCCCATAGTTCTCCTTGGGGTAACAGGAGGACACAAACTAGCGTCCTCCCGTTACCCTAAGCTCAGTATACCGCGAGCTACAGCTCGCGGTATACTGAGACGCTGCACCTGGAGCGGATCCCGACTTAGATGACGGGATCCGCCCAGCTGCGTGAGTGACAGCTGGCTCTGCCTATCTAGAGGCAGAGCCAGCTGTACCCGCCCCCTCCCCCGTCCGGTGCGCCAGTCAGCGCTGGCAGATTGGGGAGAGGGAAATCCAGCCCCTCCCCCTGTCACGGCAGAGAGCCGTGACAGGATCGAGAGGTGAGGGAACCCGGTATGTGTTCGCTCACCTCCCGATCTACTGAGCCGACCTGTGAAAGGCTCATTGTCACCGGTCGGCTTAGAACTATGAGGTGAGTGGAATCACTCATGTCATAGTTCTCCTTTAAGAATATTGCACAGATTCAAGACACCCTGGGCAGGATACTTGAAAGCGGCCTAAAAACCTAACCAAGCCTCCCCCGTAGCTACAGTGTTCTTTTCTTTGAACGTTTCATCTGTGAGCATAGAGCTAATGTGACTTGACAAAAAGCTCCAGTTTTCCCTCATCTGTCTAAGATCTCTCCGAAGCATTATGGCCTGTCAATATACATTAGCAAATTCCAGTCTGGCTTTTTTATATTTATCTTTCAACAGTGGAGTCCTCCTTTGTCTTCCTTTTGAGCCCACTGTCACTCAAAAAGTGGCAGATGGTGCGTTCAGACACTAATGTACCTCGACCTTTAGAGTCCAGCTTGCATCTCTGTGGAAGTTTCCTTGGCTCTTTGTCTACCATTTGCACAATCCTTCTTGGGGTTGATTTATCCAGAGCACATCCAGAGGAGGTCCGCTTCCATGGACCTTAAACTTCTAAATATTTTTAACTGCAGTCACAGGGTCATCAACGTGTTTGGAGATTGTCTTATAGCCTTTACTTTTGAATTGTTGGTCTATAGTTTTCTTTTCGATCTCTGCAGACTACTCTTTTTTACTTTCACTGGACCAAGTTCAGTGTAGTGCACACCATGATACCAAACAGCAGTGTGACTTATTTTCTCAATTCTAAATGGTTTCACTGACTGATTTACAAGATGAAGATATGTAATACTAATTACCGTTTGGAATATCAGTTATGAGTTATCAGTATCGGCTATTTATAATCTTTTGTAAGCATGCAAAGAAATCTGTCAAGGCCACTTTTAGAATATTTTTTTGTAGAGGTAAACATTTTAGCTCCTTTTCTCTACTCTGATATTGCAGTCCACGGTAGAGCAGCGCTCCGTGTGGGAGAGGTAGAAAAAGCACAGGGAGCCAATCGGCTGTGCCACAATGCTCATGTAGTAACAAGGGACATGCTGCCAGCAGGAGAGATCAGACTGACGAGCTCATCACTTTACTTCTCCTTTCACTGTCCAGTCACAGGCTGAAGGAGGGACATAAACTGCAATAGAGAAAAACATCAGATCTCCTTCCACACAGGACGTTGTTGTGGCAGGTTTTAAAACATTTGCCTGTTTGAGTTGAGCTTTAACTATAAAAAAAGATGTTGCCACTCCTGACTTGTCAAACCTCAGTATGTTTAACATTCCAACAATTGAAATACTACTCGACTTCCAATTCTATACTGTGACGTGTGCTCAAAAATGAGCAGGGAAGTGTAGGTCTCTGTTCATGAAGCACTTGGTGTCTAATGTGTTACTACGCGTTTCCAGCTTTACCATCCAGACGTGTGGGCCTCTTTAATGTGTTCTACTGGAAAAAAAAAAGCATTTTTTTTTTTTTTATTCCATCAGTTCGGTGTGACAGTCTACACAAACATCATGCTGCTGTTTTATAGTTTAAGGGTGTTTTATACCTCAGGTAACAATGCGAGTAGACCTTCCATGTCGATCAAAAAGTAAAAATGTTCAGCAAAGGTGGCAATCGCCCTAACATAAGACTGAGGATCTTGTGGATCTTTATCATAAGGCTCTGTTGGCATTTATCACAAGATATTTGGACCCTCCCTAGCGGGAAGCATCATCTCCCATTAGGACAGTTTAATATCTGGCTTACAAAAAATAACTGTATGGATATTTGGGTTTCACAACATGACATAACTGGGTCATAGTCAATAGGTTCACCTAACTGTGGACTACAATTGTGCAGGCAAGGTAGTCTTAGAACTGAGCACCAAATGGGTGGCCCATATAGCAGGCCAGGTATTACAATCGGAGATCAGGGCTTCTGGAGGTTTTAGCATTTGCAGGGGTCTACATCCACAGCAGACAAAGCAAATAGCATGATAAGGAGATGGACCAGGGTCATAAGTAATCACAAAACAGCATCTTGAAGGATTATGAGGAACCTCTCCAATGCAATAAGCAGAATTTGTGTGCATGCCATGTTATCGTTTTATTAAAGTTTTCCAGATATACAGCTAGAGAAAAGTGTTTGAGGGACAGTCTGGATCACATCATGGCAATTAATCCAGTATATAGGCTATTACAGTTCTGTTGGCCAGGCTGATTTAAGGACAGATTTATTTGTGTGAAAGGCCATGAAAGATGTAGGCCCTTACTCTTGTCAAGGGATGGAGTATTATTGGATCATCCTTAGAAAGCCAGTAGGTCCAACAAGATGGGGTAGGTAGAGCGTATTTGAAGTGTAAGGCCTGGTTCACACCTAGGCGTATTGCATATGCGCGTCAGTCGCGCGGTTGTCTTACCGCGATTCGCGGTAAAAAAAATCGAGCAACAAACGCGCGTTTCCGAGGGCTACTTGGCTGTATCCCAATGGAAACGTGCAACAAAAACAGCCCAAAGTAGTACATGTACCTTTTCAGGCGTGGGCCGTTTTGTAGCGCGTTATGGACGGGCTGAAATACGCCAATGTGTGAACCAGAGCCATTGAATACAATGGGATTTAGATGTTTGAGCGTTTTGTAGAGCGTTCATCGAGCGTAGAACGCGCTACAAAACATTCAGGTGTGAACGAGGCCTAAAGACAGATACGAAAGAAAAGAGGGCAAGATTGATGATCCCTGCCAAGTAAAAATGCAGTTGGTCATTGTTTGAATATGACTGTTACTGGAGGAGACTACCCAGATACTTCATGTGGCCATGTAGTAAGAGTATCTGTTGTGGAGAGATGCCATGGATTCCTCCATATGCTGCATTCGTCTAAACTGTTGGATCCATTCTGATATGGTGGTAGCTCGAGGATTTCCAGTGACCAGGGATCACAGCTCGTGCTGCCTGCAAGAAGAATCTGCGTTTACTTTCGCTAGCTTTAGAGATCTACCTAGGGATCAAGGAAAGGAGAGCAACTTCAGGAGATTTGGGGATATCGGCACCTAACTATTAAATATTTTGGTCCAGTGGTTTGGAAGGCAGTGCCACCATATCTGGAGCGTAGTTCCTTTTGTGTTACATCTTCAACAGCAATCAGATATGTTTGGAAAACTATTTAGAAAGAATATAGTGGCCATTAGGCACCATTTCTTTGATAACTGCGTTCTTCTGCCAATACTAGATTTACCGTGTTTCCCCGAAAATAAGACACTGTCTTATATATTTTTTGGCTCAAAAAAAACACACTAGGTCTTATTTTCAGGGTAGGTCTTATATTTTAGCAATTCCCAAAAATAGTACTAGGTCTTATTTTCGGGGTAGGTCTTATTTTCAGGGAAACGGTATTTGTGAGAGAGAAGATCATACCGAGATCATTGCTACTCATTTTAGGTCAACAGGTGGTATAGGATCTCGCCTATTACCAGTACATCTGGTCCAAGGAGAGACTGCATATATATCTGGCTGTGTGACAGGGCAAGCAGTGCTACTCTACGGCATAAATAACTACATCTTGCCCTATATACAGTGGCACCTCGGTTCATGAACGCTTCTGTCCGCATACAATTCGGTTCGGCAAAATTTTGCTTCAGTTCGCGAACTCCGCATCGGGTGACTAACACAACCGCAGCCATCTTCTATGCTCTGCAATGACACATTCGCAATATTTATAATGTCCAATGTAAGCTTAATCACATCTGATCGCTGTTCATTTTCACAGGAAACACAAAGCAAGCCTGTCTAGTTGCCTTGGTCTCTTAATTCTTGAATGGGATGACATGAAGTGAATAGTTGACTCTTCAGTAATAGCTAAAAGTTCATATCATTCGTAAAAATAATTCACCCCCCAATGTGGTTTAGTTTTTGTGAATTTAGGCGGTAAAATAACTTCTACTTCATTGTAAATCGACACTCTCCTATGGCAAAATAACCCTTCCATTAGGAAACCAATAAATTAAGAAGGTGACCAGATTAGGGCCCTTGCAAACAGTTTTAGAATTTGCTATGTGTACTTTGGGACTTCCAAAGCAGTCACAATCTAGAATTGTCTACAAACAGAGGGACAGGATGCGAAATGTGGACACCATCTACCTGGCAGTTAACAGTCCGCTTAATACATCTTTTTCGATGTTTGTTTGTAATCCCGTGTGACATTCTCATGGGTCTTCAACAGATCCTTCACTGGAGAGGAGATGGATTTAGGCGCACAATTAAGAAGTGGTGAGGGGAAGGTTTTATACTGTTGCGGGGTTACTTTGGAGCCAGCTTAATTTGTAGAATTCCCCCTCAGCTGCTCTAATCTTCCAACTCGTTTCCAGTTGCATGACAAATTTTAATAAATGTTCCTCAGTTACTTGGTCAGGATCAAGGTGCCAACAAGTCAAAATCTGTAGTTGGTCCAGGGGATGACTAAAAACGTATAGATGGTTCCTGTTTAAGACGCTTCCATATTTCCACAGCTCATTAAGTAACCTTTTCCGTATGCAGAGATTCAACTTTCTTTTTTTGTTTGTCCCCCAGCTGCAAAAATGTTTTTTGTATCCATTGTGACCTTAAAGTGACATCAGATTTTTTTAACATAAACCAATACTGTAATGTGTGCTTTACTGTAATCCATGGTAGTTTCCCTTCTCTTTGCTGCTCTTCCTTTTAAATCCTCATGTCTTCTCATGCTCGGGGAGAACTTCCTTTTGCAGCCGAGTGCCTCTTCCTGTAGTGCTGGCTCAGGTTGTGAACCTTCACACAGACACCGTGTATCCATTTCAGAGACAAGGCAGTCTGCTGAAAAACAGAAGTTCTGCCCAGCATGAGAACAGATACGGATTTAAAAGGAAGAGCAGCAAAGAGAAGGGAAACTACCCTGGATTACAGTAAGGCACACATTACAGTATTGTTTTATGTTAAAAAATCTGAGGGTTTAATGTCACTTTAAGTAGTTCTAAACAGAAGTGGCTGATGGTTAGCCAAAGCATTGTATATCGCAAACCATTCCCTTGTGGTTTTCTTTTTCTTGGAATACGGTTTCTACTGCCTTTTTTTTTTTTTCATCCAGCCCCTTCCTGTCTACGTGCATTTTCTCCGGCATTGGCTGCCTGTCATTGCTGGGGACTTGTTTCCTGCTACTGGCAATGTCTTCACATTGGGGGAATTTTATCAAAACTGGAGCAGCTGTCAATCTTCTAGCTTCACTGAACAAACTGAAGAGATAAGCTGATTGGTTTCTATGGGCTGCTGCTCCAGATTTTATATCCCCCCCCCCCCCCCCATGTATGTTGCCACCTAAGGTGTCAATGAAAACACAGGACACTATGGTCACCCCATAACAGGAAGTGCCTGAACAAAGACCTTAATGGTAGGATCAGTAGTTTATAGCAGAACTATACTCGCCTCTAAATGCAATATCCTTGAGCGTGCCGACTGCTTTGCCCTGTCATCTTCTGGGTTCAGGTTTTCAGTCATCATGATTGGCCTCCAGGGATGAGCGGAATTGTACACTGAACTTGTCATGTCATTGCCAGGAAGATCAGTGAATCTTGTTGGAGACTTCAACGTAAAAAATGTTCATGTTTTCCCCTACCAATAAATAATGGCAGAACATTTCCCCCCACTCTATAGAGTGATGATTTATAGGTTTTCTTTAGGACAGCAGCTGCAATAATGGTGCCTTAAAGCTCAATTGTACTCCCCAGTTTGATAGGTTGGGCAAAATGTGTGAGCGCTGACTTTGCCACCTTCACCAGACTTTCAGAATCATTATCACCAGTCCTATTAAATCAGAACTTTATGTAAATACAATGTAAATATGTGTACATTTCTGGCATGCATGAGTGCTGGGGCGGATAAACTCCTGTGCACATGTGCAGGAGTTATGCCCTCCTGGGCCACCAATCAAGATGGTGAACCCAGACGACGACTGGTGAAAATTGTCAGCAATGGTGAGGGAGTTTGAGGGCATCGCTGGAGGGAAGTATAGCAGACTTTTAGTTTGGCTTTCTTCAGAAGGATTTTATCACATTTATATAAGAAAGCAGACGTCTTCCTATTGTGTTTGTGCATTCTAAAGATGGAACGGAGGTCCAGTTACTAGCAAGTCATCAGACACATAGTTTTCAGTTTAAATTCTTTTTTGTTGTTCAGAGATTCAGTTTCATACCCCCTTGATTTGATTCCTTTTACCGTTCACATCGGTGCATTGTAGTAATGTATAAACTCCTCCCGTCTTAGTGGGCTGTTCAATATAATGGGTCATAGCTGTTTTTCCTGTGGTTAAGGTGCATTTAAAACTTTACTGTCTTAACGCACACAGCACATATTGTGGGGCCTTATATTAAATCTATGTCTGTAGGTAAAGTTCACACAAACACAACTTCCCTACAGAATGTGTCGGATAATGCTTGAACATAACTCTGGTACACACCGTATGTAAGCTCCAAGTCAGAGCCTTTGTGTGTACTCTCAGCATCCCACAATGAAATGCAGGTGCCAGAGTGGCCAAAAGATGTGCCTGTGGGAATGCTGGGGGGAGTCCTGATAAAGCTCCAGATATTAAACTTGAGACCACTCGTGTACAGATGCTCCTATTGCACACAGGAGAATCTTTGCATACAACTGGACGTGCAAGGATTTTTCAGTGCCTTATATTGGGGACTTAAAAGCTTTAAAGAAACGATCGCCCCCTCCTTGTCCTACTTGTCTTATGTAAAAAAAAATTATTGGTATTAATTGATGAACATGCTATTCCAATAACAGTGCTGATCAGCTCCAGCTTCTAGGTCATTTTGCTTCTCACCTTTCAGCACACTGTAGCCTGTTAACAAAAAAACGGTTCAGACTATTTGATCAATTTTCCCCTCATCGTCTTTTCTTTTCTTGCAGCTGAGCAAACAGAAGAACCTGAAAAGAAACCAGAACTGCCTGCTCCTGTTAAAAAGCGCCCACTGTCTCCGACTTCTTTGGCGATGAAGCCGATCTCTGCTCTGCCACGGATCCCCATGTTGAAGAAGCTCTCCATTGCACCAGTTCAAAGCAAGCATCCACCAAAACTGTCTCCCGGCTCTACCAGCAGCAGCAGGAGCAAAGTCCTTCTGCCTCTAAAACCGCAGCCCCGTCCCCATCCCCATCCCCTTCCCGCTCTCATTTCATCTGCTATTAGTAAACTTCCGAAGATACCCAAGAAGGTACAACCTCAATCTTCTGCATCTGAGCCAAAGGTGGTGTCATCTTCAAACTCTGTAAGCAAGAAGCCAGCAGCTGTGGTCTCTCCATCCCACTCTTCTTCCACGTCTGGACCTAGTTCGTCATCTTCATCGGTGTCGAATGCTCCACCTAAGCCGTCATCCAGCGCTCCTCGTCCCGGGCCCAATAATCAGATCAGGCAGAACATCCGCAGGTCATTGAAGGAGATCCTTGTCAAAAGGTGTGAGGAAACTTTCTGTAGATGCTTTAGTCTGCACCTAAAGGTCATTTGTGTAAACTGCACACCACATTCTGGTGTACGATCAGCTACTGCTGATACTACTTCTTAAAACTGCAAATATTCAAAAAGTTGCACCATTTTTGGTTCAACTTTGCACCCAAGTTGCACTAGATACTTCTACTATAGTCTGTAATTCTGGTGTAACTTTTTGAATATTTGCTGTTTTAAAAAGTTTTCAATAAAGAAGTATACTCTGTTTACTTTCAGGGAGGGGGACAGTTTGGTGATTTATGCCCCTCAACTCATTGACTTCCGCATGAATGTTGAGTGCTGTATGAGGTCTGGGCTGTTATCTCGAGTAACGGTAGTAGTTCGGGGACAAGCCACCATACCTGTAGCAGGACCTCCTGCCAAAGGTCCTATTCAGCACAGCTGATCTTAAATAAGGTCTTGGATGAATAGGGCTCTCTAGCCAAGGCAACCTTAACTATCAGAACTTGAACATCTCTCCCTCTTAAGCTGGCCATACACTTGTATATTATCTGCAGATTTCTATAGTCAGATGGAAAAAGTGCAACAGATTCCATCTACGCTAAACTGTGTATTGAGAAGTCTCCCACTTCGCCAAGCTTTCAGTATCTTGCTAGGTGGCCCCCTGGCTGTCAATCTAAGGCTGGCCAGACACCTATAGATCTGCAGATTTTCTATGGTCAGGTGGGAAAAGGGCAACAGATTCCTCCATCTACGCTAAACTGTGTGAGGAATCTCGCACTGGGCCAAGCTTCCGTATCTTGCTAGTCGGCCCTGCTGGCTGTCAAAATACCTGAGCAATCTGATTTGGATGCAGGCGTTGTTCAGGTATTTTGAGAGCCAGTGTGACCGACTAGCAAGATACTGAAGCTTGGCCCAGCGGGAGATTCCTCAATACACACAGTTTAGTGTAGATGGAGGAATCTGCACTTTTTCTATCTGATCAGCTTCAGAATTGGCTCTTTAGCACCACTGTATGTTCTAGTTAGACAAATATCTTAAAGGCAGCTATCACCAACCACAAGCTCCCTGCTTTTGAGGTATTTTGGTTTCTTTAAAATCTCTGCAAGCTCCTTTTGCAGCATCTCGGATGTACTTAAATTGTTTTGCAATTTACATTTTTTAGACTATTGTTTTCAGTGTTTTATATCATCTCAAATACCTTTCACCTCCGAGCAAATTCACTGCCAGGGAATACAAGAACGGGCACGTTTTCTTAAATGTGTCATCAAACGATTGGATGATGCATCATAAATGAAGATATCAACGTGTACCTGTTTGAGTGCACCTACTAAAGTTATAGGTGTATATTGTGCAATAAGGGTTCCCATTCTTTTATCTGGGAGAGTACCTGCAGCAGGGACCTATAGTAAAAATCGATTCACATTCTATAGACTTAGTACTGCAGAGAGTTTTTGTGGGTAAAGCTAATGTGCTTACATTTTGTAGACAATAAGAATTGATTGTCGCTTCTACATGTGTAACATGGTGTGGATTCTTCTGTGATTTAGGGTGAACGGCAGCGATGATCTGGTGATGTCAGAGAATGAAGTGGGGCAGGTTGCTGTAAATATCGAAAAAGAGATGTTCAGCCTTTTCAAAGACACGGACAGTGGGTACAAGAGCAAGTATAGGACCATCATGTTTAACCTGAAGGACCCAAAGAATCAGGTAAGATCTTGTTACAGGTTAATAACGCCCACAACTCCTTCTGCTTTTAGATGGAAAGTGACCAGAGAACATGTAGCATAAAATCCCACTTCATCCATAAAGATCTCCGGGCACTTTTCTCCCCTTTATGCCAGGGGTGCTCTTTGAGAGTAGATTTAATGTCCGTAGGGGCAACACAGTTCATGAAGGGAGGGGATTGTCAGGGGAACATCATAGTTGGGCTGCATATGTACACTTAGCCGCCCTTTTAAAACATTTTGTTTTGCCCCCCTAGTAACCAGTTTTCTACTAACGTCAGGATTCCTAGAAAGGCATTGAATTTGATAGTTGGCACTTCCTGTTTCAGACACTTTAATCATTCAGAAGTACACTTGTAGCATTCATTTTAGTCTCTACTAATGTTTAAACGCGTTAATCACCTTGCTATTGAAAAATGGACGGTCACTGGGTTACATGGTAAACGTTGTCTCACTGTGGTGGTGTCTAGGGTCTGTTCCAACGAGTTCTTCGCGGAGAAATGTCACTGGCAAAATTGGTGCGCCTGAAACCGGAAGTCCTCGCGTCAAAGAAACTTTCTTCCTGGAAAGAGACGGAGTCAAAAACGGTACGTTTGAGTGAATCTGGTGAAGTGTTTTTGTGACATTCATGGGAACGTAATCGGATTTAATGTAGCCGGTCTTTATAAAATGGCATTCAGTCAAATACATTTTCCAAATTCTAATAATTTATCGCTATGCCACACCCTTAAAGTACTGTATAAAACGCACATCTGAAGTCCTGCACCAATAGGCTTTAGTAGGGCCATATGAATAGCAACTTTATTGTGCAATAGTCCATAGATGCTGTTTTAACCTTCCTGCAGTCAGGTCACATCCCATATTCTGAATGGATGCGAAGGACTACTGAATAAACCTTGTGGTAAAGAACCTGAAGTATAGCCATTTCCCTGACCACGCATGGACATTGCAGCAATACTCTGATATTGGTGCAAATAAACCGATTGTAGACATGCAAGCCTCTCTTGGACTGCAGAGAAAACGCAGTCAAATGATCCCTATGTATATTTTTATATAGTTGGTAACAAGCACTCTGATTATTAATTTGACTGGAAACGGTCCGAGGGCAAAATTGGGCATCTCTGCTGTCTATGCTTCCCTTGGAAGAAGTTATTATTAGAGCACTTAAAGGGCCATGTCACACAATTGATACCGTCACTGGCAACAACTCGCCAGCAAATGGATTGATCAGAGACCACTCTCCTTATCTTATTACAGCCATTCTCAACCAGGATTCCATGGAACTCTATGGTTCCTTCAGAGGTGGGTAAGGGTACTTTGGCTGATTGACCTCCCATCTAATGGTCCCTGCATAGTTTCTGGACCCACACTGCTTTGCAAATCCATCAGCATGGCCTAATTGTATTTGTATGTGTTTATAAGGGGGGCAGACTAACCACCACTGTACAGGTTGCATTTTTTCCTGCAGATCACCAGTGTAATTGGTATTTTTCCCCATTTGCCACCAATGAATTGTTTTTGGTAAGGGTTCCCAGAGACCTGAATATTTTTAGGGCTTCCTCTGGTAAAAGGGTTGAGAGAGGCTGGTCTATGATGTCCCTTGCAGCAACAGAGGGACATCATAGAGAACAGGTTCAGCCAGCAAGGGAGCACAGTGTCAGTAGCACCCCCAGGGTGATCAAGCCCTTAAGGCACATATTTACAGTGCAGTAAATGAGAACACTGTTTCTGATAGAGTACTGGTTAGGCAAGTTGAATACATATTCCATATGTTGGTAAATGAGCTGTGTATTTTTTTTTCCTTGACTCCAATAGACAGCGTTTCTGAAAAGCAAGTCTCGTGTGGAACATAAAACCCCCTCAAGACATTTCTTAGTAGATATGGAGGAATCCCCTCCCATGTCTGATACTGACACGGTGGGTTTTGGATCTTTTGTAGCATAGCTTGTAGAATTGTGCGGGACCACATTTGCGCAGGCCAACAGTCCCGGACTCCTCCATATTGCAGGCCCTCCCTGAAATACACAGCAGCTGGGGTTTTCATTTTGGTTGTAGAATTCTTGTACCCCATTTTGACAATCAACGGGGGCCTGTTTTTGGTTTTTTTTTTATCTGGGAATGTTGGCCGTTATGTTAATGTGACCCCGCTTTCAAGGTGCTTATGCTGCCGAGTTAATTAGTCACGTTCTTTTTCGGCTCTCACCGACTGTTTTGCGCACTCTTAAACTTCTTTGGAAACACTTTTCCTGCAACATTGCTTTCATGGTAAAATGTCACGTGGGCTTTATTTAACACAGTAGAAAAGCAGTAAGGTTTATTTCCTGCTGAAAAGCATTCGTTGTTCATGTGGCCTGTTTTTGTTGTTTTTTTCCCCCTTTTTTCTAAAATTTTGTTTAGGAGCAGCAAGAAGCGGCTCGTGTTCCTCCGGAGAAAAGCAGCTCGGCCATCCCTGACATATTCAGCAGTATGTTGGACGACACAACAAGCCAGCATCGCGCCCATCTCTTTGATCTCAAGTGCAAAATTTGTACAGGTACAAAGCAAATGTCACAATTATAGTGGAGCTCCGGGCTAAATGCATGGTTCGAATTCTGCGTAATGGTTACACATGACATGCATGTCCTCATTTTAAATGACAACCCAACACAAAGAGGCAACCTACCTGCGTTGTAGTGTGTTGTGTTACAAAAAAAGGGTCATGCACAATTCTTACCACATTGCTCGTTAAGTCTAGGGGTAGAGGAATAGGGTGCAATACCTAATTATTCCCTACTGCGCTTCCCTGATGCTCCTGATTTTGAGTGGCCCTTCATCGTCATTACATACAGTGCACGTTTATTAGTTCTGCATTGATGTCGGCAACCACAGGTCAGGAGCACCATAGAGCATAGGCTTCAGGGGATCAATCGCACAAAAAGCAGGAGCCTGCCAGGGCGAGGAGTAAGGTAAGCATTGCAGTGTATTCTACACTTAGTGGGGCTCCCCTGCAAGGTTTTTATTTGTCTATTGCCCAGAGTGGGGCTTTAATGCAATGCACAATAATGTGCAACAAAATGCTTTTTAACACACTAAGGAAGTAAATGGACCCTTACTGTTTGACCTACCAAACGATTTGTAGTTTTGTTTCACCCGGATTGCGATTTACACATCTGACACACTGCCCAGGACAGTATGTAATGTGTACCGTGAAAGAGCTGTGTAGATCACAAGACAGGAAATTATGTGAAATCTCTCTCGGTGGAGACATGAACTGCTGCAAAACACTTTTTTAAGGGTAACAGAAGGGTTAGAACAGGTTATCACACTGTCTGTGTCTTCATGTCTCGCTGTCTTACTGTGTACCTGAGGTAAGGCCATCCATGGACGGCTATAGAAACTCAACAGACAAATAAATACTTTTGGCTGGATTTGGATTTTAAGGATGGTAAGCTGCTGAATGGTTGCTTCAGGTTACCACACACAAGCTGTCCATGCATATTACAATCTAAATGTATGATCTCCTTGATATTTACATACACTCTGTATTGTGAGGACTACATAAACAGACCATTCAGGCTAGGTTCACACCGAGGTGACTCCTGACCGTGTGGCAGTCCGCGTGGTTTTGTGCACGATTACCGCGCGGTCAGGAGTCACCAAGGTGTGAACCGATCGCGCTGTGGGTGCCATTATTTTCTAATGGCACCCAAGTCGTGCGGGGCGGATCTGGTAGTTTCCTACCACGATTCAGCCTGTGCAAGTGAACACGATCGCAGCTAAAAACAAAAATGTAGCGCATGACGTGTCGCAAAAAAAGGTACTTGTACCTTCTTTTTAGCGATTACACTAGCACACAATCGCGCGTGTGTCGTGTAGGTGTGAACCTGGCCTCAATTTGTACCCTGGGAAACTGGTCTTTGTAGTTTGTTTATGTAGCAGAGTCTGTGCTGTCAGATTCTCTTTTTGAAACCGGTATTGGGGCAAATAGAAAAAGCATCAGCCACCCAAAAATTTTATTTGCTGTTTATTGTATTGGAAGGCCCACCCACTTCTACGTCTTTAAAATGTGCCGTAATTCCTGACTTGCTTACTGCGGTCTTTCTGCTTTATTTAGCATGACTTTACTTGCTGTAGGATAATCATTCACCTTCGATATTAAGACTGTGGGTGGTTCTAGGAATGGCATGTAAGTGTGTCTACAATCCCATAGCTGTATACTTGCAGTGTGAAACAAAGGCATTGCTTCCTCTGACTTCTGGTCTCAGGGGATTTGATGATACCACTGGGCTGCTTATGTTGTCCTTGTTGGAGGCTCCGACACGAGACAGCAAAGTCCTGCGCACATTGTAGAAAGTCCTGCCAAGTCAATAATGGGGAAAGATCAGCTGCAGCAAGACCACAGGCAATTCTGGTGACTAGTCCTTTTGTACTGTCTGTCTTTTGTGGGCACAGCTTCCAGAGTTCAGTTACTTCTTAGGCAGACCTGTTGCCCTGTGATCCCAAGACTGTGGTTTATTTTAAGCTGAATCTCTTTGTTTCCCAACAGGTCAGTTATCTGCCGATGACGAACCCCCAAATAAACGTCAGAAAACCACTTCTCCATCTGTGAAGAAGGTAGAGCCTAAAATAAAACCAGAGGATGATGAGCCTCCCCCACCTCCAGAAGAGGAGTCGGACACGCCAATGGAGACCAATGAGCTCAAAGACAGCGTCCCCAATGTGGTCCCCGAGCCAGTTCCATTGCCCAGTGCTTCCCCCACACACCCCGTGTCCCCTTTTGTTAGTCAAGCTCCCCCACTCCCTGTCCCAATCCCTGTCACCACAGTCATCGGTTCCGGCAGGGACCCCAGAAGAGCGATTAGTCGACCGCCTCCACCAGCAGCTGCCACCCCTCCAGACAGCAGTCCGCGAGTCGCCCGGGATAATGAAGAAGCTTCAGCGCCATTGCCGCCTCCACCGCCGCCTCCTCCTCCTCCAATCTTCTCTGCTCCAAAATCCATCCTGATGAAACCAACAACCTCAGATATCCGCTATCTGACATCATCGTCATCAAACGTCAAGTGCGTAGTCCCTGCATTAATGTGGAACGAGTACAAAGCCCAGTGCTTGTTACAAATTGAAAATATTCTAGATGCCGTTAGCACGCTCAGACACAAATTACAGAATGCACAACAGCGAACTGTTCAGAACCACGTATATCAAATACATACATCAGTAGGCTTATAAAAAAAATGGCAGTGCAAAGAGCTGGCACAATGTACAGAGTGCAGTAGCCTATAGCTGTAACCGGTTTAAGCACTATGACAGATTATTTCTGATTGGGGGGGGTGCTACACTTTGCATTGTGCTTTACCTTTTATAAATGCACATATGTCGCTGAAGCGTGCGAAGAAGACCGCCGGGAACTAGACCGCGTGAGGTGCCAGACCTTTCCTTTTATACTACCATTACCCCTTTGACCGCACTCTGAGACCTGAGCCATACATAGAGTAGACAGTGGGACAGTGCACAGCCATGGAGGGTGAGCATCTACAGCTGTCAGTGTGTCTGTATTTGCACACCAGAAGACCTGTCACCTTATGGTGCCTATTCTTGGCGGTTGGCTTATCTTTTTACTCCACTATGGGTGCATTTTAAGATGACCATGACTAATTTCTGTGCAAAAAAACAACACTTTTTAATGATGTCTCCAAGCCCCTCGCAGCCATCTACATGAGCAGGAGATGACATGCTATGCTGAAGCAAAGGACACAATACCCATTTTACTGACTATCCTAAACCTTTATCGGAGCAGTGGGGTGGGTAGATCTTTTGGATCATCTTATTTATCACATACATACATATGTACACATTACCACACAGAATAGCAAACAACAACCAAAGGGGAGGGCTATTTTACTTTTGTTTTAGAACATCATTTCATATACATATTTTGGTTCTCTTGCCACTTGAGATATCTACCTATCCCTAAAGCACTGTGATCTGCTAAAAGCAAATCATTTTTGCCATAAGCCCTTTGTCAGCCTGAGCAGACTGGTGCCATGGAAAGAAGAGAATGGCAAAGCCCAATCATAGCACAAATCAGAGCTTCCATGTGTAATTGTCGAATATGGCTGCTCCCTTGTACATATAGATTGCAAACTCGATCTAGAAATCCTTTTTTTTTATAAAGCAATACTTGTTAACATTATGCACAGTGGCACCATTAGATTCACTTGGCTCTTAAAAAAGGAATAACATTAGTGCAAGTGTACACTGGCATCTGAGTTTTGCCTCGTTCGTGTGTCCATCTGCACGAACTCTTAAAGACAACACAATTACTGTGATTTGCAGAAAACATGCGTCACGCTGGTAGAAACATCACATAGATAAAATAATCCTGCAGGATGCACTGTATCTGTGGAGTGGTAGTACATATATAGAGGAATAATAGGCGATTTATTGTCCCTCGCTGTCATCGGTTGTTGACGGACAAGTACTGTGGAAAGGCCCCCTTCGGATATACAGGCTGATCTGGCTGCTTGACATCTGATCCAGTTCTAATGAGCAATATGGCAGGTTGCACAGACGGCACCTCTTAGTGTGATAGACCTGTAATACTTTTGAGCCTTAAAGTGACATTAAACCCTCAGGTTTTTTAACATAAACCAATACTGTAATGTGCGCCTTACTGTAATCCATGGTTGTTTCCCTTCTCTTTGCTGCTCTTCCTTTTAAATCCTCATGTCTTCTCATGCTGGGGCAGAACTTCCCTTTTCAGCTGAATGCCTCTCTGTAGTGCTGGCTCAGGTTGTGAACCTTCACACAGACACCATATATCCATTCCTGAGACAAGGCAGTCTACTGCAAAACAGAAGTTCTGCCCAGCATGAGAAGAGATACAGATTTAAAAGGAAGAGCAGCAAAGAGAAGGGAAACAACCATGGATTACAGTAAGGCGCACATTACAGTATTGGTTTATGTTAAAAAATCTGAGGGTTTAATGTCACTTTAATAAGGCAAACTCAATCAACAGAGGTGGGTAGGGGGTCATTTGTTTAATGCATCAGCTGGTTGCTTGAAACAGTCGCCCCACTATTATTGCTATTAATGGCTCCAGATGACATTTTATATAGAAATGAAGGCAGCTAATCCAAATTTACTATGGACTCTGATGCAAAATAGTACATTTAGCACTGGTCAAGTGCCTTTTGGCCATTATTTGCTTTACTGATTATGTAGGGGGCACCGCCAAGGCAAGCACTATAGTAATGGGGCACGCCATGACCAATCTTAGGAGCTGGAAGGGAAAACAATGGCTGTTTTCAGCCTGGCATCTGTGATGGTGGATGTGTGGCTTGTTCTATGCATAGGATACTCTGTGCAACCCCTGTGAACAAGTCCTTGTACCTGATGCCAATCTACACTGTCACTCCAGGACAAAACTGTACTCATAGGGAATGTAATCGGTTTTACTCCTTCCCACTGCACAAAGTATAAGGGGTTGTACATTTTAGTAGGGAAAAAAACAACACCTTAATTTTGGTTCTACAGTTAAAGGGCAAAGCAAAAAAAACATTTGGCACATCTCTTCAACATGGACACGTTTCCTCATTTTCTATAGTTTTAAAAGTGCTGCAAATACAGAAAAATCTGTTTTGAACTGCCAGAAATGCAGTGAGCTCTCAAATTCCTGTTAACACCGTGCCTTTGCTGCACTGATGCCTAAGTAGTGTTGTCTGCCCTGCCCAATTTTCTTCTGCTAGGCTACAGAATATTTCCCCCTATGTTATACATAGTGGGAGCCATTTTCAAAGTCCTCAACACTGCTTTGGATTTCTGTGCTGAAGAGCCAGTGTTGTCAGCTTGCTACAATAAGCATCTCACTTGTTTTCTGGAAGCTTAGGAGGTATTGCAGGGTTTTTAAAGGGATACAACATAGAGAAATGTACCGAATGTTTTGATTCTGTCCAGACAAACGTTTAGGTGCTTTTACTATGAAGCAAGTCAGTTCTTTTACATACAACTGCACAGTAATTGTTTGACGTCGTCATTGTCCGTTTTGTATCCTCTGAATCATGTAGATTGATTGCAACTGCTTAGTCCTTTTACACTTTAATATTCTACTTTTTACAGCTCGCCTGATATGAGATCACCCCAAGATGGAGACACCTCGCTCTTCCTCTCCCGTGTCAACCCTATCTGGAAGGGATTTATAAACATGCAATCTGTAGCCAAGTTTGTCACTAAAGCATACCCAGTGTCTGGTTCTATCGAGTACTTGAATGAGGTTTGTCTTGGTGCATTTCTTTCTATTTTACTGTCATGATTATTTAACATACCTTCAGATTATTTAGAGAGGAAAAAAAGACTGTAACTGATTACAAAGGTGAAGACCAGTTAGAAGCGCAAAGCAGGCCTTCCTATCACTTCCACCCATTGCATTTGTGAACTTCAACCAACTTTGAACACGATGTTACACTTTGCATTGCTAGTGACGTTGCTGAATTCATTGTTCTTTTTAAGGGCAGTTACTAAGCATTGTTGAATTGCATATCTCTTAACCAGAAACTGTGGTGTGCGTTTAGGAATCCAAACTATGAGGATGATTTCTGAGAACTAGATAAGTTGTCCTTGCTAAGCTGTGAGATGCATAACATTCATTTTCTAGCTTGCTTGAATTTGTTGGCAACGCCCATTCTGCCACACCCCAGCTCGGTTGTACCGAACATAAGTGTATGTAGACCCTGAATCACTGTTTGGTATCATGCCATGGATTTTTTTCAAGCAAATAATTTTTAAGTATTACCTGGAGATCCTGCCAGTAACAGCGCTTCATTTTGCAGCGCTATGCCGTTGTCTCGCGATTTGTCCGCACTGTTGTTGGCCTGCCATGTGCGGCGCTTCAATTGGACCACTTATCAGGTCTGCCTCCTGCGGACCTGATGACGCTGAGGAACATGCAAAGTCTCTTAGTGTCGTGATGAGGCCTTCTCCCCAGCCCTTAGGTATAGAAACGGTACCTGAGCAGTCATATGACCACAGAATAAAAAAAGTTTTAATTACACTTTTAGCCAAAAATTAACCATTAAGTGTAAGTGTGTTGCTGCAATGCTTGATTTTAAAAGCCAGGATTGACTTATACCTTGTTACGTAGAAGGTCCAGTGCGTCACCTCCTCCTGAGCAGGCCATTTAGCAGATTGTAGTACCTGATTTTTCTGAGGCAGTAGTGTATAATACTGGAATGTCATCATCTTATTTAGGACTTGCCAGACACCATCCACATTGGAGGAAGAATCTCGCCAAAGACTGTTTGGGATTATGTGGGCAAGCTCAAATCATCTTTGTCAAAGGTAGGTGGACTGTGGAACCCTCTATCCTGAAACTATAAAAGCCAAAGCATAATCCTCACATGAATACCCGCTGTATACAGAGGCATTTTTTCATCATGTTTTAGACACGACTGTTGTCATGTTTCCACCTATAGGAGCTGTCCTTGATCCGCTTCCACCCAGCCACAGAAGAGGAGGAAGTGGCCTACATCTCCCTCTACTCATATTTCAGCAGTCGTGGCCGTTTCGGGGTGGTGGCCAATAACAACAGGCACGTCAAGGACCTCTATCTCATCCCCCTGAGTGCCAAGGAGCCAATTCCATCTAAACTGTTACCCTTTGAGGGACCAGGTAAGGAGCTTGTTCTTTAGATTGAAAATAAAATTAGCCAAACTGTCAAAATAGTCCGCAGCAGGTAAGTATTTTCCCGTACCTTGGCAGAATTCATATTCAATGGGATATTCTTATTTCTTGTGATTTAAAAAAAAAATAAAACATTTCTACAAAAAAAAAAAAAAGTTTGTCTGTTTGGTATCGGTATTTCTCTGATATACTTTTTACATTGCTTGGCTGTGGTACGTGGAAAGTCCAGCGGGTGCCCTTGTAATCAGCGTGTCGGATAATTGAAGACTTTGAGGAACAGCCCTTCGAAAGGAAAGCAATCTGAAAACGTCGTTCCGCTTCTTCATTTGGACTGTAGCTTTCAGTTCTGCATCTACATTCAGCATTGCTACAGTTGAAGGAACCTAAGCCACTAAAATTGAAGCTGTTATGTATAAACCAAAAGTGCCACCCAAAGATAGAAGCTGTTGGTTGCACAAGATGGTACCGTTGAGGACAAGAACTTATTTGGCCTGAAGTGTCGGAAAGGAAAGGTTGTGTTCCCAAAGCAGTGTTTTAGATTCCTAATCTGAGATATTGCTATGGGCAATATAGACTCGTTCAAATGTTAAGAAAGTGTTATCTTAGTACATTGTGTGGTACATCTAGTGAACCTTCTTATTTACTTCAGTTCCGAATGGGAGAAAGCACACAACTTGAGGTAGGCTCACACACCAAAATGGAGACTGTGGAGAGCATCACATAAAGGAGAATCAACATTAGAATACTCACAGTACAGGACCAAGCCTTTTATACTAGTTGAGGACAAATAAAGCTGAATGCTGGCTTAAATGTATTTTAGACACTTCTAGTGTAGCTGTCTGAAACATCTTTATATTAGGTTCTCGCATACCTGGCTGAGAGTGAGAGATCATTCAAGTAAATCAGGCTCTGTTACATTGTACAGTGCTGCCCATATAATATGTTTCCAGGCACTAGGAGCAGCAGCGGGAGGTGTTTAGGAAGGTTACATGAGGAGGAAGAGACGGGGCCACCTCAGCAATTCCATTAGCTGGAAATCAGCATACAAACCACAATGGAGCACCATCATCCATTGTGTTATTGGAATTTCTAAGCCATTAGGTCTTCAGCAAACCTTAAAGGACTATAAGTCTACAGATAATACACTGAAAAGAGACCTGCTCTAGGGCTTTCATTGCAAATTGTCTGAAACCGTCTGCTTTTCATCCACGGGCTTCAACACTGAGCCAAAGACCCAGAAAAGGCACGTGGAAAATGAAGTCTCCATACTTCGGGATGGTAGTTCTGGAAGTTGTAAGGCTGGAAGTTTAGCCTGACGGCAAGGAAACTAGTTTTTTCACAAATGAGGTCAGCAATGGCAGAAGAAAAAAAGGCTGAGCAGTCATCACATAGCCTTCCTACAGGTATACTGTCCTTATTTAATGTCTGTTTAGTTCCTAACCCTGGCCCTCTTTGTAGTACCCCATTAACCATCCATAGCAGATTATACACCCCCTACGTGTCCTCTGATTTCTGTGACTGCTGTCTTCTGCATATGCTGAACTCCAGGCCTCTGCTGATGGTAGCCCCCAATGGAATACATGCAAGGTTTAAACCTGTCATTGAGATGAACACAACAATACACAATACCTCAACCTTCATGCCAAGTCTAGTTTGTCCCCTTAGTGGTTCTTTAGGCCAGTGTTCTCTACAGTAGTTTGAGGAACAATAAACAGCAAAATACTCATTTCTATATTAAAACTAAATTATATTTTAGTACACTTATCTGCACAGGGATACAAAAGCATTGCTGGAATCCAGGCTTCCACGCAACAGCAGCCATTTTTTTTTTGGTCAATGTTTGGTTCCAATGTTCTATTAACTCTACTTTTGCTATGTTCATTGTTGAAGTCACAACATATCCCGTCACAATGGACATCTGCTTTCCATATTTTTGCAAGTGCTAATACATCAACATTGGCAGTGCTACGGTTTTCCTTCTCAACGTTCACACAGGAGCGGACTTGCCATTGCCTTTGGCAACCAGATTTTGCTTCACTTCACTGTTTTGTGCAAAAACCCTACAGCTTCTAGCCCACACAAGCAAAAAGGCAACTAGAACCTGGTTCTTAGTTCCAACTATGTTACCCTTGAAGTTGTAAAGGAAACTTATTTTGAAGGAAATCTAGAGGCTGCTGTTGCAAACTCTTTGAAAACGCCAGTTGCATGGCTGTATCTGTGTATGAGTCGCTAATCCGGGAGGAAGTATGCAGCTAACACAATCAGGGTGACGTCAAAAAGATATGACGACATTGTATCCGCATGACAGTCGGGTAGCTAGCTTTTTTTTTTAGAAGTTGGTCAGTAATGGCAACCACCATGTTTCTCCGTACGTGTTTCCTTTACTAGACAGCCCCTGCTTTTGTGTAGTATACTTGCACATTAATAATTCAAAGTTTGTATTAATGTAGCTGACTTGGTCTGTAGAGCGGGATGATAAAGCGATGATTTGAATACAGAATTTGTCTTCAACATGCATCACTCTCACATTTCTGTAACTTTGTCTTTTGCTCTTCTAGGCCTCGAGTCCACACGTCCAAACATGATTCTGGGACTGGTTATCTGCCAGAGAAATAAACGCCCTGGTCCTATGGAGCAAGAGAAGGCTGAAGAGAAACGTCCGAAGGCTCAAAGCCAGGAAGAGTTGGAAAGCTTGAATTTAGGCAAACCAACAACCAATGCTGTTCAGCCGGAAAAGAAGAAATATCAACCACTATTTACTGACATAATGAGAAGTACAACACCTCCGGGATCACCACCACAAATCTCTGAGCCAGCGTCAAACGTTGTTCATCCCATCCTTCCACTGCCATCTGCTAAAACAGAGAATGTCGTTTCCATAACCAACCTATTAAAGGGTTCCTCTCCACCTGCTGAACCTTCTGCATCATCTGCAAAAACCGCCACTCCGCTGGAGCACATTTTGAAGACGCTCTTTGGAAAAGCGCCGGAAACCAAAAATGAAAATGCGAGTACTCCTCCCCCTGTTGCTGCTGCTGTTACTTCTACAATGACTACTTCAGTAGAGACTGAAACAGAGACGAGCTTTGTTGACCCCATCGTCCAGCAGTTTGGACAGATGTCTAAGGATAAAGCTTTTGAGGAGGAAGATGATAGACCCTATGACCCAGAAGAAGAGTATAATCCAGAAAAAACTTTTGTCCCTACGGTGGTTTTTGACAGTAACGATAGACCCTATGAACCCGAACAGCCATGTGAAAATCTATATGATGACGAGGCCTATGATCCAGAGGATGAAACCATACTGGAAGAAGCCAAGGTCCCATTTGAAGATTTGCCCAACAGGATGGCTGCGCAAAATAAACTCAAAACATTGGAGGTATCTACAGAATTTCTAACAGAGGCTTCTGATTCCCCATCGCTTCAAGAACAGCAAAAGATGCTGGAGGAGCTGAACAAACAAATAGAAGAGCAAAAGCGACAACTTGAAGAACAAGAGGAAGCTCTTAGGCAACAAAGGGCAGCAGTAGGCGTCTCCATGGCTCATTTCTCTGTATCGGATGCTTTGATGTCGCCTCCACCAAAATCTTCCACAATGAGCGCCAATCTGTTTTCAAAAGAACCAAATACAATAAAAGCCCTAATGGATATGGATGTTCAGGTATTCAACCGCGATCCTAGACAAGCAAGAGACCCGCGACAAGCCGCCACAAAAAGAACTCTGCCGGACACAGAAACTGTTCCTATTACACAGCCACAAAGTGAGACACCACCTATTCCTATGGAAGCCAAGAGGGCCACCCCTGTCACAACATCATCTATTAGTATCCAAAATGAGACCATGCCTCTTGTTAGCAATCCAATACAAAATGAAAGTATCTTTCAAAAGGCTGAACTTGACCCTGAGCAGGAAGAAGGAGCTTGGTTTAATCCACGCAGCACAGGAGCTACACCTGAAACTTTGGTAGGAACCACTAAGCCCCCACGTAAAGTTCTGCTGCCAACGCCTGTGTCGAATCCACCGCTAATTAGGCCATTGGCACAGTTTTCTCCACAAGAACCATCTTGGTCTCCTGAGGCCAATGCAGAAGCTCACTTTCCTAATCAGACAATGTCTTCACTAGAAAACCGGACTGATGGTTATGAACCTAAAAATGAAGTCATGTTTTCCCATAATAAAGAGCATATTCACGGTCAGACAAGTCATTTTGTAGACCATATGAATGCAGTTAATCAACCTGACAATAATAGGTCTGATCTGCAGTTTCCAATGAACCCCACAGTAGGCCCGCCTCAATCACAGCGTGAAATTCTACCTGTATATAGTGAACAAAGAATACCGCTTATATCTAATCATACAGGTTTAAGGGATTCCCCTATATATCCTGAAGAAAACCTTACACCTAATAGGGGTATGCCACATGAACAAAACATGCAGCACACAGGGCCTGGACCTTTGCCTGGACAATATGGACCGCTGGTTCATCATCCATATGGAGACAGAGGTCCTCTCCCTCCTCATTTTGCTAAAGCAGGACTGTCGCCCCCTAGGTTCGATAGACAAAATAGTCCCCAAATGGAATTCCAAGAACCTCATTTTGGTGGGCCAAACGATGGTCCGCCTAGATTTCACGATCAACCTAGGTTTGATGGTCCTCCACAGCTTGACAGTCTGCCTAGATTTGAAGGACCAAGAGGACCCATGCCACCTTCATTTCCAGATAGTCGAGGGCAATTTAATTTTGAAGGTCAGCGCAGACAACAACCCTCACAGTTTACACCTTCCAGAGGTGCTCCAATCCATCCTTCCTTTGGCGGACCTAGAGAACCGCCAGCTAGCCACTTTGGTGGTCCTAGAGGACCATATCCTGATCAATTTGAAGCTTCACGAGGCCCAAGCTCCATTCCTTTCGCTGGGCAAAGGGGTCCAGCCACTCTTCAATTTGACGATTCAAATAGAAATTTGCCAGCAAATCAGAGTCAAAGAGGCCCTACTGCTCTCTCATTTAGTGGACAACAGGGAGTTGTACCTTCCAGGCTTTCTGACCCTTCTTCGCTCATGAAACCTCAGCCACGGCCTTTGCTTGAACTCCAAACTGCTCCTCCTTCACATAGAAGTGAAGCTTGGGACAAACCTGGACCTTCAGAAATACTTCCAAATTATGCAGACCATCGGCAAGAGCCAGAACCACTCCGGGATTCGAATATTTTCAGACAAAAGGACCACAGAGGCTTTGAAGGTAGACCTCGAATCTTAGAAGGACATAATGATCCAGAATCATCTGACCTTGTACCAAACCAAGGCTTCGAGGAAAAACGAAGAGAAAGAGAACATGATGTGCAGTGGGACAGAGACAGGGGAAGAAATTGGAATAGAGACAGGAATCGAGACTTTGACAGACAAAGGGGTAAAGAACGAGAGGGAGACAAAGACACTGAGAAGAGGGAATGGGACAGAAACCGAGATAGAGAAAGGGAACGAATCAGGGAACGAGATAGTTATAGAAACCGGGACAGAGAGAGAGACCGGGATAGAGAGCGAGACCGTGATAGGGAACGGGATCGAGAAAAAGAAGGGGACAAAGACAACAAAGATCGCGAGAGAGACCGGGATCGCGACAGAGAGAGGGACAGAGACAGGTTTAGAGAGCGCGATCGAGACTTCTATAAACGTAGAGACCGATCCAGAAGCAGAGACAGAGATAGGATCAGAGAAAGATCCCGAAGCAGAGACAGGGAACGGGACAGAGAACGTGACCGAGCTAGAGATCGGGACAGAGAGAGGGTGCGAGGAAAAGAGCGCACGTTACGTAGCAGAAGCCAGGAGAGGGACTTCAAATCTGATCGATTAAGAGATGCGCCGAAGAGCACGTCCCAGGAGCCTCCACCTTCCAGTCACACGTAAAGGAATGGAGTACACAGACTTGTAATAATTTATAATAGTGTACATATCTGTAAATATTAAATTTTTATTTTATGTCTATCCCTTTAAAGGACAAAATTTGTGTTTCCTCTGTGTTTAA
>NW_017306285.1:2281962-2291124 GCF_000935625.1 Nanorana parkeri | reverse complement strand
GAGTGTGTTGGGGGGGGGGGAGACAAGTTGTTTTAAAAAAACAGAAGTACATTTTACGTACTCCTAGACCCCGTCACTAAAGAGAACTTTTATTTTATAGAATGTACCAATTCCATCGATACCTTGTCCTATTTTTTATAAGGGCGCGGCCGTGCGCTGAAAATCTCAATGTACATTGGTACAAGCTGATCAAATGTTTTGTTTAATATCTACTAAGAAAGCATCCGGTGCACTTTTCTCTTATCCAATGAAATGCTCTGTATATAACGGTTTTGTGGGGGGGGGGGGAAACTCGTTCTCGTTCATACTGACCTGTAATCAAGGATGTATTCTATCAAAATGCTTAAGATGTCTACCCTGGAGGGGTCTGCTTGTAGATGAATATGGAATCCACGATCTCGTAATTGGGGGGGATCCATGAAAACCACTACGAAGGTGGTCAAGGGGCCGTAACGGCAAGATGGTGTGACCGTCTGTATCTGGGGTTAGGGAAAATGGCCGATTCCCTCACATTACTATAAAGAAGTTATCAGAGATGGGGACTCTTGCATCAAATTTAGACATCATCTTCTCTGCCCTAACATATCAATTAAAAAAAGAAAAGGCGCAGTTACGCGTCAATGATGCTGCTAAGCTTAGACAGTGGGGCCTCATCTACAAAAGCACCTTAACCATCTATGATCACAGTCTGGCATCCCAGCCACTCCGCTGACGCCGGTGTTCTCCTTTAAGACCCCTTTATCAATAAGGCCGTGTGCCATCGGCGCAAAAACACAAATTCTCTGCAGAAATCGCCATGTACATCTTAACATTTTTTTAGACGCATTTCTGAGTCAACAATCTGTATTCACGAAAGAAAAAAAAACTAAAACAGTCAAGGTGATAGTCTGTGGTTACTGTAAAATAGCTTTTTATATGAGGAAAAAAACTTTATTGTACCCTAACTGTAAAATACAATTTTTTTCTAAGTAGAATAAAAGAAAATCTACTATGTGGTCAGTTTGATTCTTTCTTGTTTTTTTTAAATGCATTTCTGGTGATATTTTATAGCTTAGCTGAAGGAGAGGCACTTATAGGGGAAGGTGTGGAGGTTGTAGGGGGGAAGGCTGTCATTGTAATGTCACTTTCACATTTTTTACAAGCTCGCAGTTCTATAGTTGGATGATGTGTAGAGTCTCCAGCAGCTGCCGCGACAATGTTGATGAATACTGCGGACTGTCCTGATTTGCAGCTGATCACATGCTTGTGGTACAACAGCGAGATCCTTCACCAGCATTCTGGATGCCCATCACTAGCACTCTATGGCAGCAGTAGATGGGTACCACATCTTCCAAAGTCACTGGCCCGTGTACCCTCTCAAAAATGCCTCCTTCCCGTCATCACTAGGCTCATTATCCCTCCACTAGTGCCCTCCTGAGGTCTGACTTTCATGGTCCTGTTAGCTGCCTCAACTGATGCTGATAAGTGCTGCTGTCTTCCAGCTCCTAAGTATCCATAATGGTGATATACACAATACCCTTTAGCTTCCGGATGTGGCATTTTTAAAATGTTGTGCCCACTCAGAACACTGTCCCTTTTAGACTGAGAATATTGCATGACAAACTTGGGTACCTACAACAAATTCACGTGCCTGTTGGAAATTGGTACATGAATGTGTCATATGGTCGGGGACAGCACTGAGGCTAGAGTGTACATATCACAGACTTCCTGTCCTTCGTGCATGTTTAGCCCCTGGGCTGCACAGCATCATTGGTTGCTATGACGCGGTCGGCTGCACAGCATCGTTGGTTGCTATGACGCTGTCGGCTGCTCAGCATCATTGGTTGCTATGACGCGGTCGGCTGCACAGCTTTAATGGTTGCTATGACACTGTTGGATGCACTGTCATTGGTTGCGATGGTGCTGTCTGTCCAACAATGTCCTAGCAAACAAGGAGGCTGTGCAGCCGACAGTCATAGTACCCAAGGACACTATGCAGCAAACGGCATCCTAGCAAGCAGTGACGCTGTAGGCTGACTGTCCTAATGCGCACCAAGAGCATCCTAGCAGCCAATAATGCTGTGGGCCGACTGTGCCCTAGCAACCGCTAAGTCTGTGGACCAATAGCATCCTTGCAAACGATGGCGCTGTGCCCAACTGTGTCCTAGCAACCAATGAGACTGTGGACTGACAGAATCCTAGCAACCACTAAGGCTGTGGACTGACAGAATCCTAGCAACCAATGAGGCTGTGGACTAACAGAATCCTAGCAACCAATGAGGCTGTGGACTAACAGAATCCTAGCAACCAATGAGGCTGTGAAAGTTCCTCACTAACGCTGAAATGGCGCTATTTGTTAGTGAATCTATCGCAGCCCTAGAGACACATTGGCGCATACTTGCTCAGCCGATTTTCTATACCGGACATCCCAGAGTCTGCCTCCGAACAAGATGCCAGAGACCTCATGGATGTATTCAGCACAGCAGCATGTTCCTATTCCTCGGATGAGCTGCTCAGACGGGGCCCTCCAGCTGCTGTGAACATTGAAGGAAGACTGAAGGTAGTGGGGCCATTAAAGAATCGGTGACTATAAATCCATTTAATTCCATATCCTGTTATAAATATTTACAAGTATACAGAACTGAACTAAAAAACAGGCCATGTGCCCCCAGATCACATGCACTTGATTGCAAGCTTTGCAGGCAACTGAATGGGAATGTCCATAGAAAGATTTAGTTTACTAAAGTGTTTGTTTTCCTGGATAGAGTAGCGAAGACTCAGACCTTGACACTCCGGCTGTGGTGGGACTACGAGTCCCATGAGGAATTGTAAGACTCTTGAGACCCACAGGCATGACTACCAGCGGCCGATGCATTATGGGATTTGTAGTTCCACCACGGCTGGAGTGCCAAGGTTGCCTACCCCTGGGTTAGACCTCTTGTTAGGTTTTTATTACTGTCTGTGTCTCCAGGAGGGAGAGTAACCCCTCTACATATCCTAGTGACTTATCTAGCATATTAGCGTTGTCACCAGAACAGGATACGGTAACAGGATACGGTGGTCAGTCCTCCAATGGGGACACCTGCTCCAATGCCAACTGCATCTCACTTCCTGTAGCATCTCAATGACAGGAAGTGAAGGGAAATCTGCCCAGTTGAACACAGACTGCAAAATGATCACTGGAAATGAGTTTTTAACTCTGCTAGACATTGGGGTCTGTTTGTAAAGTGCTTTATGTGCCTTTGACCAAACATTCATTAATGGTGAATCAATTGTGCTCATTAAAAACACACGATTCACCTTCAGTGAAAATGTAATGGCAGTAATTGATAAACGAATGTGAGATTCACTGCTAAATGTACAGAAGCCTTATCCCGGAGACGTCAGAATATAGGACTGTAGGGTAGCTGCACACACACACTGCATGTCCCAGGAGACCAGCACGGGGAAATCCGGGACCATTGTCGGTGTGGCTTTCAACCTGATTACTGATATCTGGATTCCTATTTTCACACATATGGAAATACTCCAGTGCAAAGTATAGGGACGCTGTGGCCGGCGACACATTTGCGGGTAGCCGCCATTTTGTTGGATGGGTACGCACGTCATACAGGTGCGCCTGCATCACGTGCCTCCCACCTCCTCTCCGGGGAAAGCTGTTGGCGCCGGTGTTCACACCGGTCTCCGGTTCTGGCGGTTGGCGGTATCCGGATCCTCGTACTCATTCCCGGAAGGAGCGAGGGGACCCTGGACACCATCCGAGAACAGCGTGTGGCCGTGGCGGCAGCTGGGGGATAGGCGGGGGCGGAGTTAGTGCGGGGACAGGTCACGTGAGGAACGTCAACACCAGCCAAGACCTGAGCATAGGCGGGAGCGTGGTTAGTGCGGGGACAGGTCACGTGAGGAGGGTCAGCAACAGCCATCAGCCTCAATCCTCCCCCTGCGGAACTAGCTGATGCCCGCTGGGCGCCAAACATTCCTATAGGGCCAAAGTGACCAAAAAGTGTGCCGCAGACCAAATTTGGCCACTGTATTTTTATTTATTTTATTTGATATGCGCTTATTGCGGACGGATTCATATCCGATTCTGCGGACCGTCGTACTGTAGTTTGCAGATTTTCCGCCTTGTTTCAGGATGGAAGCGTTTTTTAGTCTCACTGATTTGTCGTTTTTTTGGCGCTCTGGACGTTTTTCATTGATTGCTTCTAGGAAGTTATATTTAAAGTTGTTGCTTCAGTCGGGGGAATTGGCTCCCTATTGACCGGTGTTGGGGCCCTATTTTGGTATTTGTGATTGGTATTGGCTATTTATGATTGACCTGCGTTCTGTACATATTGCCCTCGCACTCTTATAAAAGGCCCTCGGGGGCGGGGAGCCAACCAGCAGAATGTGAATTTTTGAAGGTGGTGCAGATGTTTAAATTTACCCGACTTCATCAGATGGATCCCCAGCTTGAGGGAGAAGGGGTGGAGCCTAGCTTTTTCCCAATCAGCAGCTCCTCTGGTGCCTCTTAGTACCAGCCCATCAACCTAACCAGCCAAAGTGGCTTCCCCTGCTCCAGCAGTAGGTGTTGTGAGCTTCACCCTGATGCCTGAAGGCAACACTAGCTGATCCCATCTTGCATGCGTTTATGTATGGCAGCAGGGCCACCAAAGTGCCAAAAAGAACGTGGTAATTATTATTAATAATCATCTGAAGTAGAGGTGCGCCGAAATGGAAATTTCTAAAACGAAACCGAAATACAAAAAGTTGTCAGGCCGAAACTGAATTTTTTTTTATTTTAATGTTTTCAGATTCTTTAAATATTTTATTATTTATTTTTTATATTTTTTTTTTTTTATTTTTTACTTTACTTTTAGGGGCTTTGGGGAAATATTGGGGCTCTAAACAGACCCCTGAGATTTCCCTTTTAAAATAGAAAAAGAGATTGAGAACACAAAGTCCTCAATCTCTTTTTCTGTGTCCCCTGTTATCAATGAACAGGAATCCTCAATGAGTGTTCTTGCTCATTGAGAACAGAGTATGTTTACTATAACTACAATCATGAATGGACAGGAGGGGATGTAGGTGACTTCCCATCCATTCATAAATTGAGGATACAGTAACCATAACATGTCCTCAATTATCTACAAACACTCAGCGATCACTGATCACCGACTTGTACCCGCTCTCCTCTCTGACAGCTGCCACAGGAGGCTGAGCGAGCAGAGCAGGGAGGAGAGGCTGTCTCCTGTGACAGCACAGGCTGTCTCCGCCCCCACACCGCTCTGCCGGACTGTGATAGGCGGCTGAGCGACGTGGGAGGAGAGACACCGGCCGCTCACAGCGCTCTCCTCCCGCAGGGCTCGGCCGGCTGTCACTTTCTCTCCTCCCCGCTGTGACCCAGAGCTGCGCCCAGCGGGAGGAAAGAAATCACGGATGCACCGATGTATCGGCAGGAAAATGGCACTTTCGGCATTTAGCCAAAAGTGCCATTTTCAGCCGATATGTTTCGGCGGCCGATATATCCGTGCCTCCCTAATATTACCATCATCAGAATTATATTATTATTATTAGTAGTAGTTCATTAGTAGAAGTAGTAATAGTAGATTATTGTGGTTATTATTGTTACTTTTATTGGTAGCAGTAGTAGCTTACTAGTAGTAGTAGACTATAAGAAGTAGTATATCAGTATTTTTATAGGGTGGGCTAGGGTAATAGTAGTATTTTTTATTGTTGTTGTTAGTAATAGTAGTATTTTGAATATTATTATCCTAAAACGTGACCATTGTGTGTGATCTTGTCACAGTCCTATATACCCCTAGCTGTGATGCTCTATGACTGAAAATACCTTTGTACATGGATGGTTTTTACACTTGGGGCGCCTCAAGGTTTTGCATACTTTGAAAGGGTGCTGTGACTAGATAAAGGTTGCGCAGCGCTGGAATAGAGAAGCACCGGGATAGAGCATGGGCGGAGTTTCCTACAAATCATTTCAGGTCCCCATTGTCACCTGGCCCCATAGCAGCCTCATGGGCACTTACGGCTTTAGTTACACCCGGGATCCTGCACTGTCATAGAGGGTGATGATGAGTCCTAATTAGTGTCCCCCGAGGTGGAAGACTTCTCTGCCGTGTCTTCATGTTCTGTTGGGAAGGTTTCGTGGTTCAGAGCCATATTATAAAAGTTGTCTCCTTTCCTCCCAGGCACAGGATACGGATGTACTAGGACCAGCTGAAACTGTGTGTTCCCGTCTGTAACGTGGAGACGGATGAAGCCGCAACAATAAAGTGGACGGCGAGCTCTCAGAAATACATCCAAGAGCAGCATGGAGCTCCCCTGAAGAAGGTAGCGTAGGTCATGTCATACTGTATGGCCAGAAATGGGCACCTCACCATCACACCTATACAAGGTTGTCGGGCATTCCAAAACCATGGACACTAATATGGAGTTCTCACCTTTGGGGCTATAACAGGCTGGGCTCTTCCTGGAAGGCTTGCCACAAGATTTTGGAGGGTGTCTGTGGGAATTTGGGCCCATTAAGCCAAAAGAGCATTCATGAGGTCAGGTACTGATAGTATGATGATGTCTTATTCTCATCCAACATGTGTTTGTGAAGCTGGGGTGGGGGTGGGGGGGCACAGTCATGCTGGAACAGAAGAGGGCCTTCCACGAACTGTTCCAACAAGGTTTTAAGAGCACAATTGTCTTTGCTTGTTGTAGCATTACCCTTCACTGGAAATACCTCAACTCATAAATATGGAAGGGGGTTCACTTACTTTTGGCCATGTAGTGTATGTATGGCTGTGTGCCATTGCACTGTGATTTACTCTGCTGTGATCCCCTTTCTGCCTTCCCAGCACAACCGGGAACATGTTTAAAGTTAGACCTCCAGACTAAGATGAAATACATATATTGGAGCTGTACTACCTGCCAAAGAATTTCTACTTCTGCCCATGTAGTTATTATTATTATTATACAGGATTTATATAGCGCCAACCGTTTGTGTAGCTCTTTACAATATAAGGAAGACATTACAGTTCTGAGATTTGCACAGCTCTGCCACACAGCACGGCCCTCACTGGCAGGGTGATCAGCCTGATTTTCTCTGCTGCAGCTAAGTAACCATTACAGGTCTTGTTCCTCCCCCAGCCTGCAATTGGACAGTGAAAGGAGAAGCAGCAGACTGACAAGCTCATCTCTCTTGTCATTCTGCTGTCTTCCCTCATCAGCATGAGCATTGCAGCACAACGTATTGGCTTCCAAAGAACGTGGTGATAGGAGGAGAGGGCCGAGATGAGCTGCTACTCCATTCACTGTCCACTGCCAGGCAGAAACCACCTTGCGGTAGACAAAAGTACCGTGGGGGACATTTCTGGATTGAGGGCCGGTTCACACCACAAAGAGTGCGTTCCAGAACGCAGGCATTAACGGGTTCGGGTGACGGCGATCGCACTGTGGGCGGGTCTGTGGCGCCATTGACTTCAATGCCACGCCCCTGAACGCAGGGAGCCGGCCGAGTTGCGTTCCAGAGGCATTCTTTATGGTGTGAAGCGGCCCTGAAGCTGAATATTGCAGCGATGGCTGCTTTGGTTTTATCCTTTGATGGGCTGTTTTTTTTATATTGCTGTTTTTAGCAGATGAATATAATCCCTGCTCACCCTGCTATTAAGGTCCTTGTTCATTCACTTCCTGTTATAGGGTGACAACCGCCTCTGATTTGGTCAGATTTGTAGATGTAGTGCCAGACATCAGATGCTGACCAGTCAATCTGAATACTGCCCCGGCCTGCCCAGAGCTGTGCACATTGCGTGTCTTATACTGAATCCATCCCGGGGCCATGCACTTAGCTGGGGACACCATTCTTCTCCATGGCCGGGCCCTGGCAGGGGAACGCATTTACAATCCGGATCATGAGGCCGGAGAGTTTTCGGGGTTCTGTTTATCATTTCGAAGTCATATAAAATGTATTTGGTGCATGCGTAATATATTTCTTTTGTGACTTCTCCTTCATTGCACTCTTGTCTTTTAACCAGCAGGCATTTGAGAGCGCTTACAGCCGAACATCAGAGATGAAGTCCAAAGGCAACCCACTTTATGAGCCGTTCAGCGAATCTCAGACAGCACCTGACTGTCTGTCACATGACCCTTCTCAGCTGCACTACAGAATCCAGCATTGCAAGCAGAGCCGACCCAACGGTTGTCATGCTGAGACAATTCCGACCCAGGAATAAGGACTATTAGGTTTATTATGACTCTTGGGGGTTGATTTACTAACCTTATAAACACACCACGAACATGTATACTCCTCTGTAGTGTGTTCCCTCCCAGCATGATCTATGGGTGGAATCTAAACACCTTTGTAGTGTGTACACACCCAGCAGGTGTGTTGTGCAAAGCCTTGCCCTGAATTGCAAGGTGATGTTGTGTAAATTAGCTCTACGTTGTGTTGCTTGCGTTGATGAATGCAGGAATATAAATGCATGAGCTAACCATTTTTGTCTAAACTGTGAAGCAGCATTATATATGCATCATGTGCATGATTTTTCCATGTATGGCATTAGTGGAAACATGCTTTTAGAGACTTTTTGGTTGATAAATACATTTTGCTGTGTGAAAATCACACGCACCTGGTGCGTGCGTGTGTTTAGGTTAGTAAATCACCCCCTTTGAGTCAAAGTATTGAGGCCACAGGTTTTCCTAAGGAGGTCAGCATCGGCATCACCCGTATTTCATTCATGACAGGTTCCCTTTACTCATTGTGGAGATGTTTCCGTAGCTAACTTGGATTCGCCATCCAGGAACTGATATTCCAGAGGCTCCGTCTTCTACCAACAGCAGCGTTCTTTATATATATATTTAGTTATTTGTATATAATTATATGACATGTTTGTGCATCCTTATCGGTGTACTGCCTTTGATCACGCTCACCCCTTTTTGTCGTATTGGGCACACAAGCCTGTTCCCTCCCCCCTGTAGCAAGAGCGCGCCGTTCTCAGTCGTCAATAAATGGCACGATGTCTTGATGGAATTCCGTGTGGTGAAAGTGGCTTTATTCAATTCTTACAGCTTGCATTGTACACAAAAGTCACCAAAATAAATACTAAAATGTCAATCACCGATATTCACATTGTTTTGCAGCCGTTTATTTGTCCGCGGTACGCTAAAACAGGACGGGTTTAAAATCATGAGGGGGGTTTTTAC
>NW_017306285.1:2274636-2281677 GCF_000935625.1 Nanorana parkeri | reverse complement strand
GTGGCAAAATAAAATAAAGGAGCGGGATATCCAGATTGTGAACGTTTTTTCTTTGTATGTACACTTACCTCTAGCTAGGCAAGGCTGCTGGATGTGCTTGGCCTGGCTAGTCTGGATGACAAGCTTATTGTCACGGACTTGTGAACTCGGGATGAGCAAGCCAAGCAAAGTTGGCCAATAAGAACGCTAAAGACGAGGTAACAAATAACTGGGGGGAGGGGTGGGGTATAGGGGTGATAGTTAACGTATAAACAAAAAGAAAATCACCTAAGATACTTTTATCAGATGTTCTCCTGTTTCATTACTGTATTGATGTTGGTCTCCACCATTCGTTTTGGGGATACAGACCCACCGCTCTGGATGCTTGGCAAGGTCTTGTTTTGTGACAGAGGGCTGTATTAAAGACAGTTCCTTCTCTTAGTTCGCTGTCATGTTTATGACTTCCTGGAACCCGATTTTTCTGCAGCCATGGCACCTTGACAAGCGGAGGTGTCGCATATTCCCGGGGTACCATGGGCTCCTATCGCACCGGGTCTTCCAGACTCTCCAGGGTAACCGGGCTCGCCGTAGGAACCGTCCCGGCCGTCTATACTTATGCCAAGGGCTCCTAGGGCACCTGGAATAGAAAGAAGAGAGAGCCATTCATTTTATGTCTCCTATAGCTATGATAATGCAGAAGGATCACAGTCAAGCAAGGTTTCTATAAGCTCGGTGGGTAATGGTTATTATGCCTTGTGTAGTTTGGCACTTGGAATGCTTGAGAGGTAGTGACGGTTGAGTCAAGCTTGACCTGCAGAGCCAGAGACAAGGTTTGACATGCCAATGGTGCTTAGCCACTTTGTGAATATTGCTGAAATAGAATGTGGTAGTTCCAAGGGTTATAGCGCTCTCTTATGTGCAGCTAGAGACCTAAATTCTAAGCCTTATATAAACATATTGGGTGTTTTTTCATTTGTCTCTTTGTGCTTTCCTGAATGTTATTATAATGAAGACTTACCTTCTTAAGCTTTGGGTAACATTGTCTTTTCTAGTTGGTGAATGCCACGTGCTCTGATTTATCCTAAGAAATATGGGTGCTGCTGGTTAGAGATGCCGATTCTTGTCTTAAGAAAGTTTTGTGTACTTGTGAAGTAGAAGAACAAGATCTCTTGTGATTGAGAAATGGGGGTTGTAGGATGTGAGCTGTGTCTGGTGTGGTCAAGTCCATTGTTTGGCAGTCTTTTCTGGCTCTTGAATGTCTGTGTAGTTCTATAACAGGAGAATGACCATGCTGGTGTTTGAGCAGAGGTGTAGATGGAAGGGTAAAGACCTCTGACTGGTCTGCAGAAGACCTGCGTTCAAATCCCTTAGGTTTAGATGTAAGCTAATGATTAAGTGTTCCAGGTGTGGAACATGTGTCAGGCCCATTGCTCTGTCCCAAGAACAGGGGGCTCATGCAATGAGTTGAAGTCTCACTTAGGGTAAGCTACTCCCTGCTCAAGAGTCCCTTGATTTTTTTTTATGTATAAATTCCGCCGGATCGTGAAATAGAAGAACGAGCACTTCAATGCTTGAGCTGAGGTGGTGGCTCAGAGGAGGTGAGTGCTGACTGGTCTGTGGGAGACCTGGTTTCAAGGCCCTAGGAGGGAAAGGACTGGGGTGTATTAGGTACTGTGAAGAATAGGATGAGGTATTGTGCCATGCAGGAGTGAGGGTGAAATTATTGAGAGGAAGAAGTATGACCAGAAAAACTGCTAAGTACAAAAAGTTTTCTGGGCTGCCCCGGCAAGACAGCCCAGGTTTTTGTTGCACAGATATTGGACCGAAAGGGGCGGGTCCGCAATCTATTGTGGTGCCCACACATGTTACAGGCCTGTGGGGGCCTGGGACTGGAGCAGTGTGTGCCCCGGTCACATGACATTGCTCAAGCCCAGTGATGGCCTTCTAGGCCTGGGATCTATTACAGGGAAGGAGGCCACATGCTTTCCTGCATCGGGAAGTGCTTCATATTCTCAATGGCTGCAGGGGAGCAAGTAGCTGCAAGGGAGCACAGCTAAGGAGAGTATGGGGGGGTTGTCACGTCACAGGATCCCTTTACCTGACACACTGTCACCATGGCCTACATGGACACCAGGACACTGTCTCTTTAATAGTCTTTAGATGATTGGCCTAAAATGAGCGAGGCAGAACTATAACAACATGCCTAACTATTGGATCAGAATGAATATCAGCAATGGCACCTCCTCCCGTCATGTGTGAACGTTTGCTGACAGTAGTGTTATCATCTGCTCCTTTCTAGGTTTATACCCCAGTCTGAGTGAACTGAACAATTACATGGGCCTGTCACTGTCCGAGGAGGAGCTGCAGCTCAATCTATCACTGGTCCCATCTGGAGGAAATGTGAGTATGGCCGTGATTTCTGTGATAGATTTCCACATTTTCTTGCTTTGCCTTTTGCAATGTGCTGCCCTCCATCTAAACTCACCGGAGATGTGTATATGGAACATGAAGGTGTTAGGACTGAACTGTCTACAGAGAAGGAGAGCTGTAGATGGCTAAGCCTTAAGATACACAGGCAGGCTGTTGGTACTCCTGAATAGAAGAACCAGCACTTCAATGGTTGAGCTGAGGCGGTGGCTCAGAGGATAGGAGCTCTGACTGGTGCGCTGGAGACCTGGGTTTGAATCCACACAAACGCTGGAGACTTCCAGGGTGAATCTGTGAGAGTGCTGGAGACCCTCCTGGGTGCAATACCACAAGAGTGCTGTAGAGGGAAGACCTCGTGTCTCCTGGGTAGTACCTGAGCCCCCTGGTGGTGGGGCAGAGCAGTGGGAAATATTTCAGACCCATTACTCTGTCCCACCACCAGGGGGTTCAGATACTGCACAGCACCTGGGAGGTGACTCGGATATATATATATATATATATATGTGGGGTGAGCCAAAAAAACCCTAAGTCCCTAAATTTTGAATGGGCTGCCCCAGTAAGACAGCCCCTTGTGTATATGTTGCAGTGATGTCACAGACTATGGACCGAAGAGGGGGTAGTCCACACTCTATTGTGATGCCACACATGTTACAGGCCTGTGGGGGCCTGGGACTGGAGCAGACTGGTGGGTTGTCCATGGCCTCCAAGCTTTCACTCAGTGATTTGAGCTCGAGTCTACTGTGCTTCTATGTACTTGCCCTTGCTCTACAGTGCTCTTGTGGTATTGCACTTGGGGGTCTACAGCACTTTCATGGGTTTGCAGCGCTCTCATTGGTTGGCCCTTGGGGGTCTGCAGCGCTTGTGTGGATTTGAACTTGGGTCTACAGTGCCCTGGGTCAACACTCTTATCCACTGAGCTATTCACTTCTGCTCAGCGACTCATGTGTTCATGTGTTCATGTGTTCACGTGTTCATTCTCCTAGTTCAGGAGTAAAAAGTTCTCACAATTCCACATAGATCAATCTAGATTCGAACCTGCGACTCCAAAATCTCTGCTGGGTTATGGGCTGTGTGCTAAACCTCTGGGCCAGCCGACCCTTTGGATGTGGTGGCGATATATCTGGACTTAGTAAGTGAGATGTGACCAGTGACATAATTCAATAATTTCCAGAAATTCTAATTATCTGAGATATTTCTCCGACAATATTCATAACGAGCTCCTACACAAGGGGGTTCAAAAGTGGCACTTAGAATATTTTTCTAATTTTTTTAGATGTGTCTCTGGGGTTCAGCAGCCGACTCCCTATGTATCGGGACTTAGTACATAAAATGTCATCATTGACTCAGACGACTCAGACTCAGACTCACTCAGACTCAGACTCAGACTCCTCCGGCTCAGGCTCACAGGCTCAGGCTCAGGCTCAGGCTCACAGGCTCACAGGCGCTCAGGCTCACAGGCTCACAGGCTCACAGGCTCACAGGCTCACAGGCTCACAGGCTCACAGGCTCACAGGCTCACAGGCTCACAGGCTCACAGGCTCACAGGCTCACAGGCTCACAGGCTCAGGCTCAGGCTCAGGCTCATGATGTTTGAGCTGAGGTGGTGGCTCAGAGGATGAGAGTGTGGTTTGTGCTGCTGGAGACCTGAGTTCAAGCCTCACTGAGGGTAAGAAGTGTTGTGTGTCCTGGTTGCTGAGCAGTACTTGAAGCTCCCTGGGTAAGGGTATTGTCCCAGGATGTGGTTGGTCCAGAAAAACTGCGTACAAAAAGTTTTCTGCATTTATGTCACAGATATTGGACCAAAAGGGGTGGGTCTGCAACCTAATGCAGTGCCCACACATGTTACAGGCCTGGGACTGGAGCAGACTGGTGGGTTGTCCATGGCCTCCAAGCTTTTACTCAGTGATTCAAGCTCAGGTCTACTGTGCTTCAATTTACTTGCCCTTGTTGGTCTACAGTGCTTTTGTGGTATCACACTTGGGGTTCTACAACACTTTCATGGATTTGCACTTGGGGTCTGCAGTGCTTTCATTGGTTGGCCCTTGGGGTCTACAGCCGTCTTGTGGATTTGAACTTGGGTCTATGGCGTCCTGGGTCAATGCTCTTATCCTCTGAGCTATTCACTTCTGCTCAACAGTTTGTGTGTTGGTTCTCCTACTTCAGGAGTAAACACAAAGTCACACAGCTAAACCAAGATTTGAACCAGCAACTCTGCAGTCTTAGATGTACTATGCACTGACTGCTAAACACCTGAGCCACAGCTCAGCTCAGGTTTTCAATAGATAGCCCTTTGAATATGAAGACTTGGTGAATAAAATGTACATCAAGAGTTAGTTAATAAAATAATCACTGACTCTTCTCTTAATAGTCAATACCTATACTAGCTGGCATTGGGGTTGGAGAAATCTAAAATAAAACTGAAAGCAAACAGTTTTGGATCCTTGGTAGGCCTTCACAACTGATATCAGGATTCAACGGAATGGATTAGCCCCATTGCACTGAATGTGGACTGGGCAGTGTGTTCCTTTGGAGGCCCAGAATCCTGGTACTAAAAGTAATTTGTTTCCCTCATGGTAAATAGAGTGCACGATGACAGTTTTTATGCTTTGTGTATTTTTGCTTTCTTTTATATGTGGCTGTGGTGAGAACTCTTAGCCGATGGACAACTGACCTCTAGTTGTGGACAAAAAGGTTGGTAGAGTTCATAATGAAAAGCAAGACTTATTCATTCTAGGAGCCATCTCAAGGGGTTAGTAACCAAGAATGGTGGAGGATGTGGTATGGGAATTTAGTACCGGCTCCTCGGATTAGGATTATATAATGCAGCTAGGAAAATCCCATTCGTAGAGCATTCATGTTAAACAGGAGCTTAGCAGTAAGTTGACCTTTAGGGATCTGATCTAAGTTCCCCACCGTGAGAAGAAGAACCATTACCACCCAAGCCAACACACCAACGTGATATCTGTGTTGGAGGTGAGTATTGCCATCGGGTTCAGCGTGCATTGAAAAACTGCGGACTCCAACCAATAAACCACCAAAAATCCCCTTTTAGATAGTTGTCACCACAGCAAATGTTCCCACTGAATGATTTCCCCCTCACCGCCTTAAAATTTTGGTTGGTTACTCAGACAGACAGGATAAATCTCCCGAGCAGGGGTCACAGACAGTAACAAAACCCAACAAGATTGCTAACCCTTCACCAGGCTATCCAAAAATTTTTTTTTGTAAAAACACGTTTTAGGTATAGATCCACTTCAAATTATTATTGTGGCTCTAAAATTGGGGTTTAAACTCACACAGTAACACCACAAGCTCTTAACCAACCAACAAAATCAACCCGCTCACCTATGAGGCAGACCGTGAAACAAAAGAAGAAAAACGATATATATGTATATATCTCTTTCCCTTATGTCGGGTCCCATATCTTCTATCTAGAGTACTGCAGAGTAGAAGGGCCCTTGGGGTTAGGGTTGCCACATGTCCAGGAATCACCCAGACAGTCCGGGTTTTGAATGCTCTGTCCGGGTTTCATGGCAGCAGAAACCCAGACACAAGATGACAGGCAGACAGGGGCAACCAAAATTAAGGTAGGGGCTACTGGCCCCCCACTAAAAATAGTCTCAACTGTGATATTTACATATAAATGGGCGGCACTATTTACATATGAATAAGCCGCAACTCATTCTACCAAATATTTTTTCGACCGTAACTAGTTGTTCAGGTTTCACTGGAAGAAAAGGTGACAACCCTACTTGGGGTGCCCACGCTGCTGCCCAGTTCTATGGATGCCTCATATTGGGTCAATCGAGGAGATCCTCACAGGGTCCTACAGTGGTGTGATGGCATCACAACGAGGGGCTGCAACAAGACGCGTCGCCGGCGACCCTCAGAGGGTTCTGCGGTTTTGGAATTTTCTATAGTGAATGAGTGGAGGCAGGATTCCGCCTAGGTGGGCATATAAATATAGGATATATGTATATAGCTTTCTAGTAAAAGCCTTTAACACAATACACAATGCTTGAGTAAAATAAGTGCCCTACAGATCAGACACCAGGAGACGTGCCAGTGATCATAAAGACAAACAAATGTGTCCCACTAATATGATGGCGATACCTTGTTCTCCTTGATCACCAGGTGGACCATCGATGCCTCGTCCAACTGCTCCTTTGTCGCCTTTGTCGCCTGACAAACCTAGAATAGTAGCAGACAATTGTTACAATTAACTGGGAATTCTGGGTAAAATAGCCTTACAGATTTACATAAGTCCAGCAAAATATCATCTTTGTACTTGCACCATTCAAACGGTCACATCAGCAGTACTGTCCAGTTTATAGAGGCAGGATACTCAGCATGATAGCTCTACTGTACATAGTTGGTAACTCCAGACACACAGTCTCACATAGATACGGTAGATTAGATAGATAGATAGATAGATAGATAGATAGATAGATAGATAGATAGATAGATAGATAGATAGATATGAGAGATAGATAGATAGATAGATAGATAGATAGATAGATAGATAGATAGATAGATAGATAGATAGATATGAGAGAGAGATAGATAGATAGATAGATAGATAGATAGATAGATAGATAGATAGATATGAAAGTGAGATAGATAGAAAAATAAATA
>NW_017306285.1:2227889-2273685 GCF_000935625.1 Nanorana parkeri | reverse complement strand
AGATAGATAGATAGATAGATAGATAGATAGATAGATAGATAGATAGATAGATAGATAGATAGATAGATAGATAGATATGAGAGATAGATAGATAGATAGATAGATAGATAGATAGATAGATAGATAGATAGATAGATAGATAGATAGATAGATAGATATGAGAGATAGATAGATAGATAGATAGATAGATAGATAGATAGATAGATAGATAGATAGATAGATAGATAGATATGAGAGATAGATAGATAGATAGATAGATAGATAGATAGATAGATAGATAGATAGATAGATAGATATGAAGGGTGTTACCTACCAAAGGATTTGTATTTCTGTGAAACCACCTTTGTGATTCATAAACTTCTGCCAGATAGCACAACCAGGAAGACCGCAGTGATACGTGGTTGTGCAGCGTTACTACCTCCTGGTTCAGCTTTAGTGCTTCCTGAGTCACCTCCTTGCTAATTGGACAGCAGCGCTGATGCCCTGTCCAATAAACCGGCCAAAGGGGTGACATAGTAAGCGAAAACTTCTAAAACAGGAAATAAGTGTGCCTGGCTATGTAGTCTGGGAGGACAACAATCCTTTGACAAGTAAAATAGAAAACAGATGTATGTAGTTCTAATTTCATAGCATGAGATGGGCATAATATAGTGCAGGTACTCACTCCATATGATCTATTGCATTATTACAGGTGGCACTGACAAATTATGAACATAGTGACCACACAAAGTGCACATAAACACAGATTAACCAGCAGCATGCCCTCACCTCTAGAACCGGGATCACCCAGTTCTCCGGTTGGCCCACTATATCCAGGTGGTCCACGAGCACCAGGATGTCCTACACGTCCAATTTCACCTTGAGGTCCAGGTGGCCCAGGAGGACCTGGCCGACCAACTGCTCCTGGAGCCAAAGGCCTTCTGAGATTAGCAGCTAGCTGTGCAATTTGATCTAGGAAGACAGAGAGAAGACAACACTTATGCCATCGTCATTATCCTAAATAGAAGGCAAGACATCAAAAAGCATTGCAATGAATTCACTACTAATGCAGAACATTATATGGTTTGACCTGTACTTTGATACTGATATGTAGCTTCTATGCATACAAATGTTTCTGCAAACAGCAGTGATGGGGGAATAAGGGGTATGAATGATGAGAGTTCATGCTAAGAATGGGATGGATCTGAGGTGTGCAAAATAGGACCATCATTAGGGCATTATACAAACTTATGATTATTAGTCTTGGACAGGCACTGGACTCGGAGGGCTTGGGGACATGGAATCCAGGTTGCTAGTCACCAAAGAAGGTTGCAGAATGGACAATCAGGTTAACAAAATCACAGCTGCAATAATATTAGAGGCAGGAAGATAACCCGCATAGTTTGTGACTATATGGGGCAAATGTTCCTGCTTGACGGCATTGTTCCTTGACTGGAGTTTGTACAGGAGCTAAAGAAAGCCGTATGTCAGAACCTCCATGTTCCCTTTTATTTTTTTCACCATTTCAAAGGGCTTTGAACATGCCACTGATTTGGCCAGTAATAATTATTATAAATGCAGAAAGACTCACCGCTAATCATTCCACCGCACAACTCCCGAATTTGCTGCTCGCTGGCCAGCTTGCCCTAGAAACCACAAAATATCATTAGTAAGGTCGTAATCTAAATAGAACATGGGCAATCTAAATAGAACATGTGCATTGCCCATGGAGGGCAAAGGAACAGGTTCACTTGAATAGTGGCCCCACCAGCAACTTATATCTCCACTTCACTACCCTAAGACTCATGTACTGGTGGGACTACAATTAGATTATACCTGTTGCTTTGTCATCTATGGTCAGGTTAACAATTTTCAATCTTCAGAGTGATGTTGCAGAGTATCATTAATTCCACTTTGGGTAAAGCCATGTTGGATAACTATGCAGTGTCCAGGCACAGAGCATGTGGACCAAGGTGTGCCAAAAATCCCAGTGTTTCACAGCTTAATAATTGGCAATGGTATTAGAGTTAAAGTGATCTGTATGCACAGGGAGAACCCCGCATCCCGGGCCATGGCTGTTTAGAGGGCCTTGACCCCACTCCAAGTCAGTATTGAGCTAGAAGCACAGACAGAGGTATACTTACAGGGACTCCAGATTTCCCGGTTAATCCTGGAACGCCTTGTTCTCCTTGGAATCCCATTGGTCCTGGTGGGCCGGGAACGCCTAGTACTCCAGCTGTGCCGTTGGGCCCAGAAATACCCTTAGGACCTAGTTCACCTCTCACTCCTGGCTGGTAGAGACACAGAAGACATTACAAGGGTAATGAAGAACATACAACTTTATTGTCATTGAATTGGTTCTGTATGCGGTTGAGTAGCAAAACTAAGACATTTGGAAGGCCCAGTTTGCACTGGTTTCAGCTTTTATATGCTAGGCTGAGAAGTAATGTTCCCAGCAAAGACATACAAACCTTAAGCAAGCTTCAGGCAGCTTTTTTGAAGCCTTAAAAGAGCCCTTTGACAAAAATCCTGGAGCATCGCACACTTGTTATTTGGTGGTGCTGGCTGCACCTTCAATAAGCTTTTAGCACGTTTTAAGCAGTGTCATAGCTTATTTAAATCTACATCCAATGCTCCCATTAAGCCCATTAGGTGGAAGAGCAAGCGAGCAGCTAGATAATGATGAGAAAACTAAGTCCTTGAAATAGCCACATGTGGTCAGCAGCTCTTCACAAAGCAGAGATCTCCCCGGAGGCCAGGGTCACCTGAGAATCTATGCGTATACAAGCCCAAAGGACTGCCAACAGATGTTCTAAGCATCTGACAGAGGCACCCATATTGTGATCAGTCTCTGAGTGTAGATTGAATAACCTAGGAGATGCACTGAGTTTTATTTGACTTTTTGCTTAGTGCTGAAGCCCTGATTAAGGGGGATCGTTTGGCTCCTGAAATGCGTAGGCTGCCAGTATTTTCCTGTTGTCCCTAGAGAAATTAAATCCTACAGTCTGGACCCTATAGACGTCTGTTTGGCACTTCTTTTGGTTTATATACCCAATAAGATCCTGACCACAACCAGTGCCAAAGCTTGTTTAAAGCTACAACCAATGCCTATTAAGAGCTCTCTTCATATTAGCATGTACAGGCTTATACATGTGTGAACTAGGCCTAGTTGTCTACAATATCTATAGAGCTCTGTGCTCTCCTTAGAAGTACCCCTAAAATAAAATGGTTCCATTGCTCTCTATACTGCCTAGAACGAGATGCAACAGTGTCAGTCACTAAAGCTATAACACGTCTGTCATGTCTTGTGTTTTCAGCTCTTGCTGCCAATATTGGTCCTTAAGACAAATAAAGACTTTTCTAGCCTAGTGAATCCAGCCTAGGGTCATAGAAGCACGGAGAAGAGGAGTAAGCTTGCAGCCCAATACATAGAGTTCATGAGGAGTGAATGACATAGAGGTCAGCCAATAGGAGGATGGGATCTGGTCTCTGGGTACATAAAGTCCATTCTTCACTCAGATACTCAGGAGCAAACCACGAAGAACTATTAACCGCAGTTTGTCAGTCCAGGTCTGGATGAACTGTGATTGGTTGCTCTGCTTATTAGACTTTGACCCGTTATATTGAATACGCTTGTTGGTATCACTTCTGAACGTAGAGCGTATTTAACACGTTATAGTGTGTACGTTGGCCAGTATCAGCCAATGAGATATAAACGTGTTCTAGAAGGTTTTAAGGCAACTTTGGTGGGTTGTTTCTGACCTTACAGACCGTGTGAGACAATTACCCCCTAAGAAGCTCGGGCCCTCTATGTCTGGTAGCTCTATTCTGCAGGCTGGTACAGTGCTGTATAGAGAAGGAAGTCAAAAACAATGTTCCATCTCTACCGGGGTTCCTTGTTACGCCATATTCTTCCCTGGTATAATAGTGACACTCACAGCCACAACTTCACAAATGCTCAACACGACCCCGCAAAGAACACAATACAGCACAGTTGTTACTTTGTGCTAAACAATCTTCATGTTAACTCAATTTCCCAGAAGACCTTCCAAACACACATTCTACTTTATACAATGAGTAAGGGTTATTCTTACCTCTCCCTTCTGTCCAACTGGTCCAAACGGTCCCTAAAAAACAGAACACAGAGAAAAATTCACTCCTATAGCTGTACAAATATACTGTATTTCCTACACCCTGCCATGCTAAGGAGCAGCGGAGGACTGGGTAAGAGGATATCCAGACATTGATCAGATTGGGCCCTGCAGTCAGTGACAGCTGCTAGGCGTTATACAGCTAGATACTCTCCCGGGGCCAATGACCCTTCGAGGGTGTAGGGACACCCCTTAGAAGAAGTCTGATATAATACATAATACATTTGTGAATGTGATTATTTATAATGCCCAAATGTAGCAGTGCCTCGGTTCCCATTTCAGATTGGGCTGGCTGTGGCCCTGGATGATGATGCCAAGTGATACAACCTACGTCTTTGTGGAGGTTTACATAACATACCATTTCTCCCTTCTCTCCTGGAAGTCCATCAGAGCCAGCGATACCCTAAAGAAGGAGATTAAAAGAATCACCATGTGACCATACTGACATGAAACACATATGGCCATACCGACATGAAACACATGTGACCATACCGACATGAACAAATAAAGAAAGTGACAATTCTACCTCTCTGCATAATATGTAAAATTGCATTAAAGCGGAGGAGCTGCTCACAGCAACCAACCTCCAGCCACCATGTTTCTAGCACAGTTGGAAACCAAATACTAACATTGAATTGGTTGCTCCAGAAGGGAGGCTGACAGCTATAAATCCTGATAGGGTTTCTAAGCCTTCCCTTTGCTTTACCCAAAACTAAAAAAAAAAAAAGGTTTGGGCTTTGAATACACTTTAAGGCCTACACTAGTTCTCTACATCTCCATAGTTTCTGCCTCCTATCATGGTGGTGCTTAATGGTTAGGCATTGGTAGAGTTTACTTGACACAGCCTATCCTCCTTGGAAACAGCCATGGTTGTCTGCATATACAAAGCACCAAGGCTTAAAGTGATTCAGTCAAAGCAGATTGGAGGGCCTAACATAGCCATAGAAAGTCTTGGGTGGTGTAACTTCTGCACCCCTTCATATTATTATGCCTGTTATTGTGGTAGTGATAGTGAATTGAGGTTTTGGGAAAGTTCACTTTGTCTCAACGCATCACTATAAGTGACACCTATAGTAATATGGCACCTAAGTGTCTCTAGAAGTGACTCTTCCATGGCCTAATCTCTTTGAAGGAACCATGGTAGCTTGCATATACCAAGGCTCCAAGGCTTAACGTTATAGCTAAACTTCCAATGGAAGCAGCCATTTTTCCAATACACATTCCAGTTTTCAAGGTGTTGAACAGGTTTAGCAGGTAAGAAATGAACAAGAAAATGCTCTTCCATTGGCTTGCATTCCCTGCAGGTGTTTGGCTTAGTGCATCTTTTAGGCATACAAGAGCTGAGCTCTAAATTATATATCTTAGTTCCTTAATAAACCAAAAAAAAAAGTGAGGTTAATGTATCTAAACCAATTTAAAGTTCTCTCATCCCTAAATATGTTATAACTGTAGAGAAGAAAGAGGGGGCTTTGAATAGAGCACCCAAGAGCGATCCATTGCACACAAAAATTATAGGCAAAGGAGCTAATTTTAAAATGGCAAAATATTAACATTCTACATAGAGATATATCAGATATACAATGCATGCCGTAGTTTAGTGACACATTACGGCCTCAAACAACTGCTGTATATATGTTTTTAATATCTATTTGAAGTTTGAATATTTATGTAACTATGTAACTATGTAATAATAACATTTGTTAATTTTTATAATAACTAATTATTTTTCATGCAATGGAACCTGTTTGGGTGCTAAATTTGTATCTCCCTGATTCTGTTAATCTCTTACTTCCAAAATATACTAAAACGTTCATGTATTCATATAAAGAGGGTATGTCTATGGAGCCCATCCTTCTCCTTTGTAGTATATCATTCACTTTATACTGTGTTTGTATAATATGAGAATTTGGCATTTGCATTGTTTGTGTGCCCTTCCTAAAATACACCCAAAATAAAGAAATAAAGGCAATTCAATGTACATGAAGTAAACCAGCGGTCATATTGTCTCAAGCCTTTCAAAGCCTCATGCCCTCACCTCGCTTCCTTTGGGTCCCGAAGCTCCTACTGGACCCTGCCAGAGAAGAGAAGATTGGGTTAAGGTTATGACCTTGCATACACACAACATGTAGCACATTCCTGTCTAGCAGGTGTTCCTGTTTTTCTGTCCTGAGCACCAGCACTAATTGTTGTCTAATTGGGGAGGCTAACGATGGATTAGAGGCCCCTGTGCGGTGTATGGGGAGAACGTTTAGTACATCTGACAGTGTGATAAACAAAGACTGCTGAGTCTTAATGGTGTTATTTCTGGATGGCTGGTTGGCATCCGTTAGCAAAGTTCCCTAGACATCTAGAGATTCATCATTCACATTTCTACGGGTGCAACTGGACATAAGGAGGAATACAGCCTACAAACATTAGAACATGTTCTTCTGATCCAGCCAATGGCTGGTGGACGGGCCTGCTCAAAGGAAGAATCACTTGGCCAGGATAGACTTGTATGACCAATCCATCTCACTTTCGCCATTACCAATATATTGTAACTTGTTACATAGTTTACAACTTTTTCTTCTACCCCTCAACAATCTACCCTACGTTGCCTAATTCTGTCTGGAAGAATAGTCCACCGTCAGCTGGGGTTCTGGTAGTCACTTGCTTCGATATTGTTACCAAGTCACCATTTCCTCTGTGCTTAATGTTTACTATACCATTTTCACTGTGCTGCCACAAAGTATATTATATTCTCTCGTACTGATAAATATCCATCTCTTACCCGCTCACCAAATCCACCACGGATGCCAGTAGGTCCTGGTAAGCCAGGGTCACCAATGTTGCCTTTTGGACCCTAAAAAGGAAGTAAAGGTAAAACTGAACATATCCCTATGCTGGCAACATGAAAGAACAAAAAGGACACTTAAAATGGATTTCCATAAAGGCTTTTCATGCTAATACATATCACAAAGCAAATAAAAATGTACCTGGAAGCCTCTCACTCCGGCAACTCCAATGGGTCCTTGTAATCCAATTCCACCCTGCGGCGAGAAAAAACAAAAAGTCAATATTTCATGGAGGGCTCTAGCTGGCCAAGAAGGCTGGTTAAGCATTCGTTCTCTGGGTCAATGAGCCTGTATGGATAGCTGCGTAATCAACAAGCTTGATAAGCTTTGGGACACGGCTGTCCACTGTCATCAACTGAACAGTATGTGGCCCATGTAAGCTATAGTTGCCTTTAGGACAAAATTTACCATGACGCTTCTGGGCTAAGGTGCCTGAGCTTTACCAGAACATGGGCAGGGTCACCACGTGTCTTAGAAGGGTTAACAGGCTTTTATATAATGGATAGCAGTCATTCGGAGCGGTGTTGAGGTGGGGTCTTGTTTCAGTTTGGGAATGGTGCTTATGAATGTAACTACAATCAGAAACATGAATGGGAGAATTTGATTGTGTTTCATGGACAGACCTTTCAGATATTCTTAAGAAGAAGGCTCAATGTGTTTCAATAGATGTTTCTGTTCAGCTTTCTACTTACAGCCACTCCTCTGGGGCCGGCTTCTCCTCTCTCTCCTGGGGGGCCGGCTTCACCCTGGAAGAAGAAGTAAACCTCATGCTTTAGACACACAGATTTAACAATATACACTTAAATGATGCAACAAGTGCACTCTGACATGGCGTGACATACAGACACCTAACTGTCCTGCCAACCTATTCTGATGCCAATACATGATAAAGGGCTGTAAGGTGTTGCTTTCCTGTAACATCTGATGTAGTTTATACTAGCAGCTGCCTAGCATCTATCAGGACCTTTGCTGTGTGCTGTTATTGCCATGCGTACCACGTGCCTACACCTCCACAATACTGATTTATCTATACAGGCTGTGACTATAGACAGGGCTGGATAAACCATTATGGCAGTCGTGTGCCAGTGCCTATGGAGCAAAAATACCCTGGGCTGCACCAAGCTTTGAAATATACCAGCTGCTACTTTCTCATTTGTTTCCCACTCTTGGACACCAAATGTCTTGTTAAATTTTAAAAAATGAACTCTCGGGGGAAATCATTTGATGTTGAAGGGAGTCAGAAGTATTAGGAACCTTTCTCTTGTTTATTGATATCTACCATTAAAATAAATGAGACATCAAGCTTCCCCTAGCACATTTCAGCATTAGGAATAGTCACATGACACAAGTGGGGAGTTACAAAATTGAATCATCATTGGGGGTACCTAGGGCAGAAAAGTGTCTAAATATGACCCTAACTGCAGAGTCTTGGCCAGGAAGTCGTCAACATAGTTCTTCTGTCCCAGCTCTCTGAGGACTCCTGGCATGCATTTACTTCTTTCCCATATCAATGTTCTGCTCTGCCCATTCCCAATTGGTACACTGCTCTCGCCAAACATGCCCTCATGACAGTAGAAGAAACATCGAATTGGCTGAGGAAACCTGCAGTGGTAGCATGGCACCAGTGTGGGCTGATAGTCAAGAGCGGATGTTCTACCAAAAAGTTACCATAAATACATTTCTAAATCTTGCTGTGCACCACCTAGAGTCCTGGTGCTCAACCTGCACCCTTAGGGCCACATACGGCCCTTTAGTAACTCCACAGTCTCTGAACATCGGTAGCAATTCTAAAGTCTCTTACACTTTTTGGTTGCATTACATACAATGAATATTATGTGCAACCTTTTGTTGTCATGGGCCGCACTTGAGGCCCCCTGAATGTAGTACGGTGATTGCCACTGACCTATTGTGAAGGTGAATACCACCAGTTCCACACCAACTAACTTTGGGAAACCCTGATTTATTTTTATCATTGAGGATTTACCTGAAACTGAATTCTATGTTTGGATGGTTCCCAATAAGATAAAGTACCAGCTGGCTGTTTCTATCTGCCTGGGAGTCTGTTAGGAAGAAGCTCAATCGAACCTCCTCACTACTGATGTCCTTCTTTCAAGCAGCCTCAGGCCAATCAAAGATCAGACCTCCAATGAGGATGGGTGACCTTGCTTGGCCTGAATGAGATGACAATGGACATGCTGGAGGTTGTAGCCATGAACATGTGGGAAAACCTTCCTTCCATGGTCACCAGGAGATAAAAGAACTTTATAGCCGATTTGGAATGATGATGCCAGCCTATAACTACCTTTTTTTGCGATTTTGCGGGTGCGCGCAATTTTAAAGCATGACATGTTTGGTGTCTATTTACTCGACGTGACCCCGACTTTTTATATTTTACCAAAAATATGGGTGATAAATGGGTGTGGTTACTGGGGGTGTGGCCACTAAAGGGTGTGGCCACTGAGGGGTGTGGTCACCGAGGGGCGCTGTAAAGCTTTCTCGCACAGGGCGCCTAAAGGCCTAAGGCCGGCCCTGTACCAGATCAGTGTTGGGCAGGGTTACTTTTTATGATGTGTCAATGACTTGTTGAAGGGAAATTCCAGCTTACACCATGATGTTTTCAAACAATATGAGAGTGTTGCTACCGTCTGATGTATATGGTCTTGGGAAATTCTAAGGGCGGGGAGACAAAGGACCAAATATTATCAGGAAACTATCAATATTATTAGCAGAAGACCTAAAGTAGAAAGTCACCATTTCCCAACATGGGCCTCCCTATACATAGCAGAGAAGATATACTGATTTTATCATTAGGGTGTAAGAGATAACATCATTATCAGTACCGTTTTTCTGCTGCTAAACTCTCTGAAAAGAGGGATTGGATACCCCAGAGAAAACTTTGTGATCTCAGTACATACAGCTTAAAGGAGTTTTCCACCTTTAACCAAACACCTCTTGCTCCACCCCTTTTGGGTGTTGTGGGATACATACGGGAATACCTGGCTCTCCAGAGGGTCCAGCTTCTCCCAGCTCTCCATTGCTGCCCTGAAAGGGGAAAAAAGTGTTCATTATATTAAAAAACCTGAATCGTGAAAGGGCACATGAGATTTTCGGGTCTGTTGTGTGGGACCAATGCCCAATTAACTTACCAGCTGACCTTTTTCTCCCTTTGTTCCAGCTTTACCCCCAAGCCCCTGATAAAAGAGAAATACACTTAATATGGGAAAACATATCCTTCAAGCAATCCATTTTCATTGTTTTTACATTGCACAGTGATTGGATAGGCTGCATCCTCAGTGATGTCACCGGTCTCTAGTGATTAGATAGGCTGCATCCTCAGTGATGTCACCAGTCTCTAGTGATTGGATAGGCTGCATGCTCAGCGACAGAGGCAGCTCTCTAATTAGGTGAGTTAGGCGGCCGCCTTAGGCCTCGCATGCATAAGGGCCTCGCGGCTGCCTAACTCGCTCGATCTACAGCAAAGCTAGTTTAACCCACGCCACCCGTGTCCCATTTTCATGATGGGTGTAGGTGGGGGCCTCACATTTGAGTTTCGCCTAAGGCCTCAAAAAGTCTAGAGCCGCCTCTGCTCAGTGATGTCACCGGTCTCTAGTGAATGGATAGGCTACATTCTCAGTGATGTCACCAGTCTCTAGTGATTGGATAGGCTGCATGCTCAGTGATGTCACCAGTCTCTAGTGATTGGATAGGCTGCATGCTCAGTGATGTCACCAGTCTCTAGTGATTGGATAGGCTGCATGCTCAGTGATGTCACCAGTCTCTAGTGATTGGATAGGCTGCATGCTCAGTGATGTCACCAGTCTCTAGTGATTGGATAGGCTGCATGCTCAGTGATGTCACCAGTCTCTAGTGATTGGATAGGCTGCATGCTCAGCGACAGAGGCAGCTCTCTAATTAGGTGAGTTAGGCGGCCGCCTTAGGCCTCGCATGCATAAGGGCCTCGCGGCTGCCTAACTCGCTCGATCTACAGCAAAGCTAGTTTAACCCACGCCACCCGTGTCCCATTTTCATGATGGGTGTAGGTGGGGGCCTCACATTTGAGTTTCGCCTAAGGCCTCACAAAGTCTAGAGCCGCCTCTGCTCAGTGATGTCACCAGTCTCTAGTGATTGGATAGGCTGCATGCTCAGCGACAGAGGCAGCTCTCTAATTAGGTGAGTTAGGCGGCCGCCTTAGGCCTCGCATGCATAAGGGCCTCGCGGCTGCCTAACTCGCTCGATCTACAGCAAAGCTAGTTTAACCCACGCCACCCGTGTCCCATTTTCATGATGGGTGTAGGTGGGGGCCTCACATTTGAGTTTCGCCTAAGGCCTCACAAAGTCTAGAGCCGCCTCTGCTCAGTGATGTCACCGGTCTCTAGTGAACGGATAGGCTGCAATCTCAGGGATGTCACTGGCCTCTAGTGAATGAATGGATACAGGACATTCTGATACTTACAGGTAGCCCATTTGGTCCCTTCTCTCCAGGAACTCCTGGCCGTCCTTGATCACCCTGAAACACACAACAAAAAAGAAATGGTCTATTGTTCATGCAGAGATTCAGTAACAGCCCATTATAATGGTTTTAGCACACTTCCCCTGATGCATCCCATCTACACCTGCCCAGGGAAACAATTGAGCTGGAACGATTTTTTTGGCCATTCACAACTGTTTGCACATGTTTTACTGAAGGTAAATATATTACTCTAACTGCTTAAAGTGGAACTGAACTCAAAAAGTGAAGAATTGCTGTTATAGGGAACATTTAGAAATGTTTATAACACAGGTTCCAGGACACAGCTTCGTGTTCTGATCCTTAATTCAACATCAGATGAACAGTTCACATCATAAACCCAGTACAGTAATGCGTTTCAGCCACACATGGACTTAGTCATAGCTATAACCAAGGCCATGTGTGGCTGAAACAAGTTAGCAGGTTTATGATGTGAATCTGATATTTCATAAAGACAAATGCTACTGACAAACCATATCAGATATGCAATATTTTGCTGCCCAGAGCTCTACTGAGCAGATGACTAGGGTAGGAGTTGGGCAGCACAAGCTGACCTTGGAGGGTTGTAATTATAAATCCATCTCAGGGGCATAAAATCTACAGATGTCGGTTCTTCTTTACTCTCACGTATTGGTCTATTTGAACAAACACCATATCACTTCCTCTGAATCAGTACAAACCTTCGCACCGTCCAGGCCAGAGGTCCCATCTCGTCCATCCTTTCCAAGCATTCCCTGTGAGGAGACAAGTTATAAAAAGAATGACTTCTGAACCACGTATTGGTTTATTACATAGGCAAGCTCTGCTTCCTGCTTAGTAGTAATGCACATTGGTTGTGCTTCTCTCTCACTGCATGCATGCCAGCTAGGTGTGTCTAATTGAAAGCAAAGTACTGGGGCTGAGACTCTGTCACAGCAGTCATTCAGCAATCATTTCCCTTGTCTGATCTACAGATGGCCAAGCAAACAGCTATGCACACAAATGAACTACCCATATGGCACCTGTTTTACCTGCCAAAAGGTTTGTATTTCTGTCCATCAACTCCTGAGATGTACATAGCTCTGCCCTACAGCCCAGCCCTGTCTGGCAGGGTAGGACACCTGTTTTTTCCTTGCTGCAGTACAGTAACACTCTCAGGTCTCCTCCCTCCCTGTGACTGGACAGTGAAATGAGGAGCAGCAGACCGATGAGCTCATCTCTTTGACACTCCTATCAGCACGTTCCTTGTTGCCACTGCAGTGCCACTGATTGGCTCCTTGTGCTGCTTCTCCTTATTCCAGTATAAGGTCTGCTGTACAATGGATTGCAGCGGTCGATACTAAGATGAATTAAAGCACTTACACTGATTGCATTACAAAATATGTATTTAATAATAAATAATAGCTTAATTTGTGTCTTTTATGTCTGCCTGGAGTTCTGCTATAGCTGGAGGCCATTATCCCACATTGGATGTCCTACCTCTGGCTAGTTTTTGTGCATAAACAAGCAAGAGTAAGATCTGACCAATCTGGCCATAGAGGATTTGTCTATGTGTAGCTGTTGCAGACTGTGAGCTCCTCTGGGGCGGAGCCTAATATGATGTTTCTCTTTCTTCCATGATCAGGTGAGGTAATACACTGATTATACAATACTTATATACTTCTCTAAAGCTTTTTTTTTGTAAAGGGAAGACCTCTTACCGGTTCTCCTATAGGGCCCAGACCTCCAGGCATCCCTTTAGGTCCTGGTTTGCCCTAAAGCACAAGCAACATAAAAAATAATAATTCAGCTCAGACATATTCACAGACATGTGTTGGTGAATGTCTCTCTCTCTGTATAATACAAATAAAACAGCAATAAAGGTTTATTCAACAAACTTATGACATGTATGGATTTCTTTACATCACATAAACAGAATTGGGTTATATTAGACACTTACCGTGTCTCCCTTTGGCCCTTGGTATCCCTGGGGCCCCCTCACACCTTGATCCCCCTGAAACAACAGAGAAATAAAGTGATGACCTGCGCCATTGCTCACTGCTCCTACATAATGGCCAATACACTTTTACATTCTATAGTTGGACTGGCAAAGGATGGAGCCTCTGTCAGGATTTTATTGCCAATCTGTGTACCTTACAGGGAGATTTCCCCTTACTTCCTGTTAGAACAGGAAGTGATAGGCAATCTCTCCAACAGGGACACTGACAAAAGACATAGACACATATTAGTAGATTGGGGGGAAGGTTAGAACTGATGTCATTGTTGTCTATGCCATCGTATCCTGGTGACATCTGCTCCCCCGTTCGGCTTTAAGCAAATCTTATTTTTTGTATTTGTTGTAAAATTTCCTATGAATAACAGCACTTCCTGTTGTACGCTGACAACATTAAGCCACCACCTCACAATTAAGAAGCAGTGTTGTCGGTCTACCATATGTGCTTGCTTCAGCTGGCCAATGGTCTGCTTATCTGATAGCCTCAATAGGCAGCCCAATGGCCAACTGAATGAGCGTGCACGGCAGGCTGACAATTCTGCTAATTGCAAGGCAGGGTCAACAAGACCATTGTACATCGGCATGATCCAGGTACTCCCAGATCTGGTTGGGTTTGTATTGGTTGTGTGTGTTTATCAGTGTGTATGAGTAGGATGCATTGTCACCCTGAAACAGGAAGTGATGTTACTGGCAGTATCTCCAGGTAAGAAAGTTGTGTAACAAACCAATGCAACAGATTCACAAAAAGCTGATTTGCTTACAAAAGCTGTATACAGTGCAGTGATGCATGATGCCCACCGTACCACAAAAAATACATTTTGGGTTTACATGCACTTTAAAGAAAAATCCAACAGGGAGAGAACACCATTGAGGTGGGTGGAGCTGAGAACACAAATGCAGCTCCTCCACAATCCCTTGGAGGTGTCCAAAAACTGATGGGTGATGCCCACCACCCCCAATCCAAAATGGTTGTAGTCTCTAATCTTACATTTCTGTATCATGCCTTGTCAATGCAATGGGAGTGCTAGCCAGCTGACTTCCCTCAGTGATAGGCTGGGCAATTATATAATAATAAAACAAATTGTTGAAGATATAACCTAAGGTGGACCCTTCTACGAGGAGTCTTGGAGGAGGTTTCCCAGTCCTTTGATATAGTGGACATATTGTCTAGGTGGGTCGATGTCCCTGGCCTGATTCTACCTGCTGGTTACGGTCTCTCTTACAATATCAACCAGTAGGAGATCATAGAGGGATGACAGGTCCTCGTTACAGGCGTATGTGACTGGTGGGAATCTCAGGCTGACTGTAAAGTGCCACACATGGCAGGTAATGTTAACTTGCTGCAACCAAATAAATGTATAAAATATGAAATGATGGACCTTGTGAAGGGCCGTCACTGTGGCCCTTCAACCTTCTTAAAGGGATGTGTCATTGTGTGTTCCCAGCTGGGTAAAAAGGGTCGATATAGCTCTGGTTTTGCACAATGGTTTGCCTATTTACGCAAATGTTAGGGTTCCCCAATTGACATTCTGATCCTGTGACCCTTTATCCTTCTTAAAGGAATGTGTCATTGTGTGTTCCCAAGGGTCAATATAGCTCTGGTTTTGCACAATGGTTTGCCCATTTACGCACATTTTAGGGATCCCCAATTGACATTCTGAAGCTCTAGATACACCTTCATGTCGTTCTTGCATCTGGACCAGGTCAACAAGGCCATTGTACATATGCATGATCCAGTTACCCCCAGATCTGGTTGAGTTTGTATTGGTTGTGTGGTTATCAGTGTGTATGTGTATGTATTATCCCTGCACCAACCTTTTTGGGAGCATTGTCTCCTATAATAACAACACCATGATGGCTCAGAGACACTTCTCATCAAGTGAATACTCAGTTATAAGAGAGGAAACATGCCTCAAGTTTATACGTACAGCTTTCCCAGGTGGTCCTGGAGCGCCGGAGGGTCCCCTAAATCCGGTGTCTCCCTAAAAAGAAGAGATAGATGATTATTACATGAAAGTCCCTTGGCCATAGATAGGCTAACAAAACAATGAAGAGATTCACAGGTCGCTTTAAAGAATAACTCCACCTTGGCTGAACTTCCATATCAGCCGAGCATTCTGTATTGGTATGGACATCAATAGGTTCTGGCGAATGGCTAGGTAATGTGCCACGCATCCTGGTCACCATGAGATTAGACAGCCAACATTTGCTGCCTTACACATGTAGGACTCTTACGAAGTCCTTTAAAAGTGTGATACAGGTTGAACGTCAACATGCGGCAGCAGAAATGTACCGTGAATGAGCACTCACCCTGTCTCCTCCTGGTCCCTGGGGTCCGACTAAGCCCCTTCCACCTCTTGGGCCCTGGAAAAAGAAACAACAGTTTAGTAACTTGTATAACATATATTCAGAGCTATCTGTATGGGACTCGGTGCTGTATCTACACTATGAAGTGTCATGAATAAAGGGGCAGCCATTCATTCTGTACTTTACCAAAGCATGACTATTGCTGTATATGCGGAGAAAGCAGCAACAGAGTTGATGATGGGATCTCAGCTGGGGGCATAGAGCAACCACAAGTCTCTCTTTTGCTTAGGTCACATGCAGGTTCTGCCGGTTTGCCTGCAAGCCCTGTACTGACTGCCCAATGTTTGCACTTTGGCAACCCTGCAGTACATTAAATCATAGAGACCTCGGGTACTCCATTTTGTTACATATATCATTCAGTCTTTAGAAAATACATAACATTGGTTCTAGTTCTCTTTCATAATCACATGATACCATTGAGAACCCAAGGGGGGTCAGAGCCCGCCAACAAAGTGATGCCAAACTTGTATACGGCCGGGTCTCATAAAGGGTTCTGAAAGGAAAACAGTGGATTGGTTTACCTGTAAGCCCACACTGCCAGGGATTCCTGCTGGTCCCGGTGGTCCTGGGTCTCCCTGTAGAGAAGAAGACTCAGTTAAAGCATCTGGACAACATGTGACACATCAGCTTAATGCTGGAATGGAATGCAGCTACAACTGCAAAAATAAACAACTTTCCCCCAGCAATCCAGGCTGAATCGTTAGCGTTAATTAGATAATGGCGTCTACAGAGAGTCACAAACAAAAGGCAATGACAGATTAGACTCAACCAAGAGCACATGATCTGCCCAACACAGGCAAGTATGATGGGCCAGGGGTGACCATGTCATTTCTGCATACTGTGCCTTTGGGCCTAAAGTGTCCATTTATACTAGATGTAGATCAGGTGACTATTGAAACTTCACACTTGTTGGCCTTCTTTTACACAGACTATCCCTCCTTCGTTCTACAATGAATATTGACGCCAGACTCATCCACCTTATTAACCATTCATTGGCAACCCCTTCTTCTGCCAATCCCTTTACTGACTTCCAATACCCCCGACAGATACAATTCTAAATCCTAACCACATACAAAGCCATCCACAACTCTGCCCCCAGCAACGTTATCTCAAAATATCACCCAAAATGTCCACTCTGCCCCTCCCAAGACCTCCTGCTGTCTAGCTCCCTCCTCCCTTTCTCCTATGCTCACCTTCAGGATTTTCGAGAGTCTCTGCTATGCTCTGGAACTTCATAGCACAATCTGTCTTGTAAGCACTCACAAATAGGGTCCTCCTAATCCCCTTGTCTTGATTTAAATAGGAACTGTGCTGTCTTCCTGTTTGCTCAATATAAATCATGTACAATAATAAGAATGTGGACCCCTTCCTTTGTGATATGGACATGGCTCACTCTTACCTAGCTGTCATTTGCCACAAAGTGAATAAGGGTTTACATGGCCCATAATGAATTGGAGGGCCCATAAACTGGTCTTGCATGACTGCCTTTTGGTGGCTCTGCTCACCACTCTATAAGACTATATCAGACACTTCCCATTTTGGGGATCAGTAGACTATCGGCTGAAAAAGTTCCAGCTGGGCCAGATCTGTGCCATCAGCAATGAGGTCATGCATGCCACATTGGCAGTCCATCTGCTGTCTGTTTACCCTGTATGTAGAATAAGAGTTTAGATCTCTAAGGCTTCCTATAGACAGATCACTCCCAATTTTACCTTCTGTCCATCCTTTGCCCATCCAGTCGTATACAGTGGTGGGCAGAGTCCCTAAAGGAACTCATGGAAGACCAATGTATGGGCCCACCAAGCTGTCTGTTTATTCTGTATGTAGAATAAGAGTGTAGATCTCTCAGGCTTCCTATAGACAGATCAAGCCCAACTTTACCTTCTGTCCATCCTTTGCCCATCCAGTCTTATACAGTGGGGGGCAGAGTCACCAAAAAGCATTCATGGAAGACCAATGTATGAGACCACCAAGCTGTTGTCAGCGAAACTCCCGCTCTGCGCATGCGCAGCGGAGAACAAACACGCGCAGGCGCAGCCGGGAACAAATACGCGCCAAGAGGCGCACAGGAAGTTACATCATAGATGAACTCACTGCCCTATTTAAGCCCAGCTCAAACGCCCACTAGTTGCTGGTTTGTCTTGTCAGCTTGATCGTGTTCCTTGTCTCCCGTTTAGCCTTCTCCTGTATATACCTGATTCCCCTGGATTTGACCTGTTCCTGTGTAAACGACCATCCTTGCTTGCTGCCTGCCTTTTGACCTCGGACTGTTTTGGATATTCTTCGGCCTGCTCCCTACTTCTACTGAATTGGATTTCATGGCTTTTGACCCCGGCTTGTTGTGACCTCGATTACTGGACTTTCCTAAAGGACTCGTGCCTCTCCCTGTCTGCCTGGCCTTTGTCCTCAACCTCAAAGGTCACAAGACACGAGGTGCAAGAGAAGCCTCCTCTCACTTCGGCCTCCCTACCAGGTACGTGATAGCTGTCTGTTTATTCTGTATGTAGAATAAGAGTATAGATCGCTCAGGCTTCCTATATAGACAGGTCACCCCCAATTTTACCTTCTGTCCATCCTTTCCAGACTCCCCTATATCTCCTTTGTGCCCTGTGTGACCCTGTAAATAAAAGAAAAGAGGAGAATTAGTGATCAGACCACATAAATGGAAGACATTTAAGGCTATTCACAAAAATACATAATGTAATTGACTAGACGGGCCACATACAGGCACATCTACCACTGGGATTGGTGGTTGGAGATTTCCCAGACTGTGCTGGAATCACTGCACTACCACAATCTCTCCATCGTAGCCTGTGATTGGTGGAGAGCATGCTCAGTGCACTGTTCTCCTTTCTCCATGGAGAATACAGACAGACATAGAGGTGGGCAGTAAGTCATTCCTAAAGGGAATGTACAGTCAATATAAGCATGTATAAGAGATCAGCTCCTTCTATGTATAGTATGTATCATATAGGAACATGGAAGCAGCCATTGTTATTTATTACATAAGCAGCCTTGGCTTCCTGCTTGGCAGTGCTATACAGTGGTCATGCTTTACTTCTCACAAGTCTAAACGTTGGCCTATCCATCTAAAATAATGCACTCCACGTGTGGCTGATATTTCATCTCAGCAGTTGAGAGAGAGAGAGACAGAGTAAGTGTACTGAATGTGTGAGAGCTCCCTCTAGTGGCTAATCTACAAATATTTATATTTAATTGCATAAGAGAAACGTGGCAGCAGAAGTTTGTTGAAGCTGAACTCTGCTAAATACACAAATTAAATACATATAAGGGGACTGTTTTTGTATGGAATTTATATTTCTGTCCATCAAGTCCTTAGATTTACACAGCCCCAACAGACAGCACATCAAAATGGATGACACCACTGTTTCTGTTACAGTTATAGACTACAGAAGGGAGAGAGTGGTGTCCTCTCCCCACCCCCAGCCTTCTGATTGGACAGTGAAGGAGTAAAGAGAGACCGATTAGGTCACCCATCTGTTCACTATATTCTCTCCTCCTGTGAGCATGTTCCTTGTCAGTGTTTCTGCTTGCAGCACAATTGATAGGCTCCTAAGCCAATAAGGAGATTTAATCCGAAGAACAAGACTGTTTTTTTAAAAATGGAGTCATCACAGCCACATGGCCAAACAGAAAGCTTTGGTCATGTGATCTTACCCAAAGGGAATGTAGAATGATTTTTGGGCAAAACCTTGCAACTTTGAGCACATGAGATCACATGACCGATGCTCTGGCATTTGGTCACATGTTTAGCACTGGCAGGAAGCAGAATTCAAGTTATTTCTGACCTATCTATACCTTTAATTACTCATTACTCACGGATGGGATTTTTGTAAGGTTGAACTTGCACCACAGGTCCACTTTAATATGGTAAATTGTAATAAATTACTGTTTTAAAAACCTCTATGAATAAGCCTATGGGTGAAACATGTGAGGGGTTGTAGCTGGTTGGGGGTTTGCGGTGTTGGTATTTGTTGCTTTATACACTTTAGTTCACTGTTTTACTGGATTTGCTGTGAATTTCAATAAAGTCTGCAGCATTGGAGACGCACCTATTGGACCAGCACCTGGGGAGTCCTGGTGGTGGCTGAGGAATTGGAGTGGTGAGATTTCCTTTGGCTCTACATACATTTTAAATGTGTTATTATATTTTTAATACTAATTGTTATTATATATTTACTAATTAATGGTGAATAAAATAAATAAAGCAACAGTGTCTCTTTTACAAAGCTCTACAAATCTCTATAAAGGTAAAAACATTTTATAACGATACAGTAAAATGGAGTGTGTGTATGTGGGTGGTGCCCAACTTTTTTTTCCCAGCTGGAAATTCAAGGCTTGATTCTGTGGCATGGTATTTGTCAGGTATTCATATTGACTGATAATGGAGATAATAGCAATGGGACTTTATCTTTTGTACAGATGTTTTTGGAAGCCATCGTGATTTCATTGTGTCTTCATCTGCTACCCATAATCCTTTCATGTCCTCCCAGAGCCCGCCTGTGTGCGGTCCTCAAGTGTGATAAACTCTTTAAAACCATTGTTTGGGGGCATGGGAAAGACTATGGAAGTGCTGAATTATGCTAGTGGGGTTGTGACCTAGGCTCTGCAAATGGGCAGCTATGGTGGAATACAAAAACTGTACACGACAGTGATAGTTCATTGCAGGATATGTGCAAACATAAATGAAATAGAAGTCAAAGAACACAACAGCAACATAACTTACAATGACAACGACACTAAGGCAAAAAAAGGTGAGGAAAGAATTGTTGGTGAAAAAGCTTCAGCTCATCACAGGCCTAAGCTCATTGTGCACAAGGAACCATCTCAGCCATATTGTAAAGACAAAAGAACATCAAAGTCCAAATATTAGTGTTAAACAGACCCAAAGTCATCAACAAAATCAACTCAATACATCAAATCTACGAGTGTCCAGCACATTAAAGGAATTACCAACTCTGGTAGACAAAGTGACCAACAGCTGTTGGAGCTAAATAAGTGATCAAACAAAAGCCAAAGTACCCAAGAAGTGACTAGCATACTACAAAGATGAGTGATGATATATCCAGGATTCACATGTGGCCACCATATTGAAGCAACAATACATGTTTTTCTTCTGGAGACACCAGGCCCAACGTAGCTCAGAACCACAAATGGCTACCATTTTTAAGGCAAAGCTAATGGTCCTACTGGGGTTCCAAATCCCAATTCATCTCAAAGCCACAACTCACCACTGATGGTTTGATGGCTCTACTGGAGCTAGATGTCCCAACGACCACCATATTGCAACCACAGCTACAGGAGGGTGTAAGAATGTGAGATGGCCAAGCAAACAGAAAATCATTAAAGAGGACCCATGACCCTTTTATTGTTTTCAGGAAGATATGCTGAATAAGTAAGTCATATTTATTCATTATATAAGCAAGCTCTGCTTCCTGTAGATTATCTTATCTCATTGAAAAGGTATGTCTGACTGCAAACAATAGGCTACAGTGTGTAATGATGGCAAACGCCCACAATGCGGGGATGTCTTTGCCTAGGCTAAGTAACAATGAGATCTTTGCATAGGCTAAGTAACAATGAGATCTTTGCCTAGGCTAAGTAACATGTGATGATTTTTAATCATAGCTCCCCTATAAAGAGCTCTCTGGCTCCCCATCCTAGAGGGCAAGCTGACTACAGAGACCACCACCATTCTTAAACATAGCTCTCTCTAGTTTTCATAGCAAACTCATAAAGAGCAAGATCTGATCAAGATCAATATATATGTATTTTTTCCAGAAATGTACATCACATACTGTTACGCAGATTATATAGATTCCTATGCACACAAAAGGCAGTGCCCCCTTCCCCTATCTTACTGGTCTGAAACGGGCAGAACACTGGACCAGCACCTTAATGATATACCAAACCAATTTCAGATCCATGATCACAGGTGGCTACGATAGTCTTACCTTAAATCCTGGCATGCCAGGGGGACCGGGTGGGCCAGGTGGGCAAACAGCCGGACACTGCATTGAAGAGAAAGGACTATGGTTAATGCCTTTTAATCTATTGATACTTCTTCACGTGTTCTTAAAATGGCCTAACCTAATGAGGCCAGAGCATCGGAATACTTACCTGCAAATCTCCGTTGCTGTCGGGAACAACTCCTGGAAGACCCTATGATAAAATATCAGAGAATTCATGAGAGGAGAGAAAGCTGCAGGATCCTATCGCTACGTACTTATGTGAAAAGCCAGAGACCGTTCAACCAAATGGAGCAATCTCATTGGTTGCCTGCATATCTCTACACTTCAAAATGGTATTAATTACAGTCTGCAATCTGGAAATAACACATTAAATTCCTCTACAATGGCAACATACACAAAATCACACAATCAGAGCAGCTTACCGGAGGGCCTGGTGGGCCTGGGGGGCCAGGAAGGCCAGGTTGACCTGCAGGTCCCTGTGAAAAAAAAGATCAGACAACAATTTAATAATGACTGCTAACAACAGCTAAGCGGACCCTTCAAAAGAGAGCATACAATGCATTCAATATTAGTGCTGTCATATTAAAGCGTCAAAAGCAGCATATAACTAAAGCGAGTGCTTTCATGCTTTTCTTCTAAATCAAGTCTCCTGCCAGCTGAATAGCCGCTTATGACACAGTATTGATATTACAATTTAATTTGATAACATATTTCCCTTTAAATTAAGAATTGATATAATACCAATTTACTAAATGCTTCTTTTACATTTTTAAGGAAATATATAGTGTGCAGATTTCCTTCAAGGGTCAACTGGTCAGTCCGACACATTCCTTTGTGTACATAGCCTGTGCAGGGAGCAGAGATGTGGGAGGGGCCCAGCAGGCTCCACCCACTACAGGCTGCCTGCAAAATAACTACAGGAGGGGGCAGAAACAAAACCAGCCCCCTGCACAAGGAGAGAGAGCAGCAGTGACCGGTCTTTATTACAGGAGGGGGCGGAGACAAGACCAGTCAACCTGCACAAGGAGAGAGAGCAGCAGTGACCGGTCTTTATTACAGGAAGTGCCACACTGGATTCCTGCACAGATCTTAGGTGGCTACGATAGTCTTACCTTAAATCCTGGCATGCCAGGGGGACCGGGTGGGCCAGGTGGGCAAACAGCCGGACACTGCATTGAAGAGAAAGGACTATGGTTAATGCCTTTTAATCTATTGATACTTCTTCACGTGTTCTTAAAATGGCCTAACCTAATGAGGCCAGAGCATCGGAATACTTACCTGCAAATCTCCGTTGCTGTCGGGAACAACTCCTGGAAGACCCTATGATAAAATATCAGAGAATTCATGAGAGGAGAGAAAGCTGCAGGATCCTATCGCTACGTACTTATGTGAAAAGCCAGAGACCGTTCAACCAAATGGAGCAATCTCATTGGTTGCCTGCATATCTCTACACTTCAAAATGGTATTAATTACAGTCTGCAATCTGGAAATAACACATTAAATTCCTCTACAATGGCAACATACACAAAATCACACAATCAGAGCAGCTTACCGGAGGGCCTGGTGGGCCTGGGGGGCCAGGAAGGCCAGGTTGACCTGCAGGTCCCTGTGAAAAAAAAGATCAGACAACAATTTAATAATGACTGCTAACAACAGCTAAGCGGACCCTTCAAAAGAGAGCATACAATGCATTCAATATTAGTGCTGTCATATTAAAGCGTCAAAAGCAGCATATAACTAAAGCGAGTGCTTTCATGCTTTTCTTCTAAATCAAGTCTCCTGCCAGCTGAATAGCCGCTTATGACACAGTATTGATATTACAATTTAATTTGATAACATATTTCCCTTTAAATTAAGAATTGATATAATACCAATTTACTAAATGCTTCTTTTACATTTTTAAGGAAATATATAGTGTGCAGATTTCCTTCAAGGGTCAACTGGTCAGTCCGACACATTCCTTTGTGTACATAGCCTGTGCAGGGAGCAGAGATGTGGGAGGGGCCCAGCAGGCTCCACCCACTACAGGCTGCCTGCAAAATAACTACAGGAGGGGGCAGAAACAAAACCAGCCCCCTGCACAAGGAGAGAGAGCAGCAGTGACCGGTCTTTATTACAGGAGGGGGCGGAGACAAGACCAGTCAACCTGCACAAGGAGAGAGAGCAGCAGTGACCGGTCTTTATTACAGGAAGTGCCACACTGGATTCCTGCACAGATCTGGAAGAAATACACAAAGCTCAACAAGATTCAAGACAGAATACACAAGTCTCTTTTATTTTATTCTCTGGAATTCAGCTTTAAGCCGTGGTTCAGTATGCCCTTTCAGAGTAGATAACAATAAATAACATACCGATGGTCCCTGGGGTCCTTTACCGCCTGGTAAGCCACTCGGTCCAGCTAGACCCTGGAAGGAGGACACAGATCAGACACTTAAGGGACTCGTAGGATGCAGTCACACAAAAGCTACAGCTAAAAAATGCAATGTGACCTGGCCGAACATGACCAAGATCTGATACAGAATAACATCTACAACTGAATGACAGGTTTCCATTAAGTAGAGAATTGTACTAGAGACATTGGCACAATGACACAAGATATTTATTATGGCTACACGGGTCAACGTGGGCACGGGCAGAGGAGTAAGCACACTAAGGAGTAAGGAGTAAGCGCACTAAGCACAGAACAGGGGATACAAAATGCATTGGGGGAAAGGCAACACAAGAAGGGCAAATATTAGATGGGCATTAGAGTTATTGGGACAAACATGGAAGGCATGGCAAAGACAAGGGGTGATATAAGATAGAGGGAGATACAGGTGGAATATAGAGGATGGGAGGTATCAGGAAGCAGGGAGATACAGGCAGGATATGGAAGATGGAGGGTATCGGGGAGGGGGAGATACAGGCAGGATATGGAAGATGGAGGGTATCAGGGAGGGAGGAGATACAGGCAGGATATGGAGGATGGATGGTATCAGGGAGGGGTATATACAGGCAGGATATGGAGGATGGAGGGTATCAGGGAGAGGAAGATACAGGCAGGATATGGAGGATGGATGGTATCAGGGAGGGGGGAGATACAGGCAGGATATGGAGGATGCATAGGGGAGGGGGGATACAGGCAGGATATGGAAGATGGAGGGTAATAGGGAGAGGAAGATACAGGCAGGATATGGAGGATGGAGGGTATCCGGGAGGGGAGATACAGGCAGAATATGGAAGATGGAGGGTATCAGGGAGGGGGGAGATACAGGCAGGATATGGAGGATGGATGGTATCAGGGAGGGGTATATACAGGCAGGATATGGAGGATGTATGGGGGAGGGGGGATACAGGCAGGATATGGAAGATGGAGGGTAATAGGGAGAGGAAGATACAGGCAGGATATGGAGGATGGAGGGTATCCGGGAGGGGAGATACAGGCAGAATATGGAAGATGGAGGGTATCAGGGAGGGGGGAGATACAGGCAGGATATGGAGGATGGATGGTATAAGGAAGGGGGGGGGGATACAAGCAGGATATGGAGGGGATCAGGGAGGGGGAGATACCGGCACGATATGGAGGATGGATGGTATAAGGAAGGGGGGGGGGATACAAGCAGGATATGGAGGGGATCAGGGAGGGGGAGATACCGGCACGATATGGAGGATGGATGGTATAAGGAAGGGGGGGGGGATACAAGCAGGATATGGAGGGGATCAGGGAGGGGGAGATACCGGCACGATATGGAGGATGGATGGTATAAGGAAGGGGGGGGGGATACAAGCAGGATATGGAGGGGATCAGGGAGGGGGAGATACCGGCACGATATGGAGGATGGATGGTATAAGGAAGGGGGGGGGGATACAAGCAGGATATGGAGGGGATCAGGGAGGGGGAGATACCGGCACGATATGGAGGATGGATGGTATAAGGAAGGGGGGGGGGATACAAGCAGGATATGGAGGGGATCAGGGAGGGGGAGATACCGGCACGATATGGAGGATGGATGGTATAAGGAAGGGGGGGGGGATACAAGCAGGATATGGAGGGGATCAGGGAGGGGGAGATACCGGCACGATATGGAGGATGGATGGTATAAGGAAGGGGGGGGGGATACAAGCAGGATATGGAGGGGATCAGGGAGGGGGAGATACCGGCACGATATGGAGGATGGATGGTATAAGGAAGGGGGGGGGGATACAAGCAGGATATGGAGGGGATCAGGGAGGGGGAGATACCGGCACGATATGGAGGATGGATGGTATAAGGAAGGGGGGGGGGATACAAGCAGGATATGGAGGGGATCAGGGAGGGGGAGATACCGGCACGATATGGAGGATGGATGGTATAAGGAAGGGGGGGGGGATACAAGCAGGATATGGAGGGGATCAGGGAGGGGGAGATACCGGCACGATATGGAGGATGGATGGTATAAGGAAGGGGGGGGGGATACAAGCAGGATATGGAGGGGATCAGGGAGGGGGAGATACCGGCACGATATGGAGGATGGATGGTATAAGGAAGGGGGGGGGGATACAAGCAGGATATGGAGGGGATCAGGGAGGGGGAGATACCGGCACGATATGGAGGATGGATGGTATAAGGAAGGGGGGGGGGATACAAGCAGGATATGGAGGGGATCAGGGAGGGGGAGATACCGGCACGATATGGAGGATGGATGGTATAAGGAAGGGGGGGGGGATACAAGCAGGATATGGAGGGGATCAGGGAGGGGGAGATACCGGCACGATATGGAGGATGGATGGTATAAGGAAGGGGGGGGGGATACAAGCAGGATATGGAGGGGATCAGGGAGGGGGAGATACCGGCACGATATGGAGGATGGATGGTATAAGGAAGGGGGGGGGGATACAAGCAGGATATGGAGGGGATCAGGGAGGGGGAGATACCGGCACGATATGGAGGATGGAGGGTATCCGGGAGGGGAGATACAGGCAGGATATGGAGGATGGATGGTATCAGGGAGTGGGGATACAGGCAGGATATGGAGGATGGATAGTATCAGGAAGGGATGGATACAGGTATGATATGGAGGATGGATGGTATCAGGGAAGGGGGAGATACAGGCAGGATATGGAGGATGGATGGTATCCTGGAGTGGGGATACAGGCAGGATATGGAGGATGGATAGTATCAGGAAGGGATGGATACAGGTATGATATGGAGGATGGATGGTATCAGGGGAGGGGGAGATACAGGCAGGATATGGAGGATGGATGGTATCAGGGAGGGGGGATACAGGCAGGATATGGAGGATGGAGGGTATCAGAGAGGGGGAGATACAGGCAGAATATGGAGGATGGATGGTATCAGGGAGGGGGGATACAGGCAGGATATGGAGGATGGATGGTATCAGGGAGGGGGGATACAGGCAGGATATGGAGGATGGATGGTATCAGGGAGGGGGGATAGGGAAGGGGGAGGGTAGCGGGGGGGGGGAGATACAGGCAGGATATGGAGGATGGATGGTATCAGGGAGGGGGGATACAGGTATGATATGGAGGATGGATGGTATCAGGGAGGGGGGGGGGATACAGGCAGGATATGGAGGGTATCAGGGAGGGGGAGATACAGGCAGGATATGGAGGATGGATGGTATCAGGGAGGGGGGATGGTATCAGGAAGGGGGGGATACAGGCAGGATATGGAGGATGGATGGTATCAGGGAGGGGGGATGGTATCAGGAAGGGGGGGATACAGGCAGGATATGGAGGATGGATGGTATCAGGGAGGGGGGATGGTATCAGGAAGGGGGGGATACAGGCAGGATATGGAGGATGGATGGTATCAGGGAGGGGGGATGGTATCAGGAAGGGGGGGATACAGGCAGGATATGGAGGATGGATGGTATCAGGGAGGGGGGATGGTATCAGGAAGGGGGGGATACAGGCAGGATATGGAGGATGGATGGTATCAGGGAGGGGGGATGGTATCAGGAAGGGGGGGATACAGGCAGGATATGGAGGATGGATGGTATCAGGGAGGGGGGATGGTATCAGGAAGGGGGGGATACAGGCAGGATATGGAGGATGGATGGTATCAGGGAGGGGGGATGGTATCAGGAAGGGGGGGATACAGGCAGGATATGGAGGATGGATGGTATCAGGGAGGGGGGATGGTATCAGGAAGGGGGGGATACAGGCAGGATATGGAGGATGGATGGTATCAGGGAGGGGGGATGGTATCAGGAAGGGGGGGATACAGGCAGGATATGGAGGATGGATGGTATCAGGGAGGGGGGATGGTATCAGGAAGGGGGGGATACAGGCAGGATATGGAGGATGGATGGTATCAGGGAGGGGGGATGGTATCAGGAAGGGGGGGATACAGGCAGGATATGGAGGATGGATGGTATCAGGGAGGGGGGATGGTATCAGGAAGGGGGGGATACAGGCAGGATATGGAGGATGGATGGTATCAGGGAGGGGGGATGGTATCAGGAAGGGGGGGATACAGGCAGGATATGGAGGATGGATGGTATCAGGGAGGGGGGATGGTATCAGGAAGGGGGGGATACAGGCAGGATATGGAGGATGGATGGTATCAGGGAGGGGGGATGGTATCAGGAAGGGGGGGATACAGGCAGGATATGGAGGATGGATGGTATCAGGGAGGGGGGATGGTATCAGGAAGGGGGGGATACAGGCAGGATATGGAGGATGGATGGTATCAGGGAGGGGGGATGGTATCAGGAAGGGGGGGATACAGGCAGGATATGGAGGATGGATGGTATCAGGGAGGGGGGATGGTATCAGGAAGGGGGGGATACAGGCAGGATATGGAGGATGGATGGTATCAGGGAGGGGGGATGGTATCAGGAAGGGGGGGATACAGGCAGGATATGGAGGATGGATGGTATCAGGGAGGGGGGATGGTATCAGGAAGGGGGGGATACAGGCAGGATATGGAGGATGGATGGTATCAGGGAGGGGGGATGGTATCAGGAAGGGGGGGATACAGGCAGGATATGGAGGATGGATGGTATCAGGGAGGGGGGATGGTATCAGGAAGGGGGGGATACAGGCAGGATATGGAGGATGGATGGTATCAGGGAGGGGGGATGGTATCAGGAAGGGGGGGATACAGGCAGGATATGGAGGATGGATGGTATCAGGGAGGGGGGATGGTATCAGGAAGGGGGGGATACAGGCAGGATATGGAGGATGGATGGTATGTTATAAAGAATGGACGATATCAGGGAAGAGGAAGATTGGTGATAGCTGGGAGAGACAGGGCAAACAAAAAAAAAAAATTAGAACAGGGACAAGGAACTACACACAGGTGAAGCAGCCGAAGAAAAAAAATCAGAAAACATGTTTGGGCTAGCTAGGAGGGAAAATGCATGAAGGTAGGGCCCTGTTTTTACAAACATGTCAGAACTTTATTGGTCTGGGTATACTTATGGAGGGAAGGTCCAGTAGACCGGGTTCGTTAGACGGGATTAAGCCAAATGCAACTTCAGACATATCATGGATCACCACAGCGGGGCTTGTAGTCAGGTTAGAAACATGTATTATTTCTAGACTAAAAAGGTTTAACAGTCACTTACAGGAGGTCCAGTTGGTCCTCTTCCCTATAAAGACAAGAGTAACATTATTTAACATTTATTGAACAGTCTGAAAGTTGAATTACAAGAAACATCTATGTGCGAGTTGTGGGTCTGTACTCACTGGGGGTCCATCTGGTCCAGGTGGTCCAATATCCCCCTGCAACAACACACATCAGTCATTATTAATTCTATACTTCCCCCGGGTATCCGGGACCAAGTGTTCACGACGATGTGAATAATAGGGAAGTGTATGGCCCCACACTTCATCAAACAATCATGCTGGCCCTCCTATGCTGAGCTCTCCACTGACCCTGAGTGGGCCCTCTTGGGCCATGGTATTGGGGAAAATTAGCTCACTCCTGAAACTCACTCTGACTAAGAATACTTGCTCTCTCCTTTTGTTATAAACTACTTCTGATTCTTCCTCTTTATTTTATGGCCAAATGGGAACAAGACCTACAGGTTCACTTCACCTCCAAGGAACACGGGATACAAACTTATAATAAGGTGGTGCAGGACCCCCCAAATACTACCTGCAATCTTCCTAAACACTATGGCTGATCTTAGTTTAGACACGGTAGGAACAACGTACTCTTCCTCCTGGAGGTCCATCAGGTCCAGCCTTCCCATCAGGTCCGGTGAGTCCCTGGACAAAAATAAAGTCAATATAAGTATTCATACTGCCCATAAAGTCAGATTCGCTCTAAAAAAATACACACTGGCAATTTTTAATAAGCAGAACTGTATTTGTGTCTTGAAATCAAAATGATATTTTAGCCAAATTAAAGGAAGAACTCAAAAATAATAAAGGACAGCCCCAATCAATAAGTAAAAATTAATAGCATAGGGTTCAAAGGTGGCTCAGGAAGAAAGGAACACACACTTATTTACGAAGAGCCAGACTGATCAGTTAAGAGGAACCAACTCAGACACACAACACTTCCGCGGATGTTGGCCATCCAGAGGGTAACTGCAGAGGTCGCGTAGGTAGGGCCGGTGCTAGACTATTTTGCGCCCTAGGCAAGACCAGCTACTTGCTACAGAGGTCAGTCCCTGACTGAGGTCACGAGGGAGGGGCTTTGAACACTAGAGGGAAAAGCTCACGTTATCAAACTACTTCCCTCCTCGGCCATCTTTATGAAGACCACTCACTTGTCTTGGGATAACCTAGGGGTATCGGGAAGCCGACAGAGCGCAGGGCGCACCCTAGGCGGCAGTGCGCCCTGCGCGTAGGACTTGGACTGGGTACCATCAACATGTCACACTGCACATGTGCACCTCTCCAATACTCCTCCTACAGGGACACCTTACAGGAACATTCATAGTAACGTTTCAACTTACATCAATTCCTGGAAGCCCAGACAAGCCAGCTTTTCCAGCTTCTCCTGGTTTTCCTGGGGCACCTTTTGGACCCTATAAGAGCAGAATTCAGTACAAATAAGTCCTTTGGTCACTCATAAAGCATTACATATAGATAAAACACAGCAACCCAATACAAATGGCATACACACATAATACATATGTACATATAAATTAAAGCTGAATTCCAGGCAGAAATCACATACACCTATAATGCAGCTCTGTAATTATTATTACACCACCAAATGTGATTATTTATATGCAAGCGCAGCAAGTATATCATTTTGACCTGATATCAGCCTCTTGTAGTCCCTGTGCAGAAGAGCTCAGACTGGGAATGGAGAAGCAGCACTAGGAGCCAGTGAGATGAGCTGCTGTGGTCATGTGCTAACAGAAAGAGAGATTAACTCATCAGGTCCGCTGCTTCTCCTTTCACCGCCCAATCATAGGCTGGGGGAGACACAAGACTTATTGAAGCAGAGTCTCCTGCCCCACCAGACAGGGCTGTGCTCTGTGGCAGAGATGTGTATATCTCAGGATCGGATGGACAGAAATACAAATCCTTTGGCAGGTAACACAGCTTCTTATAGATGTATATAGCTGTCAGCCTGGCATTCAGCTTTATGTTACATAAATAACGTTCTGCTTTTGAGGTCTCATTTTTTTTAACTCACTGCGGGTCCAGGTAAACCAGCGGGTCCGACTTCACCCTGAAATACAGAAAATGGACAATTCAGTTTTTATATTTCCCATCAAGTAGAAGGTTTGTGAAGGCAGACACAATAAAAGAATGAACTCATCACTGTACACTAGAAAAACCTAACATGAATTATAGGAAGGAAATTTCTATTTTCTAATTATTAATATATGATCCGGCAGAAGATCCGCTCTTCAATTCAATATGATAAATTGTGGCACCATCCAGGCACAAGGCCATAGGGTCTGTACAGCCATGGGAAAATGGTCATGTAAAGGGCAACCTAGGCAGGAGCCCAGTGCCCAATGGATTCCAGAGACTGACGGTGGAGTGCTGGACCCTAGTGTAAAGGGACATTGGTAGGCATGTACACATCTAATGAATCTAGCAGAGGTCAACGAAGTAGTGATACAAAAAAAGACGGCCAACAAGTGAGAGGGCCAACTAAGTCTAATAGGCCCAGAGGATTTATATATTCTAATGTGAGAGTCACAGGAGTAGCCAACGTGTTTCATGGAGCGCTACTACCTGATATTGAATGGCATCTATACATGAGAGAAGGAACAAATATATATGACTTACAGTTGGAAGTCTGCAAATGTGTCGAGGATGGTGACACAAGGAACGGTGTACAGAGGAAGTCCAAGAACAAAATACTGCAGCAGTGGATGGATGAGGGAGCGCTGTGAAGTTACCTAGCGGCACGCGTGCACGGCTGGCCAGGCCGGGCCACGGCGGCTGAGGGGGGAAGGACCGCGGCGGTTGTGGAACCGGGACCGCGAGCGGCTGTGTTCGGTGCGTGTGTAGTGGAGTCAAATCGTTGGGCAAAGTGGACGCTGTGCACAGACGGGCTCGCTGTATCGTGATGACTACGCGTTTCGAGGCACAACCTCTTTGTCAAGTCTTAGGGCAAAGATCTTTGCCCTAGAATGCCCTAAGACTTCACGATACAGCGAGCCCGTCTGTGCACAGCGTCCACTTTGCCCAACGACTTCCACAGCAGACTTCCAACGGTAAGTCATTTATATTTGTTCCTTCTCTCATGTATAGATGCCATTCAATATCAGGTAGTAGCGCTCTTTCTTGTGTTTTTCTGTTTACCATTCGAATTTGCAGGGTCCTCTCCCTGCTAGTGAGAGCCTGCACACCATAATTCATAGCCCGTGTTTTTTCCAGTAACCAATTATCAGTTGTGCGCTTATGGTTTTTCGTTTTGTTGCAACGTGTTTCATGGGCTCACTTGCCCCCCCCTTCATAAGGGTTTCTAGTTTAAGGCTACCAGATTTTCAAAATGAAATCTGGAGACACACTTTAAACCCCCACCCCCCCCCCCCCCATTTGTAGCCACACCCACAAAATCATGCCCCCATTTTTAGCATGCCCTGAAACAATTGGTCACAGATTTATGGAAGAGGAAGCAGACATTGAAGATGTAAAGAAGACAAAGGTACGCAGAGTCCAGGGGTCAGTAGTAAGTAATGCAGGGTTCATGGGTCAGTAGTAAGTAATGCAGGGTTCATGGGTCAGTAGTAAGTAATGCAGGGTTCATGGGTCAGTTGTAAGTAATGCAGGTTCATGGGTCAGTAGTAAGTTATGTAGGGTTTAAGGGTCAGTAGTAAGTGCCTCAGGGCTCAAAGGTCAGTAGTAAGTAACACAAGGTTCAAGGGTCAGTAGTAAGTAGTGCAGGGTTCAAGGGTCAGTAGTAAGTAACGCAGGGTTCAAGGGTCAGTAGTAAGTAATGCAGGGTTCATGGGTCAGTAGTAGGTAACGTAGAGTTCATGGGTCAACAGTAAGTAACGCAGGTTAGTGGTGGTAACGTCAGTGGTAAGTAACGCAGTGTCCAAGGGTCAGTGGTAAATAGCGCAGGTTTATAGGCCATTAGTAAGTAAAGCAGGGTTCAAGGGTCAGTAGTAAGTAACGCAGGTTTCATAGGTCAGTGGTAAGTAACGCAGGTTTCATTGGTCAGTAGTAAGTAACACAGGGATCATGGGTCAGTAGTAAGTAATGCAGGGTTTAAGGGTCAGTGGTAAGTAACGCAGTTTTCATAAGTCAGTATTAAGTAACGCAGGGTTCAAGGGTCAGTGGTAAGTAACGCAGGGTTCAAAGGTCAGTAGTAAGTGAAGCAGAGTCCTAGAAGCAGCCATCACAGCATGTACAAAAGTCATGCCCCACTGCAAGGGTTAATTTTTTACATGCCCAGAGTTCTTCTTTAACCATTTCACACGTGTCCAGTTTGCTACCAAGTCTTTTATTCTTTAACTGCAAGCTGATAAAGGGGACTGGTGAGCCCCCCAAATGCACTGACAGTCACTCAGATCTGTTCAAAACCAGCAATAAGGGAAAAGTGTGCCCCCGAAATGCGTTGTAAGGCCAGTTCAGCTACCCAAGCCAAAACATTTTTATGGCACATTTAAGTAAAGACTGAACACTGTGCATATGTAATGAGCAAATATGGTTACCTTTATGTAGATCACGGGTGGGCAACCTCGGCACTCCAGCTGTTGTAGAACTACAAACCCCATGAGCCATTGCAAAACTCTGACAACCACAGGTATGACTCCCAGAGGCAGATGGAATTTGTAGTTTCATTACAGCTGGTGTGCGGAGGTTACCTACCCTTAATGTAGATAAATAAGTACAAATTAAACAAAAGAACAGCAAGGAGGATTTCACACAGGGACTATCCTTGTATACTTATATCAGCCATAATAATAAATAAATTCAGGCTTAGGAACTAGTTGAACCCTTCTGTATGGGCAATAACCTCAACCAAACACTTTCTGTAGCTACTGATGAGACCTGGCCAGAACCTAGGAGGTGCCTAAATATAATACTGTTCCTGTTCATGTATGTTGGAAAGTCTTGTTCGAGCATGCAGCTATAGATCACACCACAGCATTTCAACGGGCTTGTGGTCAAGACGCTGACTTGTTCTTTGTGAAATACATAACTTGTTTTATGTAGAAGCCACTTTGTTGTGTTGTGTGAACCAAATCGACCCTTATATTCTGCTGTAGAATTTCCAGATACAGCTTGGAATTTCTGCTCAATGACTGCAAGCCATCCAGACCCTGAGGCAGCAAAGCAGTGGCCACCCAACAGAGTCCACCCTTCATGCCTCAACATTGGTATAAGGTTTTAGTTTGGTGACATTTATAAAAAATGTATACTTTGGTCTTATATGTCTACAGACCATTGGTCCGGTAATGCTGTGAAACATCAAGGTGGTTTTAAAGTTAACCTGTGCTTTGCCAATGCAGGGCAAGCAACGGATTCACTTTAATTCCTACCCAGTAATACATTTTAATGTTTCCTTCACTCTCCCGCTGCTCCATTTAGGGTGCAAAGCAAGACAACATTGTGCAAGCCCCATGTACCTTCTGCTGTCGTTTTTACAGCACTGAGGACCCCCCCACCCATGTGTCAGTGCTAACCAATCACCAAACACCAATGCTCTTACATGGCATGAACCACATGTCCTTCCAGTACTACATGTACTGGGAAATGTCTTCAACAGAGAGGTGGGAGAGCTGCAATGGAAGCAATATGCTGCTGGGAAGGGCACCATTAAAGTGAACCTAGCGCCTTGGCCACTATAGACAAAGAACAGGTTCACTTTAAGCAAACTGGAGACAGGAAGTCATTTTTTTGGAGGGCAGATAGTAGATGTTACCAAGTTCTTGAGTTCCCGTAGGTCCGTATTTGTCACCCTAGAGATGTCTACCATCTGTTTGAGGATTCTACAAATTACTGATTTCTAAAGAAGGTTCAGACTGACCACATTCTGAATTATTTCATTTGTGAACCACCTGCCTGAACCAATGGAGGCCCGAGTCTTTAGACCGATTTAGGAAACCTTTTATAAGCTTTCAGACCAGGGGTAGGCATCTGTAGTTCCACACTACAGTTGGAGTCCTGAGGGTGTCCACCCCGGCTTTAGACTTTCCTTGTGAGGTCCTCGGATTGTTCATATTGTCTACACCACACTTCAACACAATTGCGTTCTGAAGACGTATGCAAAATTGTAACTATCATTTTACTGGCACGTCAGAGCCACACTAGAAATTATTGTAACCCTTAAATAAAAGCTCCCCATACACATTACAGTCTGAATGTGGAATCTGCTTTACATATACACAACTATGAGATATGAGGACCCACCTAAACTATCAGTCAAGTTGTATACAATCAGGTAGACTCTTGGGCTACATAGTTATTGGAAGATCTAAAGACTGTCAGATTGTGCTGTGTGTAATTGGTTTTACTTACTCTAACTACCCTCATTATAGATACAACAGCTTCGCTCTTAGGTCTGTATGCCCTGTCCAACCAACGATGGGTGCAGTTCCCTATGCCAGCTCGCCTCCTCCTCGAACACAATGTTCGTATGGAGGAAACGGTAATTGCACTCCAAAAAAACACTTTCTGTCGTAAGGTGACAACACTCACTTACTGTATCTATGGAGGGAGCCGTGGTTGTCAAACAGGCTGGACATCAAACATGCCATTCTCTTCCACACATTTTTCTCAGAACAGGTGAATCAACCATCAAGAAGGGGTGGCATCTCCCACAGACATGTCTATTGGCCGGCCAGATACCCAGAGACATCTCTATTGGATGGCCAGATGCATAGAGACATGTCTATTGACTGAACAGATATTCAGAGACATGTCTATTGGCTGGCCAGATTCCCAGAGACATACATTATATTGGCTGGTCAGATACCCAGAGACATATCTATTGGCTGGCCGGATACCCAGAGACATATCTAATGGCTAGTCAGATACCCAAATACACATCTACTGGCTGGTCAGATACCCAGAGACATGTCTATTTGGCAACCAGATACCCGGGGACATGTCTCTTGGTTGGACAGATACCAAGAGACATGTCTACTGGCTCAACAGATACCCAGAGACATGTGCATGTTGGCTGGCCAGATACCCAGAGACATGTCTATTGGCTGCCCATGCACGCAGTAAACATCTACACTGAATGATGGGATGGGGCTGGGCAGCCAATGGAAATGACTATGAATGCCTATTGACCATTAAAACCTTTTCTGTGGTCCTCTCTGATTTAGTTTCAACTTGTCCTGGACCTGACTCACTGGGGCTTTTAGTAATAAAGTCACTTGTAGCATCTACTACAAGCTAGCCATTACTATACAACTCTCAAATTGTGCACAGGTTCACTTTAAAGAGAATCTGTCGCTTTACCCACCCTGTGATGCTTATCTCTGCTGTGCTCCTCCGCCATTCTGTTTATCTGCTGGGGTGTGGGTCTAGACCCTGTGTAAATTTCACATCGGTCTGTGTTGGAGCTGGTCAGGCCTGGGGATTGGCTGCTGAGGCCCGGGCACTGCATCCTGGGAGTAAGAGGAGAAGCATTGGGGGCTTCTGAGGGCTCCAAAACATGAACAGATTGGTGGGTACAGCACAGCAAAGGTCATTATTAATGGATGGGATAGGGTCCATAAAATGTCACTTTTTTAGGGCAAAGTGTTGTTTCCCTGCATTCAAAGTGCACATCAAGCACAGGTCTGCAGATTCCCATTTCGCACCTTGATTGGTTTCTTTTACATTACAGGTAACACAGGTTTTTGCACTCAACCGCATGCATTGAACAGCGCTGCATTTGCATGCAAAAGCCAGCATTTGATACCAAGCCTTTAACATACCATGCACATTCATATTCTCAAACAGCATTAGAAGCTCGTGGAAACAAAGATAACTTGTGGATCCTTTTTGGGAAAAAATAGAGGAGCCGGGTTATTTAAAGATCGGTACGTGAATAAGGACGCGTCCTGTCCAGAGAAGTCTGAGCTCCTCAGATGGATGAGGACCCTGAGCCTTTGATAGGAGCAGGCAATGCTCACATATGAGCAGCACACAAGGAGCTCTGTGCACAGTCTGGTCCCTCCTGGCTGGAGTCTGTTAGGGGAGGGGGGAGAGGTTGCTGAGAGCAATACACAGAGCATCCTTTGTACCCCACTGAATCAACACACACCACCTCTCCTGCACACAGAAACTCCTTTAACCAGTTAACAACCAATCACAGGGCGAAGAGACATCGAGACTGAGGACCCCTCCAGCAGGGAAAGGGTTAACCCGCGCACACAGCTCTTACCCCAGCCGCTGTGTCCACCCTCAGCCAATCAGAGCTACTCACATCTATTCCATCCTTGCCTGGTATTCCAGAAGGTCCAGGTGGGCCGGGTGGTCCTGGAGGTCCCGCTCTCTGCAGAAAGATAGACAAGGGGACATTGTCACTAGCAGATAGGAAAAAGGTACAATGAGGAGATCACATGAGGTTACAAAGCTCATATTATGGCAAATATTGTTAAAGAGACATCATTTCCAGGACTAGAAAAATAGATATTTCCAGTTAGTTCCCTGGAAGATAACATTGAGGATCTTCTGATGCTGAGAAACCCAACCAGTCACACTTACTCTGACCTTTAGCATGCACCAATATACCATTCCATATAGGTTATAATATAAGAGTTATGAGACCTACAACCCCCATTGTGCAATAAATATTCACAAAAACTGAAGATAATGTGAAAACTAGGGACAAAAAGTTCAAAGAACAAATGATCAGAACCAACACGTGTCCAGGTGATCCCAGATGGTTAGTACCTTGATATAAGCTGGGGTAAAAAGGGTGAAAAACTCAAACATTGGTAACACCTTTGCTTTACAACCAATCAGAATTCAGATCACATTGAGGTGCCCAATTGAAGATTATATCTGATTGGATGAAGTTACAACCTGCACTTGCCAAATTATTATTGTGTTATGCATCTAAGACTCTTAGATCGTAGAGGGTCAAGATTTCCTATGGACTTGACTGACCTTTGATGTTGGTGCAACACCCAATGAACATTCATATATCCCTCAGCGACCAATTACAAATCACGTCTCTGCTGGTTACACTTTATATGTCAAATGGCAGAATCCAATAAGTGGTAAAAATTTTATATATACGTAGTATTATGATCAATTTTTATTCATAAAGTGGTATCTAGGCATACAAAGGTGAGTTAATGCCAAATGTGAACTAACTGTCCAGCTTGGTCCCAGACGTGGACTGCCACCTGGCTTGTCTCGATGCAGATGGCATGAGGTCACATGCTTTTCTTGGACAAAGTGAGGATTATTTGGGAAGACCTCTCATGTGACATTCCTCACCTTTGTGATGAGTTTGAACCCCCTTCCCACCTTCACAGATGATAATCTGAGTCTGGCTAACGTAGAAGCACCAGAATTCTCTTTGTTGGTCTGCAGTTGCTCTTTCTGAAGCATAGTACCATTAATTTGTAAGTTGTCCCATGCCCCTGATGTCCCATAGAAAATCCCACCAAGCGGGGGGCAGCACACAAGTTGTATAGGCATATAGACAGGGGCAGTACACAAGATAGATAGGCAGCGGGCAGCACACAAGTCATATAAAAAGGGGGCAGTACACAAGATAGATAGGCTGTAGAGGGAGAGGCAGGGGGCAGCACACAAGTCATATAGGCAGGGGCTGTACACAAGTCATATAGGCAGGGGGCAGAACACAAGCTGTACAGGCCAAGGGGCAGCACACAAGTGATATAAAAAGGGGGCAGTGCACAAGATGGATAGGTAGGGGGCAGCACACAAGTTGTGAAGCTAGGGGGCAGCACACAAGTCATATCGGTAGGGGGCAGCACACAGGTCATATAGTTAGGGGGGCAGCACACAAGTCGTATAGCCAGGGGGCAGCACACAAGTCATATCTGTAGGGGGCAGGACACAAGTTATATTGGTAGGGGGCAGCACACAAGTCATATAGTTAGGGGGCAGCCCACAAGACATATCGGTAGGGGGCAGCACACAGGTCATATAGGTAGGGGGCAGCACACAGGTCATATAGGTAGGGGGCAGCGTAGGGTCATCCTTTGCGTATCTTTGGAAAGTGTCTTCCTTACTCTTCCCGAAGTGGTGACACGTACATTACACACCTCTGGGTATACAGTTATAACTGAACCACATTATGTTGTTAAGTTTTATAGACACAATATACTTTGATGAGTGCTCCGGGACTTGGAACGCTGAGAATGGTTCTTACAGTTTACAACAGCCTTTCTCAACCTTTTTTTTTTGCATTGAAACCCCAAAAAACAACGTTTAGGACTCAGGGAACCCTTACTAATAATTATTATATCTACAGCTCATGGGACATCAGAGTGATCAGTAAGTGGTGGAAGTAAGAATAAGTAAAAGAATAAGAAATGTGACATTCTTAGTGTATATGACAGCCAGGGCTGCTCTATACAACAAAATCACTTTCAGTAATAAAAATGAAATAAAACATAAGAAAGTCCAGAAAAAGAACTCAACTGTGAAAATTGGAGTGTTCTTTCACACTGGTGGTCAGTGAGGTCCCTATTACCATTAGTGGTCAGTGAAGTCCCCTCTAACATTGGTGGCTAGTGAAGTCTCCATTACTATTGGTGGCCAGTGAAGTCCCCACCAACATTAGTGGCCAGTGAAGTCCCCATCACCATTGGTGTTCAGTGAAGTCCCCAATAACATTGGTGGGCAGTGAAGTCCCCATCACCATTGGTGGTCAGTGAAGTCACCACTAACATTGGTGGGCAATGAAGTCCCCATTAACATTGGTGGTCTATAAAGTCCACATTAACATTGATGGTCAGTGAAGTCTTCATTGACATTGGGAGTCAGTGATGTGGTCAGTTGAGAAGGGCCTCTTTAGATTGGTGGTTGGTGGAGACAAGCCCCATTATGTTGATGGTCAGTGGGAATAATGCCCTCCCCTACAGGTATCTGAAAAAATAATTGGTGTCAATGGTTACTTATCTAGGAGGTAAAAACTGCTAATTGCCCAGGGAATCCCTAGCAAGCTCTGAAACAACCCATAGCATGCTCTGGAGGAACCCCTAGCAAGCTCTGCAGGAACCCTAGGGATCCACGGAAACCCTTGCTGAGAAAGGCTGGTCTACAATACAGCTGTTAAAGCTGAAGCATTTTCAAATGGGACATGAAAGTATGAGGAGCACTGGCTGAACATGGAAGAAGATGATCAGCTTTGTTACTGAAGGAGTAGTAGATACATAAAACCATCTCCCAATAGAGGCATCTTTTGTAATAATTATGAGGCAGCTATGACTGGTGTCTGCAAGATGGCCGGCTCCTTTGGGCCAAGATCGTCCAATTTTCAGAGATCGTAAGGGCATTCCATCTGAATCTCTGACACGATTGTTCACAATTCTAACAATTATATGTTGGACCCCGTGGTCTTATATAACGTTAAGTACACATTAGCCAATTATTGGTACTAGAGGAAGGCCATTTTGGTTGGCAGATGGCCGGTAGGCCATCTAGTAGCCGGCTAGTAGTAGGTATATGGCTCTACCATCTGGCACACTATAAGGGCATGTTGAAGGTGGGTCCACGTAGCGCCCCAGTCTGAGCAGGCTGAGCTGTTTGATCAAATTCCACTACTCGCCCTGGTATCTGCCCTGATACCACCAATGGACACAAGCTAGAGGGGCAATTTTTCTACAGATGCATGCCATTGACCATTGTCGGTTGCCAGGACTTCATCCTGCTGTCATATACCCCCAATCTGATCCATTGACCTCGATCTTTTTCAGCAGAAGCAAAACTATTTTTGACTGCACATGTACTGGGTGTAACTGTGCCCAATCAGGGCTGCAATTTGCACTAGCATGCAGCAACCCAATGATTTGGGGTAAGTAGACTTTGTAGACACCTACAAGCTGTGTCTATATGTGGCTACCGTTACCATAAATGGACAGGGCCAGCATTTTTTTAAAAATTGACTTGTCTTGTCTAGAGAGCCCACAAATCACTGAGCAAGGATGACAAAATAATGGAAACCCTCCACCGTATAGCCATGCAGTGCTAGCACTTGCTGTTGTTTCTAAAGGCCGAGTGGCTGAACTGTAAACCCATAAAGAGCCATCAAAGAACACAACACACAAGCCTCGCACTGTCCCGGCAGACAGGAAAGAACAAAACGCATGTGTAGCAATATCCCGCAGTGTTTATATAGCTGGGGAGCCAGCGACTAAACATCAGAGACCCTTCAGAGGGGAAGTGGATGAAAATGGGCACCAGACAAGAGGGTCTTTGTTTCTTTTCGGGAGGGGGGAATGACATTCCATCGTGGAATAACAGCACCGACAGGGAACTAGGAGCAGACAGTATTATAAACATAGAACACTATAAAGAAGAAGAATATTAAAAACACATAGATCAGAATTTATCAACATCGATGGATCCTGGCAATGAATCTAACTGCCCCTGATAGAACATTACCAGTGCATGGGACAGTTACTGCATCACCCTTTCAAGGACAGATGGCGGTAACCCATGACAACCAATCAACAATCAATTCTTCTCTTATGTACCATAATAAGTACTGGCCCCTGGCTATTATTTGGGGGGGGGACCAACAGCATTAAAAACTCTTGTAAGTCCCATGAGGCATTGCAAGACTCTGGTAGCCACAGGCATGACTCCCAAAGGCAGAGGCATGCTGGGATTTGTAGGCTCACCACAGCTGGAATGCCCAGGTTGCCTACCCCCCGGACTAAGTCATACGGTAGGTAACCTCAGCACACTGGCTGTTGTGGAACTACAAGTCTCATGAGGCATTGCAAGACTTCGGCAGCCACAGGCATGACTCCCAGAGGCAGAAGCATGCCGGTATTTGTAGTTTCACTACAGCTGGAGCACCAAAGTTGCCTATCACTGGACTAAAGCTGTTGGTGCACGATATGGTCAGTAGACCATATCTGAAACTAACCCAATATAGAAAACAATAGCTTCACATTTTCTTAATAACAAGGTTTCTACTAATTTGTGGTGGCCCCTTTAAGAAGCCAAGGCAAAAGCACAGTAAGGAACAGTAACTGAGTTCTCAAAATGAACGGTGGAAGCCGGTTGATTGAGGTTACCTGTGCTGTCTAAAGCAGGGGGTAGGCAACTTCAGCACTCCAGCCGTTGTGAACCTACAAGTCTCTCTGCCTCTGGCTGTCATGCCTGTGGCTCTCAGAGTCTACCAATGTCCCATGGGACTTGTAGTTCCACAACAGCTGGAGTGCAGAGGTTCTCAGAGCCTTGCAATGCCCCCTTGTACTTGTAGTCCCACAACAGCCGTGGTGCTGAGGTTCCCTACCCCTGGTCTAAAGGCAACAAATTCTTCCTGTAAATCATGTTAATGATGAGCATGTCGTAGCTTATGGCATATGGTGGACATCACGCGGCAACTGTAACCCAGGCAAGGTGTGTTGCACTCAGGGGTCCCACAGCTTCCATCTGAAGCCTTTAACTAGTGTACAGTCTGGAATGTCACAGGGGTAAGTGGCGAGGAAGGAGGGTTGGCTGGGTGGGGGGCTATTGGGGTGCTGATCACTGAGCACAATACTGCAAGCCAATGTATCAAGGAGAGCAGGCTGTTGCTGAGAGTAGGATCTCATTGATGTCTGATCAGCCAATCAGATCAATCGATACCGCTTCAGATCAAGAAAGAAAATAAAACTATGACCCATAAATGAGGTCAATAAAATAATGTAATAATTAAATAAATGTTCTACTTTTAGGAAAAAATTGCACTTCCAAAACGCTGTCTTGGGTATCGCCGCCAGTCCAGTTCTACCGTGGACTATGAAAAATAACGGCGTTGAGTATTGCGACCACCATTGGCTGCAGGAAAGGGTTAACTAGACAGCGGTGACAAAAAGGCGATGGAGCGCCGACGTAGACCATAAGGAATGACATCTCCGCGGCGGTTCCCTTTTCTGTAGGGTGAAGGGGGTGGCAACAGGTACTGGAGATACAGAGCAAGCAAGCAGAGTGTGCGAGATGACTTACCGGCGCCTGAGGGGCCACCAAGTGGACCAATAAGAGGAACCCAAGAGCTGGGAACCAGACCATCTTTATCCCCCGGATCCTTCAAGTCCTCGGCAAGGCTGCCTGCGGTCCCTATGTCCCCCTCGCTCCTCCGGATCGCAGCCCCCTGACTGAGGGGTGTCTGACTCCTGATTGAGTTTGCTCTGCTGGTCCTGGGATGTGGAGAGGATGAGGGATTCAGAGCAATGGAGGAGGAGGAGAGAGGGGACTGAGCGCTGCTGATTGACAGCCGGAGTCCCTGGAATGCAGAACACGGGAGAGGTGGAAAACCCAGGAGCCCTCCTCCAACCCCAAACTCTGCATCCTCCTACAGGGACATAAGGATCGCCTAAGGGTTAAACAGCACAGAGATCGTAGAAGAAGGAGTCTTAGGTTATCTCTGTCCGGATTTGGGGGCGTACATTTCCACCTTAAAAAAAAAAAAAGAAGAAGAGAGGTGTCACCTTAAAAAGAATGTCACATTTAATTTAAGGAAATGTACTTATGTCTTCCATCACTGCGCTCTCTGCTGCAGCGAGCATGGCTTCTTCTAGGAGGATGCCGGGAGTTGCGCTGGACATGGCTCTGATGATCGGCTCACCCTGGGGTGACTCCGGCGGCTGTTTTGCTCTGATGGGATGAGCCCCACGAATTGCTCCGTGAGGCCCATGCGGACAGCTGCGGGAAGCGCTGTGCTAAGTAATGACAGCTGACAGAGCCTGCAGCCAACCGCATGTAACTGGGCATGCTGCGATCACCTGCGGACGATCGGCCCTGGGTGCAGAGAGATCACCTGCTGACGATCGTCCGTCTACAGCTGCCCATACACCTTACAACCATCGCATGACTTTCGTTGTGCGATGGTTGTAAGATGATTCAAATTTCGTACGACCTGCCCATCTTGGACAAAGCAGATCGTACTTGTGATCATCGGCAGCTTTTCCAGCGTGCTCGGAAAAGTCGTGCGAACGTACAGTAGAAGCGGTCGCACGCCTTCCATTCTCCTGCCAATTATCGTACTATCGCGGGATCACCCACAACTATCGTACGATAATCGGCAGGTGTATGGGCACCTTTATAAAGACCGCTCACTGCTGCTCTCTCTCTCGCCTTGTGCAGGGTGACTGGCCTTGTCTCCGCCCCCCTCCTGTAATAAAGACCGGTCACTGCTGCTCTCTCCTTGTGCAGGGTGACCGGGCTTGTCTCCACCCCCTTCTGTAATAAAGACCGGTCACTGCTGCTCTCTCTCTCCTTGTGCAGGGTGACTGGTCTTGTCTCCACCCCCTCCTGTAATAAAGACCGGTCACTGCTGCTCTCTCCTTGTGCAGGGTGACCGGGCTTGTCTCCACCCCCTTCTGTAATAAAGACCGGTCACTGCTGCTCTCTCTCTCCTTGTGCAGGGTGACTGGTCTTGTCTCCGCCCCCTCCTGTAATAAAGACAGCTTACTTCTGCTCTCTGTTCTAGTGCAGGGTGACTGGTCTTGTCTCCACCCCCCTCCTTCAGTGGGTGGGGCCTGCTGGGTCCCTCCCACAGCTCTGCTCTCTGCACAGGCTATGTACAGCACAGTGATGATGTCACATCTATTTTTATTAGGTAATATCTGGGTTTGTAAAGGTATTCGGTTCGCACAGTTAGATTTTTTTATTTTGTGGCTATTGAGGAATATAAATGAAAGCTAAAATGAGAGTAACCCGGGAACTTTCAAACTCTTTCGAATAATGCAAATCAAAGAGCAGTGACTAGCAAAGCTATGTACAGCACCCTGTGGACCATGATCTGCCTGCCATGCATAGAGAAGCACAGAGACCCAGTGATGACATCACCGGGTATAAAATAATGCAATGATAATGGAAAGATTTTAAGATGTCATATGAGGGGGAGGAGCCACAAGCAGATCATTCTTCACCTCCAGCCTGAAATCGCATCATCCTTGCCTTCCATCTGCTTGCTCTGGGCGCTGCCTCCCGAGCCTCAGTATTGAACATTCCTGTCCTTTGGCTTCGAGATGTTTGTTGATCCGGATCTGAGGAATGTGGCACGTACCCGTTACTGTACCAAGTGACCAACAACCCCGGGGTCACGTATCCCTCCCCCCCCCCCACCTAACTATTTATAGGGTCCTGGAAATTAACTCTTTACTATCACATATGTAGTATCTTCCCTCAGAAACAACATTCATCTGCTTGGAGGTGACCACACATATTACAATCTGATTTTAGATGACACCGGCTAGCAGGATTCAGTACTGGGGTTACCAGACAGGAAGTCAGCGGTGTGTCGGGAAATGTCCCCCTGCGCTGATCCCGCTCATGTCTAATGTCATCTGTCCTGATTTATTTTACCAGCACACCCATGTGACTCACCTACTTCCATACTGGACTCCTCTCCACCATTCTGATCACACTCAGCTGACACCTCCGGCCATTACCTGGGCTCAGGTGAGTGCAATCAGAAGGGGGGAAGAGGTGGGGGG
>NW_017306285.1:2227486-2227720 GCF_000935625.1 Nanorana parkeri | reverse complement strand
GGGGGGGGGGTAGTTAAAGACTTGCCCACCCCTGAAGTATGGGCCTGGGGGAAGTCATCAATGGCCTACAAGTGGGGTGACGTCACGGCCCTTGTACCCCATTGAGATCTAAGAGTCCCTGGGTCTTGTAGTCTCTCCATTCACAAATCCTGTCAAAGGTTCTGTGATTGGATGATGTGGGTGTGCCTGTGTGGGAGGAGCCAAGTAATAAACTGCAGGGAGAAGAAACCCCAT
>NW_017306285.1:2225627-2227452 GCF_000935625.1 Nanorana parkeri | reverse complement strand
CATGTTCCATGATGGGCCCGAAGTATAGCAAAGGTGGACCAAGCCTTTAATGCCGTTTCAAAAGTCACTTTTAAATCTGCAGCTTTCATTAAAATAGTAGCTGGTTATATTACCCGGAAGGCACTTCCTGTTATAGGGTGACAATGCTCTGTCCCGGTCTTCCAATTATGCTCCTGTGTTGTCACCCTGCTTCCAATAGAGACTGCAAATGGCCATTTCAGCACACATTAATGCAGGTATGGGCCACCGTTGTCACCATCAGTAATCCCCATTAGCTTTGTGTATCATAAGCGGCCATTTTTTTTAATTTACAAAAATACTGCTAAGCCACTTCCTGTCTTCTTGTACCCCAGAGAAGCTTTTATATGTTCATGTCATTTCAAAAGTCCTTTTATTTCATCTGCACATTTCATTAAATACCGGTGATCCTACGATCAAGGTCCTTCTTTTGTCACTTCCTATTATAGGGACACAGGAGCACAATCCGGAGACATGGACAGAGTGTTGTCACCCAGACCTCCTGTCTACTAGAGATGGCTGCATGGCATTTCTCAGGGCGGGTTTCCTGATGGTGACAACAGTGGGCCATGTCTGTGTAATGTGTTTGCAAACGGCCACTCACTGTCTCCATGTGGCAACGCAGTAGCACAACTGAAAGACCTGGACGGAGCATTGTCACCCCATAACAGAAAGTGACCAGGAATCATCCATTCACAGTCAAGGGTCAGAATTTTTGCCCATTACATCACACTTTTTATAGAGTTTCCTACCTTCCTCTGGATCAACTCTGACTTTGTACATTGATCTCAATGGAAGTGTCCCTTACATATAAACCTGGGAGGAAGTGTCTTGAATGATGCCGGCCTTCAGAGTGAGGACATCTAGTGGTAGGAAAGAAGTACTGCAGGGGGGAAATCTCTGCATTGAAGGTGAATGTTAGTTTCGGCTGCAGTTTACTGACTCCCTACCTCTGCCGGAACTCTGTTCCAAAGACCAACTACTCTTTGGGCTTTCTAAGATTAGTTCTGAACTTCTCCTTTTGCTAGGCAGAGGTCCTGATGAGCTTCAATATGAAGCCATGATCTTACATTTCTATAGGCTCCTTCCTCCTGTAGGAGATCCCTCTAGTGTTAATAAAGGTCTATATAGAGGAATCAGGACCGCCTTCCTCCTGCTGGAGATCCCTCTAGTGATAATAAAGATCTATATAGAAGAATCAGGACCTCCTTCCTCCTGCTGGGGATCCCTCTAGTGATAATAAAGATCTATATAGAGGAATCAGGACCTCCTTCCTTCTGCTGGGGATCCCTCTAGTGATAATAAAGATCTATATAGAGGAATCAGGACCTCCTTCCTCCTGCTGGGGATCCCTCTAGTGATAATAAAGATCTATATAGAGGAATCAGGACCTCCTTCCTTCTGCTGGGGATCCCTCTAGTGATAATAAAGATCTATATAGAGGAATCAGGACCTCCTTCCTCCTGCTGGAAGCCGTGCGGTTCTTGGCTGTGTTTGCAAATGTCCGACACAGATCAGCTCCCACCTGCAGCAGTCAGATGACATTCCCCGGGCCTAGGCACACTTATTTGCCTGGAGTTTAATCACAGCTTCCTTAATAATAAAAAGTATATGGCTGCTGTGTATTGTGACGCGTCAGGAAGTTATGGATGCCGACTTGTAAAGTTACCGAAAGGCCCACTTTAACCCTTTCTGTGCTCCGTCTGAAAACTGTAGCCCTACTTGCCTTATACATTTCCTGAAAACAGCATGCACAAAAAACGTTTGCCCTATGCGAATGAATAAAGAAAAGACTGCGGGGGGGGGG
>NW_017306285.1:2195567-2225597 GCF_000935625.1 Nanorana parkeri | reverse complement strand
GGGGGGGGGGGGGGAGTAATTGAACTTTTTGTTTTTTTTTAGTTTACAAACAAATAAAACAAAAACATACTTTCGACAAGTCATATTTATACAAATGTCTGCAATTATCAGAGGCAGTTTTTTGTTTTTTCCCTTTTACATATAAAAGGTCAAATACCCCCGCCCCCTCCCACCATGAAAAATGAATGTATTTAACAACTGTCCAATATACAGATGAGGAATAAACCCTCATGACGGAATCCCATTCAAGTGTAAACAAAAGCATAAAGGTTACGTCCACTCCGAATAAATTGCTTGGGCTTGGGTGGAAGCTGGACCACAGACCGATCTGTCATGTCCATCCGCAGTGCTCGAGTAGGGTGAATGTTTAGGGGATCTTTCACACGGGTACGCAGGCCATCTGAAACTCTGTGCACGGGAGCCATGGGTGCTGCGTAAAGCCTGCCTGTAAAAACCAATGGCAGGCTGTGCTTGTATAATGGTAAATGATGCTCCAAGCAGGTACATGTTGTGGTATTGGGTGGTAAGCCCACAGTGAAAGTGGGTGTTATGATCACTCAGGGGGGCTGAGAGGTGTCAAGAAGCAAGGGTTTTTTTTCCAGGGAAAGAGGGGGCTTTTCAGTCCTTTATGGATTCTGCCTGAGATCCTAGAACCGGGAGGTCTAGTCCTGGATCCAGTGTTTAGCAGTGACCAGCACCCAATGATTACACAGCTGTGCATAGCCCTTAAAGGAACGGGTGCTGGCTAGGGTTCAGGGCCTCTCCAGACTCCGGAACACCGTCTGTTCCTGTTTCCCGGCAGGAGCCCTGAATCCTAGCCAGCACCTTTCCTTAAGGCATGGGTGGGAAACCTCCAGCTGTGGTGAAACTACAAAGCCCATGATGCATCTTTCTCTGGGAGTCCTGCCTGTGGCTGTGAGAATCTTACAATGCCTCATGGTGAAACTGTGAATCCCATAGGTGGAGGGCCAGAGGTACCCCACCCCTGCCTTAAGCAAAGGGTCCCGGCTACCTGGCTAGGGTTTAGGGCTCCTACTGGAAAACAGGAACAGACGGTGTTCCGAAGTCAGGAGGAGCCCTGAACCTTAGCCAGGACCCTTTCCTTAAGGGCTGTGCTGGTCACTGCTAAACGCTGGACCCAGGAATGGCGCTTGCTTGCCTCCCGAATCAATTTGAAACCTCTCCGTTCCATGGTCCCCAAAAAAATTCCATAAAGAACTGAAAAGCAAGCGCTTTCCCTTGCTTCTTGACACCTCTCAGCCCCTCTGGGTGATCATAACACCAAATTCCACCGTGGTATTTCCACACAATATGTACGCCCCTTGACATGGGCAGTCTGCATCAAAGGACGTACATCCGTATCGTGCGCAAGCATACACTGCGAGCAGCATTATGCCACCACAGCCTGCCATTGATCTGTACGCAAAACCCATGGTTCCTAGGCCCAAAGATCTGCCGTTGTTTTATACCACACAGACCCCATGTGAATGAGCCTCGAGGATTTCCTTTTTTCAAAGCAGGTTCCTCACCCAAGAAGTTCTCATTGGAAGTATGGGGTGGCCTGCTAACTTGCTGTCCTGAAACAGCAATGAAAAGATTTGCCCCCCAATTTAGGAAGGACGTGTGAAATTCTAAATTAGTGAGGATAGTAAAAGCAGATGCTGTCGCCCACCCTTATGAGGATAGATTTGAGGGGACGTAACCTTTAGAAGGAGCAGTCTGCCCAAAATTAACTTCACATTATCCACAGATGCTAGCAAGGTAAATCACCCGTTTACTTCTCCAAGCTCCCCGGAGGAGATCTCTGCACCCAAGTGCCCAGAACTGCACATTAGCCGTGCCATGGGAAGTGTGCCCCATTTTCTTTTTTCAACATACATGTTGGGGAATGCAGGAAGAGCAAGTAGACTCCATGGCAACTCCATGGACCTGAGCTGAGAACTTCGATGAAGAGATCCTGCTTCCGAAGTCTCCAAAGATGTGCCACCACTGGGTGGTGTACCCCACAAGCATCAACCCACATCAAATAAAAGGAACATCTGACAAGCCGGTCTACTTTGAACCAAAGCTTGTTGTTCTCAGGTCATCAATTTTACAAACAAGATGTCAAGTTTTCAGAAAAAGAAAAAAAAAGAAAAGGAACCGTCACAAACCATTTTCTTAGCCAAGGACGACCTAACACGTCACACAACTATCCAGTTAGAAAGATTTTCTTTAAATAATAGAGAAACATTTATGGCAGGGGAAAAAAAACAAGCAAACCCCGAGAGGATCAGAAAAGGTCCCGTAGCACCAGTTTAGAGGAAAAATCCGGAGTGACAGTGACAGCCGAGCTTTTAAGAAGACGGTTACATTCAAAATGCATCTGGGGTTTTCCGGCTTGTGGTGGAGTTAAGGCCGCAGGAACTGTGAGATGTCAGGCTTGATGCTTGGACGGTCTTTGTCGTCCAACCTACACACCAAAGACAAGATCGTGATTATGAAAAGTCCCGTAGCTTTGATATCTTCCACAGCTTGGGATCATCACAGATACATCGACAAGAGATCTTTACTGACTGCCATTTACCAGTGCCGCCATTGAAGAAGCCCATTTGGGCTTTAGCGGAGATGGATGACCTTTGAGAAGGTCCTGCAAGTCCACATTTGATAAACTTTGACGAACCTGCAGGCTTTTTGCCACCTTTAAGCTATTCTCGGGATTTAGCCGCCCCTGCAGGTTGAGTGGTTTTTCACTTTGGCTTCCGAACTACCTAATCCACATCCTCCTGCTCCTTCCCGGTTTAGACCAGATTCAGCTTCAGACTATTTAGGATCTCCACTAGCGCCTCTCACTGTTGGGCCATCTTCCTCCTTTTCATTGTTATTTTTATATGACTGCTCATGCAGTTTTGGCATTTCCTTTTTGGCTTCCTCCATCTCCAATTGGCTACATCCCCCTTCTTCTTGATTTATATCAGACCCATCACCAGACTGTTGGGGATCTGTGCCTGCGGTGCTGCTTAGTGGGTCGTTCGCCACCTTTGGATTTCTCTCAGCACCTGGCTGCTCGCTCAGTTTAAGTTTTTTCACTTTGTCATCCACTATACGCACTCCTTCTCCTCCTTCCTTGGGCAGCTCAGAGTTGTCAGCAGGCTGTGGTGGACCTCTATCAGGAGTCTCTTTCCTATCAGAAAGACCATTTTCCATCTTTCTTTTCCTTGGTGTTCCTATTTGTACGTTTGGCATTTTATCTTGCTGAAGGCTCTCGCTTTGATTCCTAGAGACTGTTCCATCCATAACATGCCCTTCTGCCTTGCCTTCATCTTGGTGTCCTACTGCTGAAGGCACTTTATCGTCATGCTTTGGTGACACTTCTTTAGAAACCCGATTTGATTCCTCTCCATATGACTTTTTCTCTCCTTCTGTAGGAAGCTGCTCCCCGTTCATATCCCAACTTGAAGAACCTTCGTTATCAGACACTGCCTCAGAACACCTGCTGGAATCCTCATCTGGAAAATTCCCACGTGAGTCTTCATTAAACTTAACTCTGTTCTTAAGTAGTATGAGCTCTTCATCGGGTTTCTTATTAGACTTAGGAGAGTTTTGTTTGCACACCATGATTTTTCTACTCGAGGAGTCAGAACGATCCCGAAACCCTTCCTTGTCAGACTTGTTCTTACAGATGACGGACTGTCCGTTCATTTTGCCTTCTTCATCGCTTTCATCCTTCTTTTCTTTCTGGCAGCTCTTCGTTTCATGCTCATTCTCTGCTGGTGGTTGGTAGGTCCGGAGCTTCTCCACAGGACCCCAGAGGAACCTCCCTGGCTTGTAGTTCTTCCAGGCAAAATGCACTAGCTTTCGTCGCTCGCTCTTGTTCTTGACGGTGAACATGAAGTAGTCCAGAGCGCTTCTTTTTACATTCTGTATTTTGTCGTTACACAACGTCTCCCGCAGGAAGAACTTTACCAGAGGGGCCTGGTAGTGCTCAAACCCCAGCTCCCCCAAACACTTCAGTATGCGCGTGATCCGCAGGTTGTTGTGGCTGTGACTGTGGACAAGGACCAAGAGGATGCGGGTTAAGGAATTGCTAAACTATACCTGTACATACATCACAAGGATGGCTCCACAACCTCGCCACTTACTCATTCAGATTCCTGGATCTGGTCTCCCAATTCTCTGCTCGTTTTACTTTTCCGGTCTTCTCGTTTTCCAGTTCGATGCCGTAAAAATCCAGCATGAGTTTGTAGGCGTCAAGGAACCTCCTCTGGACAGCCACATCTTCCTTCATCGCCTAGAAAAAGGAGGGAGGACACAGTAAGCTGGTTAAAAGGAACACCAAAAGAAACTGACTTGACCACACTGGGCTTAACGGACTGGCAGCTTGTCAAGACTCTCTGGCATCTTAAAGCCCAAACAGGTTTAGCTGCACTACTCGCCTCCTTTTCAGCACTGGCCCATGCATTCTCACCAGTCTCCGAGCCAGCACTGGTTCTCATCTGTGGTGAAGGACGTCCAAAGTCACTTTCTGTAAGCCATTATGGTCACACCCCCTAGGGGCCCTTCCCCAGGCCGGCCTGAGCTCAAAGCATTCCAAGACAGGGCTGTAATGAGTGCTGCTCTGTCCAAGAGTAAGAACCTCTCTTCAGAAGAAGAGAAAGGGCCTTTATAGTCATTGGACCACCCAGAAGGAACAAAAGTATATAAAGCTTTTTTTTTACAAAAACGTGGTGGTGGGGAGGCTTTAGGCAGCCTTTGACTGGTCAATTAAGGAGAAGCAGCAGACTGATGAGCTCACCTCTCTGCTCTCTCCTAGAAGTATGTTCCTTTTTAGCACATTAGCACAACTGACTGGCTCACTGTACTGCTCCTCAGTCCCCCAGTCTGAGTTCTGCTGGACAGGGGTGTGATGAGCTGAAATCGAGTCAAAGTCAGCTACTTACATTGCATTGAAAAATAATCATTTAAAAGGTGTATTATTGAATGCAGAGCTGCATTTGTTTGTATGTTTTATATCTGCCTGGAGTGTACCTTTAATGAGATTCAGATAATCACAAAATGTCCACACATGACTGGTTCTCTTTAATGCCCAACACCATAGCAGAAACCTGAAGATGTGTCCTGCTCTGTGGCCAGACACTGCAGATAATTACTGGTTGCAGTCATGCTGAGTTTAACATTTACGGAAGTTCTGTACCTCAATTTCAGCCTCTGAGAGTGGCTTGGCACAAGAGTTCATACCATATTCCCGAAGAGGAAAGAGCCTGCAAAGAGAACACAGAAATAGGAATAATTAGAATAGAAAGCAAAATCATTCAAGGCGGACTAAAAGGGACACAGTAAGGGATGTCACTATTTAATAGAGATTTCTTCTCACTTCCTGTAGTGTTTAGGGAACAGGAAGTGAAGGTCACTCCCCTGGGGGGAAAAACCCATTCCTAAGCTATACTAACAATGCTCCCTCACCGTTCTGCATCTGCTGAGCAACAGCATTGTCACCCTAGGCTGCTCACTCGCTATCTGGGCTACAGAACACCTTCCCATAATGTTAGAGATAAAAAGAGTGAACAAGGTGTTCTGAAAGCCAGCAGGGGAGAACAAGGCAGGGCTGACAACACTGCTTGGGATTTCAGTGCGGCCGCGGCAGTGCTGTCAGCCTAAACTAGCAGCTCGTTGGATTCCTGGCAGGATCACAAGATATTTTTTTGTACGTGCAGCATTTTATAGGTAGCAAAACAAAGGAAATGTGTCTGCATTGCACACTGACTAACTTTACACGTTGGCCTGGATGGGAAGGGGGTTTAACACCGCGGATGTCAAACGGTTAAGAAAAGCCACATTTTTTGGGCTAGGCGGAGCTTTGTTTTATTCACCCTACCAGGGCTCATTTAGGAAAGCACTGGAGACGTCACTGAACTGCCCACTGCAGACAATCAGATGCTCCCATGCAGAATTCACACGCTGAATGAAAAGTGGAACCCGACTGGCAGCTACCAGCACCACAGAAAAGGGTCAGCACTTCCAACAGCCACTTCCAGGTCATTTAAAGGGTCTCTACCCATGATAGGTGTACATACCATTGGATATAGGAATGGTTCCTCTCCAGAATGTCGTACTTTTTCTTCCAGTCTGTCAGCAGCTGCTCTATGCATAGCCCTGCGTGGGACACACAGAAGAGGTGAAATCTGCCTCATTCAGCAAAAAACACAAAATCAGCCCCATCTCAAACAGGTGACACTGAACCTCCGATGCCTTGAATCCATTCCTTTAATAATTCCCAAAGGCGCAAATTATGAGCGTTAGTCATCTCCTACAAAGCCATAGCGAAGGTGTCACTCTGGTACAATTACACCCCCACCCCCCTCTAGTTAAGATCATGTGACCAATGCCAAGGCATCTGGTCAAATAATGGTCACTGTAAACACATGGCATTCAACCAAATAATATTACATGAGGTCAGCATGGCAAGGATGAGAAGGAGGTTGTACAAACAGCTGCCCTAACTTTCAGTGCAATACAACTGCAGTAGGTGCAACAGCTGTGAATGTTTATGGCGGATTATACTGTTTTGACAGTAATTATCTATTATGATAGAGGATGTATATTAGGCATGCACCAATAACGATACTAGTATCGGTACCGATACCGAGTATTCGTCCAAATGCTCCGATACTTACCCACGATACAGGGGGTAAGTATCTGGTCAGAGGGAGATTTACTGATTGGCTGGGAAGCCGGCTCCATACTGTTTGGCCGGCTCGATGCTGATTGGCTGAGAAGCCGGCTTCCCAGCCAATCAGGAAGCCAGGCCGCGGGTAATGACCCACCTCCCGGCTTCCTGATTGGCTGGGAAGGTGGCTTCCCGGCCAATCAGCATCGAACCGGCCAAACAGCATGGCACTGGCTTCCCAGCCAATCAGGAGGTTGGGAGCGGGTAACGGCCCGCCTCCCTGATTGGCCAGGAAGCCGTCTCAATGTTGATTGGCTGGGATGTCGGCTTTCCAGCCAATAAGCATGGAGTCGGCTTTCCGGCCAATCAGGAAGCTGAGCAGCGGGTAATGACACGCTGCCCGGCTTCCTGATTGCCCGGGAAGCGGGCTCCATGTAACCGGAAGTATCGGTGAGTACCAAAATATAAATATCGATACTCGTACTAGATACACATACATACATGTTCTATTGTCATATGCAATGATAAAGTCTTGTATCGAATCCAGCTTTTCCCTTTTTTAAGAATTTTTGCACAAGAGCTCAACATACATCCGTCGTGTACTGACCTTCTGGCTCAAACCGCTTCTTGTCCTGGTAAAAGTCCAGGTTGAGTGTTTCTGAAGGCTGACTCTGATAGGAGAAAAGATACAATACTTTAAAAAAAGGAAATCCAGCCAAACAAAGATTATAGTTTATAATTCTGCATCCTACGACCCCTGCTTAAGGCCCCCCCCCCCAAAGAAAAAAAAAACTTTATACATACCTTTATTCCTGCAGTTTTCTGCTTAGTCCGGTGATGTTAAAGGTCCTTCCTCCTTCCTTTTCTCCTCCATCGGCAGGGGTCCTTCATCCCGAACGGAGCAGTGCTCATGTGTCGATGTGCCAGCATGATTCAGTCCATGAGTGCTGTGAGTTTATGGGGTTTGTTCAGCCTGGGCTCACAGGATGTGGGCTGAATGATGCCGGAGTAATCTCATCTCCCAGCGCAGGGGAAATCCCAACCCACCCAACTGACTTTACCCAGCTAGCTAAGCATGAAGGCGACAACAGAATGGTCCAGTCTGCCATTATAACAAAGCCCACCAGATAGACAGAATCTAGAGACTTACCGAGTAACACTGATAACCTCTATCTTCTTTATCTTTTTTATAACCATGTCTGTAGTTCTGCAGGTCCCTGGCAGCTCTCTTCGACGGTCTTCGACAATTACTGAGCTGAAATGGAAATGTAGAACAAGCACGTTAATGAAAGAACATATGATGCAACATTGAAACATTGACTGAGTAACACATTGCATTATGTACGACGTACCAATTTGTTTTCAGAAGCTCCTCCTAGTGAGAGTGCATTGTTCTCAATCAGTCAGACCTGACTGGTAGAGGTGCAGTGAGATAAAGAGGAGGAGCCAGACCAATCACTGTACACAACTGACGCAGAACTTGTAAGGGCCACAGTAGGCAGAAATAATATACTTACCCACAAAATGTACACCGAGGTTCTTAAAGTACATACAGGCATACAGGCGGCCACCGCTGACCTCTGGAAATTCTACCTGCCTTGCCATCGTGCCGATCCCCTGGTTTCAATGACATCCCTGACCCAGAACAAGAATGCAGCTATGGAAAGTCAGAGGTCTTTGAATCCTTGACTGAAATAAGTAGTCAACGAATTAAAGCAAAAGGGTCAGCTTGGCATTCAGGCAACAGCACTTACAGGGCAGGCAAGCCATGGTGGCCTCCATAGCTTCTTCATGACAGGTTTTCTTTACTGCCGACAACATTATTTGCAGTAATCTGCTCAGGTTGAAAAGAACGTCAGAAAAGGAATGAAAAAAGTCTACAGATTTGCTTTCATTAAGAGGAGGAAACTACAGTCCCACAACGAGTAAACCTTGCACATATATTCTCCCTCCCCCTCCTTTAAGGCGTTTTTACCGCGATTTTGCAGCATTCTTTTTTTTTTTTTAGCTTAAAATGGTCATAAAGGTGCAGTCCAGTGCTTCTGCATGCGTTCCGGTGCATTCCAGACCAGAGAAAATGAGAGCAGCAGTATTTTTTTGAGAGGACTGCGCTGGTGTGAACAGAGCCCAGAAATACCATAGGGATACATTGGGATGCTTGTTTGGTCCGGTAACAAATTTCTCTGGTCTGGACATTGTGTGAACAAGCCCCTAAAGCGTTCCATCCGCATGCCTGATCTGTAATTGGAACCTCCCTTCTCCATCTTATACTCAACAACCCCCCCAACACTTTCTGTCAATTTCCCTTTCTGTCTCTTGCAACCCATCATTACATTTCTACCCAATTCTTGCATCCTCCCTTCCACCAACTGCAACCCTCCTCTCCATTCCCTGAATCTCCCAGTTCTATCAGTTTCCTGCATCCCTCCAAACCGCCTCCTGCATTCCTACCTCTCCTCAATTCCTGCACCCCTCTTCCCCATCTTTCCTCATATCCTGCATCCCTCCTCCCCATCTCTCTCCCCAATTCCTGCATCCCCTCCTCCCCATCTCTCCTCCCGATTCCCGCACCCCTCTTCCCCATATTTCCTGCATCCCTCCTCCCCATCTCTCCTCAATTCCTGCATCCCTCCTCCCCATCTCTCCTCAATTCCTGCATCCCTCCTCCCCATCTCTCCTCAATTCCTGCATCCCTCCTCCCCATCTCTCCTCAATTCCTGCATCCCTCCTCCCCATCTCTCCTCAATTCCTGCATCCCTCCTCCCCATCTCTCCTCAATTCCTGCATCCCTCCTCCCCATCTCTCCTCAATTCCTGCATCCCTCCTCCCCATCTCTCCTCAATTCCTGCATCCCTCCTCCCCATCTCTCCTCAATTCCTGCATCCCTCCTCCCCATCTCTCCTCAATTCCTGCATCCCTCCTCCCCATCTCTCCTCAATTCCTGCATCCCTCCTCCCCATCTCTCCTCAATTCCTGCATCCCTCCTCCCCATCTCTCCTCAATTCCTGCATCCCTCCTCCCCATCTCTCCTCAATTCCTGCATCCCTCCTCCCCATCTCTCCTCAATTCCTGCATCCCTCCTCCCCATCTCTCCTCAATTCCTGCATCCCTCCTCCCCATCTCTCCTCAATTCCTGCATCCCTCCTCCCCATCTCTCCTCAATTCCTGCATCCCTCCTCCCCATCTCTCCTCAATTCCTGCATCCCTCCTCCCCATCTCTCCTCAATTCCTGCATCCCTCCTCCCCATCTCTCCTCAATTCCTGCATCCCTCCTCCCCATCTCTCCTCAATTCCTGCATCCCTCCTCCCCATCTCTCCTCAATTCCTGCATCCCTCCTCCCCATCTCTCCTCAATTCCTGCATCCCTCCTCCCCATCTCTCCTCAATTCCTGCATCCCTCCTCCCCATCTCTCCTCAATTCCTGCATCCCTCCTCCCCATCTCTCCTCAATTCCTGCATCCCTCCTCCCCATCTCTCCTCAATTCCTGCATCCCTCCTCCCCATCTCTCCTCAATTCCTGCATCCCTCCTCCCCATCTCTCCTCAATTCCTGCATCCCTCCTCCCCATCTCTCCTCAATTCCTGCATCCCTCCTCCCCATCTCTCCTCAATTCCTGCATCCCTCCTCCCCATCTCTCCTCAATTCCTGCATCCCTCCTCCCCATCTCTCCTCAATTCCTGCATCCCTCCTCCCCATCTCTCCTCAATTCCTGCATCCCTCCTCCCCATCTCTCCTCAATTCCTGCATCCCTCCTCCCCATCTCTCCTCAATTCCTGCATCCCTCCTCCCCATCTCTCCTCAATTCCTGCATCCCTCCTCCCCATCTCTCCTCAATTCCTGCATCCCTCCTCCCCATCTCTCCTCAATTCCTGCATCCCTCCTCCCCATCTCTCCTCAATTCCTGCATCCCTCCTCCCCATCTCTCCTCAATTCCTGCATCCCTCCTCCCCATCTCTCCTCAATTCCTGCATCCCTCCTCCCCATCTCTCCTCAATTCCTGCATCCCTCCTCCCCATCTCTCCTCAATTCCTGCATCCCTCCTCCCCATCTCTCCTCAATTCCTGCATCCCTCCTCCCCATCTCTCCTCAATTCCTGCATCCCTCCTCCCCATCTCTCCTCAATTCCTGCATCCCTCCTCCCCATCTCTCCTCAATTCCTGCATCCCTCCTCCCCATCTCTCCTCAATTCCTGCATCCCTCCTCCCCATCTCTCCTCAATTCCTGCATCCCTCCTCCCCATCTCTCCTCAATTCCTGCATCCCTCCTCCCCATCTCTCCTCAATTCCTGCATCCCTCCTCCCCATCTCTCCTCAATTCCTGCATCCCTCCTCCCCATCTCTCCTCAATTCCTGCATCCCTCCTCCCCATCTCTCCTCAATTCCTGCATCCCTCCTCCCCATCTCTCCTCAATTCCTGCATCCCTCCTCCCCATCTCTCCTCAATTCCTGCATCCCTCCTCCCCATCTCTCCTCAATTCCTGCATCCCTCCTCCCCATCTCTCCTCAATTCCTGCATCCCTCCTCCCCATCTCTCCTCAATTCCTGCATCCCTCCTCCCCATCTCTCCTCAATTCCTGCATCCCTCCTCCCCATCTCTCCTCAATTCCTGCATCCCTCCTCCCCATCTCTCCTCAATTCCTGCATCCCTCCTCCCCATCTCTCCTCAATTCCTGCATCCCTCCTCCCCATCTCTCCTCAATTCCTGCATCCCTCCTCCCCATCTCTCCTCAATTCCTGCATCCCTCCTCCCCATCTCTCCTCAATTCCTGCATCCCTCCTCCCCATCTCTCCTCAATTCCTGCATCCCTCCTCCCCATCTCTCCTCAATTCCTGCATCCCTCCTCCCCATCTCTCCTCAATTCCTGCATCCCTCCTCCCCATCTCTCCTCAATTCCTGCATCCCTCCTCCCCATCTCTCCTCAATTCCTGCATCCCTCCTCCCCATCTCTCCTCAATTCCTGCATCCCTCCTCCCCATCTCTCCTCAATTCCTGCATCCCTCCTCCCCATCTCTCCTCAATTCCTGCATCCCTCCTCCCCATCTCTCCTCAATTCCTGCATCCCTCCTCCCCATCTCTCCTCAATTCCTGCATCCCTCCTCCCCATCTCTCCTCAATTCCTGCATCCCTCCTCCCCATCTCTCCTCAATTCCTGCATCCCTCCTCCCCATCTCTCCTCAATTCCTGCATCCCTCCTCCCCATCTCTCCTCAATTCCTGCATCCCTCCTCCCCATCTCTCCTCAATTCCTGCATCCCTCCTCCCCATCTCTCCTCAATTCCTGCATCCCTCCTCCCCATCTCTCCTCAATTCCTGCATCCCTCCTCCCCATCTCTCCTCAATTCCTGCATCCCTCCTCCCCATCTCTCCTCAATTCCTGCATCCCTCCTCCCCATCTCTCCTCAATTCCTGCATCCCTCCTCCCCATCTCTCCTCAATTCCTGCATCCCTCCTCCCCATCTCTCCTCAATTCCTGCATCCCTCCTCCCCATCTCTCCTCAATTCCTGCATCCCTCCTCCCCATCTCTCCTCAATTCCTGCATCCCTCCTCCCCATCTCTCCTCAATTCCTGCATCCCTCCTCCCCATCTCTCCTCAATTCCTGCATCCCTCCTCCCCATCTCTCCTCAATTCCTGCATCCCTCCTCCCCATCTCTCCTCAATTCCTGCATCCCTCCTCCCCATCTCTCCTCAATTCCTGCATCCCTCCTCCCCATCTCTCCTCAATTCCTGCATCCCTCCTCCCCATCTCTCCTCAATTCCTGCATCCCTCCTCCCCATCTCTCCTCAATTCCTGCATCCCTCCTCCCCATCTCTCCTCAATTCCTGCATCCCTCCTCCCCATCTCTCCTCAATTCCTGCATCCCTCCTCCCCATCTCTCCTCAATTCCTGCATCCCTCCTCCCCATCTCTCCTCAATTCCTGCATCCCTCCTCCCCATCTCTCCTCAATTCCTGCATCCCTCCTCCCCATCTCTCCTCAATTCCTGCATCCCTCCACCCCATCTCTCCCCAATTCCCGCATCCCTCCTCAATTCCTGCATCCCTCCTCCCCATCTCTCCTCAATTCCTGCATCCCTCCTCCCCCATCTCTCCTCAATTCCTGCATCCCTCCTCCCAATCTCTCCTCAATTCCTGCATCCCTCCTCAATTCCTGCATCCCTCCTACTCATGGCTCCTCAATTCCTGCATCCCTCCTCCCCAATTCCTGCAGCCAATCCTCAATCCCTGCACCCATCCTCCCTTCATTGTTGTCCCCTGCACCCCTCATGTCCGTGCCTTCATACAGCACACAGTGACAGGTCCCCCATCACCTGTTGCTGGTTCCCTTGTTCCCTCTGGCCCCGTTGGCTCTCATCTGCCTCCTTCTTCTCCTCCTCTTCCCAGGTGGAGTCATATTCGGGACTCCACACCTCCTCGAGGTCCCGGGACATGCTGGAAGCAGGGCCGCGGAGCCAGGGCCCGGGCAGCACCAGGCAGGGGAGCACGGTGCCGGGTTGGTCTTTAAAAAATAAATAAATATATATATATACAGGAGAGGGAGAAGAAAGGAGAAGGAGATGGAAGGGAGAGGGAGAAGAAAGGAGATTGGAAGGGAGGGGGAGAAGAAAGGAGAAGGAGATGGAAGGGAGAAGAAAGGAGAAGGAGATGGAAGGGAGAGGGAGAAGAAAGGAGATGGAAGGGAGAGGGAGAAGAAAGGAGATGGAAGGGAGAGGGAGAAGAAAGGAGATGGAAGGGAGAGGGAGAAGAAAGGAGATGGAAGGGAGAGGGAGAAGAAAGGAGAAGGAGATGGAAGGGAGAGGGATAATGAAGGGAGAGGGAGAAGAAAGGAGAGGGAGAATGAAGGGAGAGGGAGAAGAAAGGAGAGGGAGATGGAAGGGAGAAGGAAGGAGAGGGAGAAGAAAGGAAAGGGAGAAGGAAGGGAGAGGGAGATGGAAGGGAGAGGGAGAAGGAAGGGAGAGGGAGAAGGAAGGAGAGGGAGAAGAAAGGAAAGGGAGAAGGAAGGGAGAGGGAGAAGAAAGGAAAGGGAGAAGAAAGGCAATGGAGACGGAAGGGAGAAGAAAGGAGAGGGAGACGGAAGGGAGAGGGAGAAAAAAGGAGAGGGAGAAGAAAGGAGAGAGAGAAGAAAAGGAGAGGGAGAAGAAAGGAGAGGGAGAAGAGAGGAGAGGGAGAAGAAAGAAGAGGGTGAAGAAAGGAGAGGGAGAAGAAAGGAGAGGGAGACGGAAGGGAGAGGGAGACGGAAGGGAGAGGGAGATGGAAGGGAGTGGGAGAAGAAAAGAGAGGGAAGGGAGTGGGAGAAGAAAGGCAATGGAGACTGAAGGGAGAGGGAGAAGAAAGGAGAGGGAGATGGAAGGGAGAGGGAGAAGAAATGCAATGGAGACGGAAGGGAGAGGGAGACGGAAGGGAGATGGAGAACAAAGGAGAGGGTGATGGAAGGGAGAGAGAGAGACAGAAGGGAGAGGGAGAAGAAAGGAGAGGGAGAAGAGAGGGAGAAGAAAGGGAGAAGAAAGGAGAGGGAGAAGAAAGGAGAGGGAGATGGAAAGGAGAGGGAGATGGAAAGGAGAGGGAGAAGAGAGGGAAAAGAAAGGAGAGGGAGAAGAAAGGAGAGGGAGAAGAAAGGAGAGGGAGAAGAAAGGAGAGGGAGAAGAAAGGAGAGGGAGAAGAGAGGGAAAAGAAAGGAGAGGGAGAAGAGAGGGAAAATAAAGGAGAGGGAGAAGAAACGAGAGGGAGAAGAAAGGAGAGGGAGAAGAAAGGAGAGGGAGAAGAGAGGGAAAAGAAAGGAGAGGGAGAAGAGAGGGAAAATAAAGGAGAGGGAGAAGAAACGAGAGGGAGAAGAAAGGAGAGGGAGAAGAAAGGAGAGGGAGAAGAGAGGGAAAAGAAAGGAGAGGGAGTTTTGCTGAAAATATGTCTGGACCACTGACCTTTCCCACACATCCCGCTACATGGCTGCCGCTCCCAACATTTCCTGTGCATGTTTCAATGTTCAGAAAGTCTAACCTTGCTCAGAGCTGTGTAGCCCCCTTCCCCCCAATCCCATGATCAGGTCTGGTAACTAGCCACACAAGCAGGGAGCATTGCACTGTGAGAAGCAGGGGAGGCGTGTTTTATATCTCATGCAACACAACACGTTACGAAGGTGTTAAATGTAATAACTTTGGTAGTATAATGTAAATCCAGCCACCTAGAGGTATCTGCGTATGCCTCCAGAACCTATGGAGATGGTTTATGCAAAACCTGATCTAAACTAAGATAGCCAACCTACAACCCACTCTTTCTCCCTTCCTCCCGTACCCTCCTTCCAGAGGGAAGGATTAGCCAGGTGGTAGCCATGTATTCAATATATTTGGCCTAAAAAAATTGAAATCTAGAGAAAGATACCGACAACATAATTTGTAGCCCCGATGAAGAGGGGTGTTCTTTTGATCTCAGAAATGTGTTGGCTTGACTATGGGCTTCAGTTAAGCAGATTATATATAGTACATGGTTCTTCACTACTTTGTTGGTGGATGCCGTGTTCCTACCTGACGTTGTTCGTTTCAAGACAATGGATAACATGGTTCATGTGTTTCCTCTTTTTTAATCATAAATCAGCTTTATTGTACATAAGTAAGTCACAGTAGGACAGGAGGTCAGGCCTCACATATACAACAACATCACCAGTGCATACCTGGGATACAAGGTTAACATCAATTGTATCTCACACATTAGAACATTAATGGGCTACCCATCCCAGAAAAGCAGTCAACGTAGGGTCAGTACAGCCTTGTCTGGTACAACAAAGATTATGAACGGTAAATTACATCATGTATCGTTAACACTACTCGGAGTCAGGCACTGTGTGCCACCCATGTCTTGTGTAGATTCAGGTATAGAAGTAACTGCTAAAAATAGATGATACGTGTATTGATAAGTGTTTCCCGTTACGTCAAAGAGCAAGACGAGGTATGATGTGAATGTGGCAGCAAAGAGAAAGACGAGAGGAAGAAGGGTAAGGGGTAAGTTTTTTAGTTGGGGGTAGTAGAGTTATGGGTCAGGCATGCACATCACAAGTCCCTAGTAGAGTTCAGGTGGATGCTGCAGTCATCACCCGAAGGTAAACATCAGTGTTTTGGAAGGCAGCCCACGGTCTCCAAGTAGATCTGAAGAGTTCCTCATTGTTCCGAATCGTGGAGGTTAAATCCTCCATCAAGTACATTTCGTTACCCTTGGAGAACCACAGACCAAGACTGGGGCAGCTAGGTTGTTTCCATAGCAATGGGATGCAAAGGCGGGCAGGCAGCGTTTAGGAGGTGCCTAGTCAGAGACCTTTTGTATTTCACAATGGACATGACATTTAAATGTAACAGGAAGGCTGCAGGGTTGTCCGTCAGATCCACCATCACCAGGTCCTTCAGGATGCCAATTATCCCGCGCCAGAACGGCAGTAGCTTGGGGCAGGACCAGAAAGTGTGTATTAGTGTGCCTGGGGCACTCCGACACCTCCAACACACGGAGGGAACTTGAGGAAACATGGTGTGGAGGACCGTCGGGACACGGTACCAGTGGGACACTATTTCATGTGTTGCCTCTTACAGGGGATTGTTGCCCACACTAAATGTGAATATACTGTAGACATTGGGTGAAAAAAAGCCCTATCAGGGTGTTATTGTTCCTACATGGGGAATCACAAGCCATTCGGTACATGGACACCAAGCTACTGACGTTCCATAAAAGAGGAATGTATGTTTCTTAGTTACATTTTATTTAAATTTTATTACAGTCATCATCACACACACATAGGATGTTGGTGGACAGAATCTTCTGTTACTGCAGGGTAAAATACAAGACCATTGTCATGAAACTGTCCATGTGCTTTTATTGCATTTCCTGTCTTCTCCATGATGTTTTCATTTTGGAGTTTCCAATTTTCCAACAGCTTTCAATGCTCGGGGTTCATTTTTTTTTTTTACTGCTCTACTATTTCTTAACTTCTCTAAACTGTTTCAAGCCATTGATATTTCCTGAGTCCCCATTCCCCATTCTATTATTCCCAGTGCTAACACTAGAGACTTTTAAACTTGTAAATATTCCCTCCACAATTTTATTTTTATTATTTCCATGATTGTTAAAATGTGTCATCCTGAATCCTTCTACTCCCCAGAAGAGAAAAGCAAGAGACCCATTCTTGCATGTCTGTAGCCCCTACAATGCCCCCACACATCCTCATTACTATCTGGTCTTTGGTCAAAAAGTGAGAAAAGTGTTGCAGATTCCCTGTATAAGTGATTGCCTACGGGTCAGGATTTTCTAACCATTCGAATTGTCAGAAAAGCACTAACCCACTAAAAAGTGATCTACTTTCTTATTAGCTGAACAATGCAATCACATTGAGGCAATTGTGTGATCATGTACAATACTTTACATCATTCATCATTACATGGTTATGTAATATGCCCTATATCCTTATTAGCTTAATTATGCCAAATGAATGACAGAGCGCACATGATCCTGCAGCCTGTCAATCATTCAGGTAGGGAATCTCTATTGGTTTCCTCACTTTCTTACCTTTAGTCAGTTACGTATATTTTATGTGCCATTCTGCTTGGCTAATCCATCATAATTTGTGGATTTTTAAGAGTTTGTACAAATGCCCATTCATAGTTAAACCTCCTTTTGGGAAAACCAATTCACCCATCTCTAGTCACCCTCTTCTCTGTCATCTCTTGAGTTAGACCCCACTGGTGAGCCAGCATTGTCCTCACTAATACTTAACCTAGACTGCATAAGTGACTCTCCATTCTTTTTGTCTTCTACTAGCTCAGAATGTGTTAGTGGCTTTTCATTCTCCTTGTCATCTACTGACCCGGGACTTGCTAGTGACAATGTATTTCCCTTGTCTTCTTCTGACCCAGACTTAATTACTGACTCTTCTTTCTCTTTTTTATTTTCTAAGATAGACTCCATTGATGGTCCTTCATTCTCCTTGGTCCCTTCTGGCCCAGATTCAGTTGGTGACCATGTATTCTTTTTGTCACTTCTTGACCCATCTTCAGTTAAGGACCCTCCATTCTGCCTGTTGTCGCCTAACTCACACTCTGTCAGTGACCTTACATTCTCCCGGTCATCTCCAAACCCAGACTCCATTTTTTGCCCCACATTCTCCCCGTCTTCTCCTAACTTACACTCTATTGATGTCCCTTTGGTCTCCTTGCCATCAGTAGGGATTTCAAGCAGTGATCCTGCATTTTCTTCATTCTCCCTTGACCTAGACTCCTCTAGTGTATCTCCATTCTTTTCATCATTTGCTAACCCAAACTCCGTTAGTGGCCCTTCATTCCCATTATCTTTTCTTGACCTTAAATCTGTTAATGGACCTTCATTCTTCTTTTTTTCTTCTAACTCTTTGTTCTCTTTTTCTTCACCTTTAACAAACTCAGTTGGTAGCTCATTATTCTCCTTGTCTTCTCCAAACCCAAACTTTCCTGGTGACCCATCAATCTCATTGTCTTTTCCAAACCCAATCTTTGACCCTCTGTTCTGCTTGTGGCCTGTGAAAAAGGAGTAAAAACCTAAAATCAGAATAAAAATCACTAAAATCAAATTCAAAAATGTCATAAGCCAATTCCTGTGAGTCTTTTTTCCTTGCTCACATCCTGTGACTTTGCTCTGTACCTTGTTGTCATCATTTGACCTACCATTGTTTTGGTTTGCCATATTTTCCTTCTCCCTTTGCATATCTTCTAATTGATTGTTGCTTTTTGCTACAGGAGAAGCTGCAGGAGGTCTGAGTTTTTGGAGTGTCTCTACAGGTCCCCAGGCAAACTTCTCTTGTGGAGTGTAGTTCTCATAGGCAAAGAGCACCAGTTTCTTGCGTTCACTCTTGTTCTTTACGGTGAACATGAAATAGTCCAGAACACTTTGTTTTACATTCTTTAATTTGCCATGACACAGGGTCTCCTCCAGAAAAAGCTTGACCAGAGGGGCCTGGAAGTGTTCATAGCCCAGCTCCCCCAAACACTTTAGGATACGTGTGATCCGGAGGTTGTTGTGTGTGTTACTGTGAAAAGAAAATATACATAATTTAACTTTTTAATAATCATAAATAGTATATCTGTGCTCACAAAAGCTGGAACTTCTACCACTAAAGTGAAAATTAAAATGGCCAGGAATGTGAATTCTCAAGAGTTTGCATATGCATAGAAAGGTGCACAGTTGTGAAATATTCTTGAATATGCCAACCTTGTTCTGCTCTGGAACTCTCTAACCCAATCGGTCCAGCCATCTCCTACTTTGTCTTCCTTTAGGACTCAGGATGTCCAAACTCCGGCCCTCCAGCTGTGGTGAAACTACAAATCCCATGAAGCATCTCTCTCCGGGAGTCATGTCTGTGGCTGTGAGAATCTTGCAAAGCCGAATGGGATTCGTGGTTCCACCACAGCTAGAGGGCCGCTGTTTGGACATCCCCACTTTAGGTGGTCCCTGAAAACTCATCTCATCTGGAAAGCCCATCCTGCCTCCTTCTAAAAACTCTACTCATTTAATCAGCTCATTCCTCACAGTTACTAACTTTTGTATCACTCGCCCATCCTTTTAGATTGCGGGTTCTGATGAGCAAGGCCCTCCTAACCAATTGTATTGTAACTATACCATCTACCTTTATTTTATAAAGGGCTGTGCAAACTGTTGGTGCTATACAAATCCTGAATAATAATAATATTGTCACCCTGTTAAAAGAAGTGGACAAAAAACCCCACTGCGTTAATCCTATTGATTGTCTGCATCCAAGAGAAATGTGAGGGCCATCACTGCTGACCTCATTCTGGAAATGCTAATTGCCTGGCAGTTATATGGACATGCCGGCTTCAGGGCTTTCTGAAACACTGGACCTCGAACAAGTATGCAGGAATGTTTGAGTAGTCAGAAGTTCAAGTTTTTATACTGCTTTTAAGTTAGTGATGTATTAAAGCCAGCATGACAGCCATGTAACTAGCATATGCAGAATGAGTAGTCAACAACTGCACCTTCCACATTTCTGTTAGTAAAGGTCTCCATTAAATATCAGCCTTCATCTACCATTTACAGTACAGGTGCAGTTACAGACTGAGACGGCTCTAGACCTTGTAAGGCCTTAGGCAAAAACTCAAACGTGAGGCCCCCACCTACACCCATGATAAAAAAAGAACCTCCCGGGCACCTATGAGAGCTAAAGTTGGGTGGGTGAGCAGCAGACTGTAGGACATGTGATATATACATTGATACTCAGGGACAATCCTTCAGCTCTGTACACTGTGCGCCGCCTGTTGGCCAGTATGGCAGGGAACAGTAAATCATCCCATCGGGCAGGTCAGCCAGGTAACCAGCTTCTGTCCAGTGGGCTGTCAAATGAGGGATCCTCCAGGCAAGAGCTTGAGCAGACCGAGTTAAGGGCCTCCTCAGCACCTATGCTGTTCAGGCATGTCAAGGAGGTGGGTGGCCAGACTTGTAATTGACAGCCAGCTTGAGGGAGCTGTCAATTGCAAACTGTAAAGAATGGGGTAGTGCCTGCCTGTAAAGCCTTGCATGCTGTGTGGAGCCGACCTCTGCTGTAGATCAGGTGAATTAGGCGGTCGCGAGGCCCCCATGAGTGTGAGGCCTTTGGCGGCCGCCTAACTCGCCTAATTAAAGAACCGCTTCTGGTTAACAGACACCCTACTAGTTATCCCACTGGCCATCAAAGTTAGGGGCATTCTTCTCACTTACCACCAGTGTAATGGGGGTCCTACTTCCAGTGACTACCAGTGTAAGGGGCACTTCTCCAACTGACCATCAATGTAAGAGGGTACTACACTAATTACTAAGGTATGTGGGTATATGATTAAGGGGCACTTCCCTGACCAACACGGTAAGGAGGCACTTTTTTGACCACCAGTGTAAGGGCAGACTGCACCGACCACCAGTGTAAGGGCAGACTGCACCGACCACCAGTGTAAGGGCAGACTGCCCCGACCACCAGTGTAAGGGCAGACTGCACCGACCACCAGTGTAAGGGGAGACTGCACCGACCACCAGTGTAAGGGGAGACTGCACCGACCACCAGTGTAAGGGGAGACTGCACCGACCACCAGTGTAAGGGGAGACTGCACCGACCACCAGTGTAAGGGGAGACTGCACCGACCACCAGTGTAAGGGGAGACTGCACCGACCACCAGTGTAAGGGGAGACTGCACCGACCACCAGTGTAAGGGGAGACTGCACCGACCACCAGTGTAAGGGGAGACTGCACCGACCACCAGTGTAAGGGGAGACTGCACCGACCACCAGTGTAAGGGGAGACTGCACCGACCACCAGTGTAAGGGGAGACTGCACCGACCACCAGTGTAAGGGGAGACTGCACCGACCACCAGTGTAAGGGGAGACTGCACCGACCACCAGTGTAAGGGGAGACTGCACCGACCACCAGTGTAAGGGGAGACTGCACCGACCACCAGTGTAAGGTGAGACTGCACCGACCACCAGTGTAACGGCAGACTGCACCAACCACCAGTGTAAGGGGAGACTGCACCAACCACCAGTGTAAGGGGAGACTGCACCGACCACAGTGTAAGGGGAGACTACACTGACCACAGTGTAAGGGGCACTTCACCGGCCACCAAGGAAAGGGGACACTTTTTGGTCATATAGAGTGGCCCTGGGTGTCAAAAAAGATAAGTACACCACATTACTTATTCTTTAATTTTACTCTTATATCTCATCTCACTGTTCATGGCAATATACCTAGAGCTATAGATATAGTATTTTAAATACCTGGGTTCCCTGAGAGCCAAAACGTATTTATTTCAAGGGTTCTGTATTAAAAAGGTTCAGGAAGGCTGTTCCGGAGCCTGACGATCTTTACGTATACAGAAACCTACAACTTACTTATTTAGGTTTGAAAATCCTTCCTTCCAGTTGTTTGCCCGGGCCAGTTTCCCGGTCTGTGTGTCCTCTAGTTTAATGCCATAAAATCCCAGCATGAGTTTATAAGACTCCAGGAACCTCTTCATTACCTCTTTATCTTTCTTCATCTCCTAAAACAGATGCAGGCATAGAATGGAGTGAGCCAAGGATAACGTAACAGGAGCAGAGCAAGAGAGGGGTTCTCGCAGGTTAGGTAGGGGCGCATAGTATGGAAGGAATGGTTTGGCTAAATTGACGGTTTGGCGAATTACTGCTGAATGACGATATACTGCCTGTCCAAAAAAAAGTGACACACTCTAATACATTGTTGTACCTCATTTAGCTTTGATTACAGTACACATTCAGCATGGCATCTTTTCCATAATCTTATGCAATGTCACAACATTTATTTCCATCCAGAGTTACATGAATTTTTCACCAAGATCTTGTAGTGATGATGGGAGAGTCGGACCTCTGCGTAAAGTCTTCTCCAGCACATCGCAAAGATTGCTGCGTATTTACGCGCATATACGCGCGTACAGCACATAAAAAATTCCATTACGAGTGATGCATTCTGGGATTGCATATAGTGCACGCATATACGCACGTATATGCGTATAAATAAGCGCATATACGCACGTACATAGGCGTATATACGCAATATACAATTTTGCTCTTGTGTTGTGTGTGAATGAGGCCTAAAGCTGTACTGTTTATATTTCCAGCATTCACAACCTGTATGTTTGAGAACACTCCATCAGACAGTGAACAAGGCCCTCTCTTAGACCTTCCTCTAGCAAAGCAGCAACATAAGAAAGAATGAATCACAAATTGACTTTATGCACCAATTCCGGTACCTCAATCTCCTTTTCTGTAAGGGGCACGGCACAATTGTTCATACCAGGTTCCTGCAGTGGAAACAGCCTACAATAAAACAAAGATTGCTGAGCAATTACAGCATAGGATACAGCAAGGGATGCATATATAGAAAGGCATATGAGTCTACAGTTCTGTGATTTTGTTTGTTGGTTGTGATTTTAATGACAATTCATAATTGAGCTTATGCATGAAATTGAATTTCATCATTAGGATCGTACAGCCTTCCTGATATGTCCCCCTATTTAGATGTAATCGTTGTGTCTGATCTAAAACTTTAGCTCCCTGGTGTCCAACATGCAACCCGCCAGGTCTCTGTGTATGGCCCACCGTGTGCTGAATTTTGCCATGCTTTGTTCCAGAAACATAATTTTAGTGTCACGTTAAATGAGACAAGTTATAGGATAAAATGTATGCTTTTTATTTTTTATTTTTTTTAAACTGCTTTACTTAAAAATAACAATGGTCAAAATAAAAAATAAAAATTTAAAAAGATATTATGTCTTTATGTCTATGGATTAAACGAAAATAAAATTATTTCTCCAAGACAACTTTGGCAAAAGAAAGCTTAGTTTTCCTCCAAAAAACAATGTATTACTTTAATATCTTAAGTAATCAACAGGCCCTTAGGAGAAATGCAAAAATTGCTTTGGTCTATAAGGGTTATTTAGGTATGAGAGCTGAGATTAGATGGTACACCCCGGTTGGTATGCCCCCATCATACTCCCTGGAGGTGCTCTTTATTTGGCATTCTTAATCTTTTCGCTGCCACGGGCAGAAGTACTTTAAAGCTGCTGCAACCGTTATAGCCGCTGAGAGTCTATGCCCCCCTGCCTTATATTCTGGGCTCTGCTGCTCCTCTTGGGTACTTGGAATGTCCATGGTGGTTGCCACAAAGGAGAGCTCATCCATTTTTCTGATTTTCAATGGCTAGTATGATCCCGGAAGCGATGCCCTCTGAGCACTTCCAGGTTTAGCACTGTCATGCCCCTGGTCTCCGTGGCTGGGGAAGAAGCTAATCAAGCACCATCTATGCGTATTTACCTTTAGTGGAGTGCAGGGGTGACATTAGGGGTCTTACAGAACCTGTCACCTGAACTATGCTTTTAAACAGGGAGCTTATCACCCCTCTTGCGATAGCAGTAGAGTTAAATAAAAAAAATAAAAACCTTAAAAAAAAATTAAAATTAAAATCAATAAAAAACAAAAACAAACCCAAAATGTTAAAGCTCCCCCTGCACATACAAACATAAGTTGTTTCACTTATATTAGGTATCACCACACATGCCACAGTGAGAGCAATATTACTAGGGTCGTCATTCGTGGTTAACTCTTAATTGATGATCTGCAAAGGCTTTCAAAGTATCGCTTAGAGAATTTTGGGTACTGTTGTTTTTCACCATTTCAATGGCGCACACTATTTTGAGGCATGACATGTTTGGTATCTTTTTACTTGGAGCAACCCCATCTTGTATATTTGACGAAAAAAAGGTTTCCCATTGTGTTTGTGGGCACTAAAAGTAATTGAGGTGTATTTTTACTAAATATATGGGTTTTAGAAACAGCTGCCCTAATATCATGTGACATACAAAATTTCAGCTACCACCATTTTATTCCTCCGGGCTTCTCCTTTCAGAAAAATATATGATTCGGGGCAGGGCCGCCATCAGGGGGTACGGCCACTACTCATGTAAGGGGCCTAAACAGGGACCCTTACATGAGTATCGGCCGACGGTGACAGGCAAGGAGGCGGCCTGGACCTAGCAGCGCCTGGCCCCAACATTTCTGATCCAGTGGCATTGGAGCAGGCTGGGGCCCCATCGGCGCCGCTGCTCTTCTGATCTTGAACCGGCCAGAAGTGACATCACTAATCCCTGAGTCCAGCGGGTCACTAATCCCTCAGTCCAGTGGGTCCCTAATTCCAGAATCCAGCGGGTCACTAATCCCAGAGTCCAGCGGGTCACTAATCCCTCAGTCCAGCGGGTCACTAATCCCTCAGTCCAGCTGGTCCCTAATCCCAGAGTCCAGCGGGTGACTAATCCCTCAGTCCAGCTGGTCCCTAATCCCAGAGTCCAGCGGGTCACTAATCCCAGAGTTCAGCGGGTCACTAAGCCCTGAGTACAGCGGGTCACTAAGCCATGAGTCCAGCGGGTCACTAAGCCATGAGTCCAGCGGGTCACTAAGCCATGAGTCCAGCTGGCCTTATAAAAAAAAAACCTTTGAGTCACTTAAAGGAGAACTATGGGGTCATTGCTTTTCCCCATAGTTCTCCTAAGGGTAACGGGAGGACACAAATTAGCATCCTCCCGTCACCCAAAGCTCAGTAGCTGTAGCTCGCGGTATACTGAGACGCCGCAGCCGGAATGGATCCCGACATTACTGTCTGGATCCACCCAGCTGCGGGATTGACAGCTGGCTCTGGCTATCTAGAGGCAGAGGCAGAGCCAGCTGTACCTGCCCCACACCCGTCCGTTCTGCCAGTCAGCGCTGGAGGATCGGACAGGGGAGAATCCCTGTGGGGAGCCGTGAGTGACAGTCACGGCTCTCTGCACGGATAGATCGAGAAGTGAGCAAGCGGCGGTATGTGTTCGCTAACTTCCCGATCTACTGAGCCGACCTGTGACAGTTTCATTGTCACAGGTCGGCTCAGATTATGAGGCTGAGTGAAAATCACTCACCTCATAATTCTCCTTTAACGGAACTCTTTTTAAAGATGAAGCATACCCCACACATATACAGTACACACTATTTATGAAACCTTTTGCAAACTCACCATTGGATGTAGCTATGGTTACTTTCTAGTTTGTAGTAATCATGTTTCCAATTCTTGTGTAGATATTCTATACATACTCCTGTATATGATAAAGAGAACAGGTCATACTTGTAACTGTAGTCTTGGAATACAGAGATCTGTATGCAAATGTATAACAAGCTTAGTAACGACCGTTGTCTTTTACAGCATGCTCCACATATAATAGGAAAGTTCTAAACCTAAAGTATCTCTGCAGGAATTTAGTGTGGGTGATATTCTGCTCCATCCCTCTCCCATCAAGGGTTCTGTAACAAGGATCGAATGCAGACACAGAGCAAAGTGGGGCAGCACAGAGTACAGTCAACTCATTCTCTTCGGGGCTGATTTACAGCCGGTCGAATGCTGTATGAATTGCACTATGGCCACTAGATGGTGACGAGGAATTGCTATGCTCCTCAGCGCCATCTAGTGCCGGCAGTGCTGTGCCAATGCTATACACTGAGAGTTATAAATAAGCTCTAGAGGGTAAGTGGGTCACTTGTGCACATGGGCCCCCTACAAAATCATAAGAAAGAACTTGTTGGGGGGGTGGCTAACGTTTTGCATCATTTATATTATGCTGTTTAAATAACCTGTGGATGGAAGCTGTACTCTGCTAGCCATTAGCTGTCATAATATACAAGCACATACCACAGTCTAGTGGGAGTAGCCAGCTGCAGACTTTTTGGAAAGTCAAAATTTGCATATAAGTTTCATGGATATCAAACATCATATGGACACATGGACCTAAACCAAGGTGCCCAGGAACACTTGACTATACACTCATGAAATTGTTTTTCAGTACATGGCCTGATGACAGGTTTACTTTAATTCCTACGCACATTCTGCTCTCTTATGAAAAAACTTTTTTTTTGCAGGTTTTATCTTAGGGTTCATGGGAGGGAAATGGTCCCATGACCCTGCTACAGAAGGGTAAAGAACCCGAACAATCATGGCGGCTGCTACGCATACTTTTCCATGGTCCCCTGTTATTACTACCATGGGATAATATTTAATTATGACAGATCCTGGGCCAAAAGTAGACTTCCCTGCACTGGAAAGAGGCTCAATAATGATATTTTGCCATGGGTCCTATGATCCATAATGTATAGTTTATAATCTTTCCTTCTTTCCCAACCCATTCCACAAATTTCTCCAGTACCAATGCAGAACTGAGATGAAGACCACAAATCTTTTTGCTGCACAGTGCTGCCTTCTCCGTATTGGGCTTGGCCATACAAATAATGACCACTAGATAGCAGTAAGGGCATCACACCAGTGGTGATAGAGTCCAGAATATTTCTTTATTTATTACAAATTAACACAAGAAAGTCAACATTTTCCGGGGGCTCGTACACTCCCCCTTCCTCAGGGATTTAAAATTAGGTCACTTCAGAAATGCCTAGCCTCAAAAGGGTTAAAAGTATTTTAAGATACAGTAATACATTTTTGAACCAGCTTGAAGCATGATGAAGGGGGAGTGTATGATCCCCCAAAATGTGTTGGCTTACTTATTTTGTTGGTTTTTAATAAATAAAGAAGTATGTTAGACTTTATTACAACTGGTGCGGTGCTCTTACTGCAATCTACTGGCCATTACTTTTGTGACCAAGCCTTGAATTTCTCTTAGGACCCTGCCCTTTGCATTGGGGTTCTTTGTTGTATGGGAGCAGTCTCACCGATATGATTCAGATTGATTAATGAGACAGTCATTTACAATACAGGAGATCTTAGCACCTTTGTGTATACATTCCATAAAAATAATGGTCTTCTGGGAACACATGTCAAAAACAATGTCCACTTGGGAACACATGTCAAGCTGGAGACAGAGATGGCCTTTACCCTGTATGGTGAAGCCTGGTGCAAGTGGGGCCATTGCACAAGACCCCCAGAGACACAACACTCAGCAGTAAGAAGTTCCTCCTTTTGTCTGTACAGGCAGTCCCCGGGTTACGAACAAGATAGGGTCTGTAGGTTAGTTCTTAAGTTGAATTTGTATGTAAGTTGGAACAGGTACATTTTTTAAGTGTAACTCCAGCCAAAACATTTTTTTTCATTTGGATAGCATAGGGAAGGGTTAACCCCCTGTAACGTTCGTTTTGCTCTGTGTACCCCTGTTCAGAAGATTTCACCTCACTTTCTGTCCCTGTGACAATTGGATTTTGAAAATTTTGGGTTGTCGTGGAAACAAGGATTGGTCATAAAGCTTCAGTGGAGACACCTTTTTCCCATGATAACTCTTACAGGAGTGAATTTGCCTTCCTAGGGGTTGATTTTCTCTCACTTCCTGTTGTCTCAAGGACAGGAAGTGAGATTAAATCTTTCTAATGAGGATACATACAGCAATAAAAACCTCACAGTGACCCAGAAGAAGAGGCGGGCACCCCTCGTCTGCATGTCTAACGAGCCAACTTCCTGTAATGTACGTACAGTACTACGAACCAGACCCAAAAAGGCGGGCACTCGTCGGCAGGAGCGTAGTAGCATTACAACTACCCCTGCTGTACAGTAATAACCTTCGTTTGTAAGTAGGAGTCGGTTGTAAGTCGGATGTATGTAAGTTGGGGACTGCCTGTATTGCTATTAGGAGACAATCGTATTGATCGCTAAAGACAGCTGCAACAAATGTATTCAACGTATTTTCAGTACTGACCGTTAGGTACAAAGGCCATCTCATTTCGGTAGAACATCAAGTTGGCCATTTCTTTCTAATGGGAAAGAGATATTCATTAAACGATTTATACATTTTACGCACTGGAGTTGATTTACTAAGGGAGTTAGGAATGTATGCTTAAAGTGAATTTGCACTCTGCCAGGGAATTATCACTTAGCTTAGTGAATGAGGTGAAGCTCTCCCTGGAGGCACTGTGTACACAACTGGTGCATAGCATGCCCCCAGAAATGTAATTTCTTGCTTCTGAGGACATGGTCAGACAAACAGCTTCTTCTTCAGAACAGGTGGAAATCTGAAACACCCCCTTCCCAAAGAGTTAGTCACCCTACCATTGGTGATTTAAACTGTCCAGGGCTTGCTTTCTACGGACGCCTCTACTTCCTCTATGACTCCGATTGTATAACTTTAGGGTGGCTCATTTTTGGTCCCACAATGGGTTGCCAACTCTTATGGATTTAGGTGGCATGGTTTGGAAACCTCCTTCAAGTCTCCGATTTGTTGGAGGTGCGGCTCAGAAACTGGCACGATTCTACACATTTTCAGGTAATGCCCCCGCATAAGATATTTTTGGGGTGCAGTCCTGCGCTTTATTCAACAGCTTCCAGGGATCTCCTTAGAGGATAATCCTGCAGCCTTGCTTCTTCATCTTTCTCCTCTCTCCAAGACCAGCTACCGTCGTTCTCTTTTTATCCATCTTGTTAATGCTGCTAGAGCATTCATTCTCTTGTTCTGGAAACGCTCAGACCCCCCTACCTTGGGGCTTTAGCTGCAGAAAGCGGAGGACCTCTGTGTCATGGAGGAATTAACGGCTGCCTTGAATCATACTGAAGACAAATTTTGTAAAACTTGGTTTCATTGGTTAGATTTCATCTATTCCCAGGAATATGGTTCTGCAGTTTCTGACTGAGAGTATTCCCACCTAGTGTTTCGGCCCGGGAGTTACCTTCCCCTTGGTGATGTGCTGTACATTGCCCTCTACCCCGCCGTTGCCTCACAGTTTTCCCAGTCTCTGGATAACTCTTACTGGCTAGTTATTTGGCTCTTCTCCTTCCTCCCTCCCTCTATTTTTCTTCTTATCTTCCGTCTTTTTATGAGCTCTTCCGCGGGTGGGAACGTAGGGATACTCATGAGTGTTTACTTCCACTCCCCCTTGATGGTTCTGTTAGCCTCCCTACCCATGCCCGTAGCTCACAATAACCTCCTGTACCATTGTGCTTTCTACTTTCCGATGTGCAGTACGTATTCTATGTTTCTCACTGTTTTTATGGCTGTCCTCCATATTGTTCATGTACTTTAAACCTGTGTTTTTGGTTTTGTTCTGATTTGCTTTTGTTTTCCTTGTATTTTGAAACTCTTAAATAAAGATTTAAAGAAAAAAAAAAAAATCTGAAACAATGTTTCTTAAAATCTTTCCAATGTACATTGATCATCCGGAGGGGATTGTTTTTTTCCTCAACAAAAGCGGAGTTATATTTTAAGCTCTGCTGTACACAGCTGAACCATCACATCCAGATACATACACTAACCCGATGTTAAAAATACATTTTATGATGTATTAATAATTACAGAGCTGCATTAATCTGTGTCTTTTATATCTGCCTGGAGTTCAGATTTAATTGTCCCTAAAGAACAAGCTTGCCCCCTGGGTGTGTGGCTGGCTTTTAGAATAAGGACTTACCGGGTAGCCATGTCTGTAATGCTGCAAGTCCTCAGCTGCTCTGTTCCATGAACGCTGAAACAGAAAAAAAAATTAAATCAGCAAATGGTATCTAGCTATCTGATATTTATCCAATCATCTATCCATCTATCTATCTATCTATCTATCTATCTATCTATCTATCTATATATCTATCATACTAGCACATGCTTCTGCAAACTAAGCATCTACACAGCACAAGATCCCCAAAACCTTTCTACCGCAAATCAAAACCTTCCTTGGCACACAGCAGTTTTGCAATTACTTTGTGTCAAGGTGATGCTGATTGTCCAAGAACAGCAGGAAGTGTGAAAAAGGCCATCTACGTCAAACTGGAACAATCATCTGTCTTCCACGTATAATGCCATTTAAACATCTCTACCTGCCGATTTGACAGTTCATACCTTCAGTCATGTAAATAGCAGGATTAATACCTGCGCAGACTATATGACACCAT
>NW_017306285.1:2141136-2194224 GCF_000935625.1 Nanorana parkeri | reverse complement strand
GGGGGGGGGGGGGAAGGGGGTTCCACAAATTTCACACATTTCACACCTCCCATTATATTCTTCAACAATCAGCATCTGCCTTGACACATTGCATGGTGATTGGATGAAGGGGTCCGACTGAATATGAGAAACTACTACTACCTATAACATGGCCTGGATAGGTGGGTATGTTTGAGGTGCTTACCTTGCACGATTTTTTAGGTTTTGACTGCTGCATAAGCTTATAGTCCTCATCGTCCTCCCAGGTAGAGTCGTATTCTGAGTCCCAGACCAGATCATCAGAACGATAGTAACCATAGCTAGACATGCTGCCAATGTCCCAGGAGAAGCAGAGATTACAAGAGACAAAAAGAGAAGTTGTAAATCAAGAACCTCTCCTCCTCCTCAACACTCCGTAGCTGTCAATGGTTGGGGTAGGAATAGACAAAGCATGGCTCCTATTGCCTGCAAGTGCTGGTATGTGCAGTGCACATACATACAGGTAGATTAAATGTCTGTAAAGGACAGGATTCCAAAGAAAAACAGGGGGATACACGTGATATGTGAATACTCAACACATAAAAAAAAGCAATGCAAAGTTTTAGGGGGTTATTCACAAAGCTGCCGAGGGCAATCGTGTGATCAACCGACCCGAAGTGAAGTGAGCCGAACGCTGTTCGGCTATTCACTTCAGGCTTGTACGGCTGGGTAGCCGTATACCGACTGAAATCAGCCATACATCGGCTTGCTGCAGCTGGGTTCGGGTCGGCCGAACATGCTCAGCATGCTCGGCCGACCCGAAGTGCAGAAGGAGTTCGACTCAGTTGATCCAACATCTGGATCAGCTGAGCCGAACCTCCGGCAGGCTACTCGCTGCTGTTCGGCCTATTCTCATAGAGGCCAAACAGCAGTGAGTGAATAGCCGAATGCCGTCGAGCGGCATTCGGCCTCGGCTATTCTGCTCGGTACCTCTGTGGTCCCGATATAATAGAAAAATTGTAAAAAAAAAGTAGAAAAAAAAAAGTAGACTAGTATCCAGCAAAGAATACCCATTATATATGACTAGTATCCAGCAAAGTAAGAAAAAAAGGTAAAAAACAGACATTTCTAAGGCCTCATTCATACGGCCATGCACAGCTCTACACCGTGCAGTAACCTGAGCCTGGGAGTGACAGCTGGTGCAGCCACCTGTACAACTCGATGACAGCCACCGGTACAACTTAATGACAGTCACCTGTACAACTCAGTGACAGGACGCAGCTTCAAGCCAACCTGGACTTGCACATCCATGCAGGTGTGGATACATGCCCATGGATGCTCATGATATACTTGATGATATATATCTACTTAGCATAAAATCCATAATGTATATGCCTTCTGCTCCTGCCAATGGGATACTTTGTAACTGCAGTAGATACAAAGGCGGCTGAGCTACACTTCACATATGACTGTCTCTGATCTCAGAAACAAAAGCAACACAGAGCGCCTCCATAGTGTAAAACTTTTATTTGATGAGTACAACACGCAAGTGAAAATGTTCTTACACGAAAGCCAATGATCATAAGCGTAAAAGGAAACGATAAAATATAAAATCTCCAGCAGGGGAAGTCAGAGGGGATCTCCAAATCAGCGTCCTCTGCTCCCGTATGTTTTAAAAAGGTCTACGCGTTTCAGGGGCACGCCCCCTTCATCAGAACCTGCTGGAGATTTTATATTTTATCGTTTCCTTTTACGCTTATGATCATTGGCTTTCGTGTAAGTACATTTTCACTTGCGTGTTGTACTCATCAAATAAAAGTTTTACACTATGGAGGCGCTCTGTGTTGCTTTTGTTTCCCAGATCGATGGTCGTTGTTGACCGGTGGGAGCTGCCTCTATGGTGTACCAATGAACTTTACAGCCGGATTTCTCTGCAAACCGGGGGGCGCCGGTATTGCTTTTTTCAGTGTCTCTGATCTCAGTTTCTAGAAAACACTTCCTGTAGTCAGACCTCAGGAAGCCTCTCATACCTGGACTCTGAACATTCTCTTCTTATACTCACCCACTGTTTTCGGAAACTCAGAAGTGAAGATCTCCGGCCATGTAAAGTTTTCCCTGTGAATGTTGGGGATAAGAGGAGAGCAGCTTCCACTCCCAAACCAGTTTCTCCACAATTCAACTCTCTTCACGTTTCACTTTCTGTTCCTATTTTTGTAACTCGACCGACACGCCCATTAAAGCAGCAGCTAGAGGATTATATACCAGGGTCATACTTCTCAGTCCTTTAAATGCTTATAGCTGGGGGTATAAAGGGTACATCTGGGATTTTGAAGTATATTAAGTGTAGGAGGGCACTAAGGCTGCATTGTGCCAATGTGAGCAAAGACACAGCTCGCCATAACGCTTGTTACTTTGCAATACGTGCCTCAGGGTCATTTATTGTTAAAGGCACCCCAACTCACCTTGCTGCACCATGAGCTTTTCCACCTGTGTAAAATCTCACCAAAATGCATGGTAACAAGGTGTCTTGGGAAATGTAGTTCTGGAGACATCTACAAGAACTAACCTCCCAGCAGAAATAAATGCTGGTACATGCTCTGGAGGGGGAAGAGGGAGGTTTATGGGTATTTGGGTCATGTCTGGAGATCACCTTTTAAGCGGACCTTTACCACCTTTTGAAAAAAAAAAATGTGCAGGGATATCTTTGGTTCGGTTGTCATATATAGGGCAGCCCATTGAGATGAAACACTCCTGGCTACCAGTAGAAATGATCCGATTGCTTCCTATGGGCAACGCGAGAACTCTTTTCTTTCCTTGTATTTGGTACAGAAGGTCCAGGATTATATTTACCCCATTGGTCCTGATTTCATCTGAGAGGTGAGAGGAAGTTTTCATATACACACAGAGCAAGTCAGTAAGCGTTAGCAGTCACAGATTGCACAGATTGTATCCCCCGCGTCCAGTAAAGTGCAGCCAGCACAGGTTCCTACTGCCATTAATTGCCATCCCTCCACCCATGGATGAGGATGTACTGTACTGCTATCAGCAATCAAAATAGGACAAGGTTGCTAACTGCATGTTAAAAGCTAGACCCCAGGCAGAAATAAAAGACACAAATAAATGCAGCTCTGTATTCATCAATACATCACTAAACTGGAGTGTGAGAAGCAGTACATGGAGGCAATCAGTGTGACAAGAAGCATGCCGATAGCCGGAGGGAGCAGAGTGACTGAGATGAGCTCATCATGAGCTGAATGATGCTGGATCAGACTGAGGACATTAGTGGCAGAAAAAAAAAAAAGGTACTACATGGACATCTAGGGATTGAATGGGAATCAGTAAAGGAAGTGAAACTTCTCTCTGGTGTCACAGGCAGGAAATGGAAATGATCTCACTACCTTTTTTTTAATCCCACTCTGCTATGAAGTTGTTTATTGTCGTTGGTTGTGTTCCTTTCCCCTCACTGCCTATTTGAAGAATATTACAATTGGAAGTGAGGAGAAACGAGAGCAATAAAACCTGACGGAGGTGATAACCCTTACTCACACTATGTGGGGTTCTCCCCTAACAGGACATGTGCATTTAACATATTTTATGTATATCATTTCTCGTAAAAGCCTCCCTTGTGCACACATCTAAAAGCCCAGAGACTGCTGCTGGGGGACGCCATCTTGGAAGTGATGTCAGCAGCCCCAGCAGACTCAAGTGACACTATATTATTCCCTGCCACTCCTCTCCTGGCAGCTACCTAAAAGGTTATACAGGGAGGGGTGGAGGAGCTGGGCCAGCATAGAGAGTAACTAGATACTGCCAGAAGAGAAGAGGAGGCTATGACATGTAACGGAAGAATGTGATAGAGAATGGACTCTTCCTCCACCTTGTCCTTCCCAACTTAAAGCTGAACTCCAGAGAAAATGCACAGATGAAACTCATGCATGGGGTCTGTTTTACCCGTCAAAAGATTTGTATTTTTGTCCAGCCAGTCCTGAGATTTACACAGATCAACCACACAGCACAGAGCTTTCTGGCAGGATAGGAGATCTGAAGTTCAGTAACACTTACAGTCTCATCCCTCCACCACCCTGCAAATGGACAGTGACAAGAGAAGCAGCAGACTGATGATCTAATTTCTCTGTCACTTTGGTATCTCCTACTATCGGCATGTTCCTTGTTAGCACATGGACACTGTAGCACAAGTGGCTACCAGCACTTCTTCTATTTCCTGCTGTACAGGGATTGCAAGGGGCTGATACCAAGTACGTTTTCTGTACTTACACTTCTAAAAAGATACATTGAATCATTTCTTAATGAATACAGATCTGCATTCATATGTGTCTTTTATATCTGCCTGGAGCCCGGCTTTAGGTCTTCTCTAGTGAGGGTACATATGGACAACGAGGGACCATCCAAACTTCCAGCAAAGGAAACACATCTACAAATACCAAAACAACCTAGAAAGTCAAAAACTAATGCAATCTCAGAAAAAGTATTTTATTTTTTATTGAACAAGCGAGAGAAAACGCCACCACAGAAACATCCACCACATGTTATATTTTCTTCCCTGGACACAACTGTTTGATTACTAATAAGACAGTCAGTATCATTTATATTTGGGATCGCTAACTTCCCATGTTCCTTCATGTTGCCATCTCCATTGTCTGTTCTCTGGGATCTATTATTATCATCAGAGGTCTCTCCTTTCCCATCATTCTTGTTACCATCTCGAAAGTTTTTTTCCTTTGATTTTGTCTTGTCATCTTCCACATTCTCCCGGTCCTCTCCCTCGTCTTCCCTTTGGGGTTGGTTACTAGGCACTGTTTCTACCTTCACATGTTCCATCTCACCAACTTGACTGTTTTCTTCTTCCCCATCCCTCAACTCGTATACTTTTACAGCATCTTCATTGTTGTTGTTTTTGCGGTGTTCACTATTATACGATGTCTCTGCATTCCTTTGTTCCTTCATACCATCTTGACCATTTCTCTTTTTGGTTATGGTCTCGTCATCTTTCCTGTCTTCATCCTTGCATTCTTTCATGCCCTCTTCAGTGTATCTCTCGGGTTCATTATTAAACAATATCTCTGCATTCTCAAGTTCCTCCATACCATCTTGACCATTTATCTTCTTGGTTATTGTCTCGTCATCTTTCCTCTCTTTTTTCATGTTCTTTTCAGTGTTGTTTCTCTTGGGTTCATTATTATACGATGTCTCTGCATTCCTATGTTCCTTCATACCATCTGGACCAGTTCTCTTCTTGGTTATTGTCTGTTCATCCCTGTCTTCCTCTAGTCTACTCTCATTTGGTTTCCTGACACCTTCATTGGTTTCCCCTTTGTCTTCTTTATATTTTTGCTTCTCTGGTTCTTTCCCGATGGCGTCACACTCTCTCTCTTCTCTTTTGCGTTTCAACCCCCCTTGATTTCTTAGCAAGTCTACTGGTCCCCAGACAAACTCGTTCTGTGGTTTGTAGTTTTTCCAGGCAAGGCACACCAAATCTCGGCGTTCTTTCTTGTCCTTCACGGAGAACATGAAATAGTCTAATACGCTTGACTTTACTCTCTTTAATTGGTCTTGACACAGGGTTTCCTCCAAGAAAAAACGGACCAGAGGAGCTTGGTAGCGTTGAAACCCCAGTTCGCCCAAACACTTCAAGATTCGGGTGATCCTCAGGTTGTTATGAGTGTTTCTATTAAAAAAAACAGAAGAACAAAAGGTGGAATATATGTATATTAGACATGTAAGCTGTGGAAAAATTCAGTTCGGTTATTTCAGGATTCGGATCCGAAATTCAATTCGCTTTGGGTTTCGGATTTGGACGAAATCCGAATTTTCGCTAGTTTCGGATGAGTTTACGAATATTCATTGCGAATACCACAGAAAACAATATACAGATATTAATACTAAAACGGAAGCTCCTAGACCCGAATGGCATTTGAGAGTCCAAATTTCCAAATACCATTCGAGAGCTCCAGAAAGCAATACGGGTCTGGGAGCCATATTAAAGCTGAGGCTTCCAGACCCAAATGGCATTAAGGAGCTCTCGAATGCTATTCGGAAATTCGGACTCCATTTGGGTCATGGAGCATCAGTTTTCGTTTTAGGTATATATAAGTAGTACCGTATTTTGCGGTCCATAAGACGCACCGGACCATAGGACGCAGGGAGGTCCGGCGCGCCTTATGGAGCACTCGAGACTGTAGCTTCTGTCACAGCTTCTATGACAGAAGCTGTGACAGAAGCTGCAGTTAGTGACCGCTGAGACAGGTGGCGCTGTGATTACAGCGCCACGGTCTCAGTGATGACACAGAGCAGGCGAAGAACGTCTATTCTTCGTCTGCTCTATGGTTATCTCGATCGTCGCCGCTGCTCGGTTTTAATACGAGTGATCTCATTAGATCACTCGTATTAAACGAGCAGTGGCTCCTACTACTCGCCCGGCGCCCGAAACTGCATGTCTCGGGCGTCGGGATTTGCTCCATAAGACGCAGGCACTTTTCCCCCCTCCTTTTGGGGGGAAAAAAGTGCGTCTTATGGAGTGAAAAATACGGTATTCTATAATACGAATGAATATTCGTAGCGGCTACATTGTGACCCATATATACATAAAACCAGCCCCCCCGGGTCTCAGGAAGATGTCTCCTGCAGAGACCCCCACAGACCCTGCAGTCTCCCGGATCTCAGGGGGGCTGTGCAGGATCTGTTATGGGCTTTGCAGGCTGCAGAGCCCCCTACGGATCCTGCAAAGCCCCCCACGGATACTGCAGAGACCCCCTGAGATTCTGCAGTCTGCCGGATCTCAGGGGTGCTGTGCAGAATCTATGCTGAGCCCTGCCACGGGAAAACAAGCCTCCTCCACTGCCTTGGCGCCCAATCATCGTTGCTTCTGGAGCCTCCTCCATCTCCGCCCCACCTCTTCCGCTGCAGTCATCGGCCCTCCTGTCTCCTCCATCTTCACCCCGCCTCTTCCAGAACCAGGGTGTTACTCAGAGTGCAGGGGTGGGACGCAGAGAACCAGGGTGGGACGCAGAGTGCAGGGGTGGGACGCACAGTGCAGGGGTATGACGCACAGTACAGGGTTATGACGCACAGTACAGGGGTATGACGCACAGTACAGGGGTATGACGCACAGTACAGGGGTATGACGCACAGTACAGGGGTATGACGCACAGTACAGGGGTATGACGCACAGTACAGGGGTATGACGCACAGTACAGGGGTATGACGCACAGTACAGGGGTATGACGCACAGTACAGGGGTATGACGCACAGTACAGGGGTATGACGCACAGTACAGGGGTATGACGCACAGTACAGGGGTATGACGCACAGTTCACGGGGGGCGCACAGTTCACGGGGGGCGCACAGTTCACGGGGGGGCGCACAGTACACAGGGGGCGCACAGTACACGGGGACCCCCCGGTTGTTACGCCACTGCATAAAACTAAACCAGAGGCTCCCAGACCCGAATGGCATTCGAAAAATTCAGATTCAGATCCATTCGGGTTCCATTAAACCGAAAAACACATCTGATTGGCCAGAAAAGTCACATGACAGATTCAATTTAGTTTTTGCATTGGGATTCGGAAATTCAGATGTGTCCGAATCTCCAAATTTTGGAAAAATTTGTACGAATTTTGGTTCGAAACTAAACGAATTGCACGTGTCTAATGTAGGTCATGAAAAGCACACATCCTTGAACTCTGGATTTTGAATCTGGACCTCTTGTAGCCCATGTAACGCATGGCCTGTAACTGTAATCACTGACGATCACTTATGCAGTACAATAAAAAGCAAAAAAAAAAAACAGTGCCATTAGCAATGCAGAGAGAGCTGGATATTGTTGAAGACACAAATAAAAGCCCCTGTACGTAAGCAGGAAAATGCTGACATTACCATGACCATCACCATCAGCTCAGATGTGGGGAAATGGTTATATTAAATTTATTATATGATACCTTGACTTGATATCATGATCCTGCATTCTCCTGCACACTAAAATACAGGCTTATAGAGGGAACATGCTAGCAGGAATATCTAAAAAAACAAGTCAAGGCAACTGGACTTGCTGTATTTTTCTTGAAGACGTTTCACTGGTCATCCGACCAGCTTTCTCAATTCAGAATGGCAGATTATGTGGATTGGAGCAACATTCACCATATTTATTCCCAGATAATTTGTGTACAAGGCATTCTGAATTGAGAAAGCTGGTTGGATGTCCAATGAAACATCTTCAAGAAAAATACAGCGAGTCCAGTTGCCTTGACTTATTTTTTACAGATATACCATGACCTGGATGAATGAGAACCTTCACAGACATGCTAGCAGGAGGAGAGAAAAAAGACTGATAGAGTAGAGTAATGAGCTGATTGGTGTGCAGCTGTTCTTTCAATATCCAATTACAGGCTGGATTGAATAAATGATGGAGCGGTATTGCTGAACTTGTGCTTAAATGACAACTACTCACTTGTTTAAGTTCTCATATCTTTCGTTCCAGTTCTCCGCTCTGTGGACTTCTCCGGTCTCCTCACTTTTTAAATGCAGGCCGTAAAATCCTAACATGAGCTTATACGCCTCAAGGAGCCTCCTTCTGACTCTGCTGTCTTTCTTCATCATCTAGGAGACAGTCGTTTGTTACAATGAACAGTAAATGTAATGCTATAATAATCAGAAGCAAATCAAAGAGGAACTACACCAAACTTGGCTTTTCCCCTGCCAGGGTATGCAGGATTTCTTGAAGAATAAGTGCTCTTTCAAACAAAGTGCACTTCTCATTTGCGTGTCCCCACCCCTGGCCTAAATGTCCCCCCCCACCTGCAAACCATACTTACCAAGATCAAATGGGAACAGTTACTCTATTGATTGCAACCAGTGCGGCAATGCTCCCTCTGCTGGCCGCACCTGCACATTACATCCCCATAGACTTTTATAGGGTTGCCTCTCAGCCAGGTGACTGATGCGGCTAGGAGCGGGAAACTTGCAGTGCTGGATGTCAAGCGAACAGCAGTTGTTGGGTCTCAGTAAGTGTACAACTGTAGAGGGCAAGGGTGTGATCCTTTTGATCAAGGGAGGGGGCAAAAATAATAAGTGGACTTATTCTTTAGGTTCTATAAAACTGGGGGAGGGAAATGTACATAAGAAATAAATAGTAAAATTAAAGGATTTGTAGTTGCATGATCCACAGTATTCCTTTCACCCTGTTGCTGCAGTGAGTAACAGCTTCCATTACCCCCTATGATGCCATCACCATGATTGTGAAATTCTTGCTGGGATCAGCAGGATGCCCTAGGTCACTCCCTATTAATGTAGATATGCTCCCAGAACTACAACTCCTATGAGCCCATTTCCTATACAGTGTGTGGAGCGGCTCTCGGGAGACGAGGCTGCAGCATTATATTGCTGGGGCAGAAACCAATGCATGCCTGTGGAGAAGGGCAGTGATAGGCTGAGTTCAGCTGGTAGCTCTATAGTCCTTGCCACGTTTGCCCACGTCATAGTATTGGCCTCTAAATGTGTTTTGTGGTCACGCTATCTCCCTGCACTCTCTCCTTTCTCCGTCAAATACAGGTTAGGTGGAGCTCCTCTTTAATTCATGGGTTGTCTACTACCTCAACTTCATCTTCATGTAGAGGAACGGCATATGGGTTAACGCCACGTTCTCGAAGTGGAAAGAGCCTGAAACACAAGAGGTTCATATCTGTTGAAGCTTAAAGTAGATCTCCCAGAAACGAGAGTGGGGAAGGAGAAGAACCTCTATCAGGTTTACCCCCACGTCCTCTTGTGTCATCAGGACAGGAATTGGTAGTATATCTTCCCAACAGGGAGATTCCCCTTAAAAAACCATTACACAGAAGAGTTTGTATTGCAGGAAGATTAGGTAGTGCTTGAGACCTTGGCACACTTACCATTGGATGTAGCTATGGTTTCTCTCTAGCCTATCATTATCCCCCTTCCATGTTTTAAGCAGGTCGTCAATGTACACACCTGAGAACAGTACAGAAAGAGGTTATTACTTCTATTTCAGTGAAATAAAATATACTTTATAAGGATATTGGTGGAGCCTGTGGACTCCAATGTTACAAGAGAGAGGTCTCCATGCCACAATTCCTGTGCACCTGGGAGTTTTACAAGTCTGATGGCCTCTACGGCAGCTTTGAACTTCGAGCAGCTTTGTAGAAGCTTTTATAGAACTCTTAAGTTCCATTTCTTAATGAGAGTGCAGGCTGTGACTTTAAACAATCTGCTAGCAGGTTTTCAACACACGTCAAGTACTACTGAGGCTTACTGTTGCTTGAACCAGATTCACATACATTGTTTCTCGTTTCTTCAAGCCCTGGTGAAGGGGCAAAGCGTAGCCCCGAGACAAGAGCCCTCGAGACTCATCATGAGAAACTGCATGTACATTTGTTCTGTGGGAATGGAGGAAAAAATTAACGTTATTGGTATCTTTCTATTCTGGGTTGAATGTAATATCAGGAAAATAACACATCATGATCACTAGATGGAGCTGAGGAGCTACCCATGTTCCTCAGCTCCATCTGGTGGCCATAATGTGGTATTTAGCTGATATTACATTTGACCTGGAAGGACAAATATAATAACGTTTATTTTTTGCCCCTATTCACACAGAACGATTGTACATGTAGTTTCACAAGACGATTGGCTCTGCAAATGTTTTTGCTGCCTCACCAGGGCTGCATTTGGGTCTCACCAGGGCTGCGTGTGGCCTCGCCAGGGCTGCGTGTGGCCTCGCCAGGGCTGCGTGAGTCTCACCAGAGGTGTATATGTGGATTCCTGAGCTCTCAAGGGCTCTGCGGGCGGGTGCCGGGCTCTACAGGGATGAACAGGCTCGTGCCCAGCCTCGTGGGTCTGTCCAGTGCTGTGCCAGTATCACGTACCTGGTGGAGGACCGATTGACTGAGGAGGCCTCCCTTGCGGCTCTTGTCTCACACCCCTGAGAGTGGGAACAGGGAGCGAGTAGACAGAGAGGAGCACGGGTGCCAAGGTGTTCAGACACGGTGCCTGGTAGAAGTCCAGCCACCGTGTTCCCTGGAAGGATGAGCAGGGTTGGTTGGCAGCGGAGATGTCAGCGTGGATTTCAGTGGAAACTGGAGCGATGTCAAACAAGCCAGTGGTCAAGCCAGACGATCAGCATGGTACAGAAGGAGTAGGCAGAGGCAGAATCCAGATAACAAGCAGAGGTCAGGGGCAGGCAGCGGTCAATCAATGTCAACAGGCAAACAAACAGCAGGAACACAGAACACAAGCTAAAGGCCATTCAGCACTGATCCATTGGGCCAGCTGGTTTAAATAGAGCATTAGATTAGAGAGCAACGTGACACTTCCTGTGTGCCACTTTCTGCTGTGGGGGAGTGTGCACTAGCACGCGTTTTCTGGCAACCCGGAAGTCTGGAACTCGCGCATGCATGGCAGAGCGCAAACTTCCGGCTACGGCCTTACAGTCAGTCTCTGCGGGCGCCGTGAAGGAGGATGAAGAGATGAGGGGCCAGACCGGCCCTGCCAATAACAGCTGCTGCGAGTTCCCTAGCAGGCTGCCTGAGGTCCCCAGCAAAAGTGTCAGACCTCAGGCAGCCACTCTTGTTTAAAAATGCAAAGGGCCGGTGTCGGCCTTTAGTATGGGGGCATTTTCACTATTACAAGTACTGGTGAAAGTGGCCAGTATCAGCACCAATAACGATACCAGTATCGGTACCGGGGCATCCCCACATGTGAATATTATATAATGATTATAACAATACGTTTTTATTTACAAACTATTAAAAACACACATGCTTTACATTACAATTAGATACATTGTCATCATCATGAATAAGAAAAGTTGCCGACCTCCCAAGCTTCCTAATTGGTAGTTTAGTGTGATAGGTGGCGTTTGGGAGATGAAAGGGGTGTGGCCAAATGTAGGAAAAGTAGAGATTTGCATCTTATTTGTAGCCTTCTATATTTAGGGATCTATTGATCCTATAGCAGGTTTGACATTACATTAAGTTAGCAGACAAACCCCTTCCATCTTAGCACCTACCATTCGGTTTGAACATTATCTCGTTTCTGTAAAAACGTAGATTGGGCATTTCTTCCTACAGAAAAAAAAAGTAAGTCAGAAAAGGTCAATAAAAGTGCTAGTGAAACCCTTGTTCCCTCCAGTTTAAATTTCCCGGCTGATGTCTAATAAAGCCAAACGGGTGTCTTCAAATATCAGAAATAAATGTATCCCCGGCATCCCTCTACATCATGGTAGGCAAACACCGGCCCTCCAGCTGTGATGAAACCACAAATACAATCATTAATCTGCCTCTGGGAGATGTGTCTGTGGCTGGCAGAGTCTTGCAATGCCTCATGGGATTTGTAGTTGCACTATAGCTGGAGGGCCCCAGTTTGCCTACCCATGCTCTAGATGCTCACAGCTTTGAACTATATATGGCTATATATAACTACAGTTTTGGAGAAGCTTACCGGGTCATCCTGGTAATAGGTACCTGTACGCTGGTACCCGTGTCTGTAGTTCTGCATATCTCTTTAACATTCCAATCCCCAATCAAGTTTTCATGTTATCACTCATAATAAATCCCCCCAACAGATTAGAATGTGTTTAGCTTGATGCATTAGGGATTTACAGATCTTGCTCAGAAGACTCTCACCTGGGCAGTATTAAATCTAGCCATATATATTAGGAACCATGGGAGAAAAGATGGTGTCATAACATGCATGACCAGCCCACCTGGTAACATCTATGAACACGATTTTGGCATGACCAGCCCACCTGGTAACATCTGTGAACCCGATTTTGGCATGACCCGCCCACCTGGTAATATCTATGAACCCGATTTTGGCATGACCAGCCCACCTGGTAACATCTATGAACCCCATTTTGGCATGACCAGCCCACCTGGTAACATCTATGAACCCGATTTTGGCATGACCAGGCCACCTGGTAACATCTGTGAACCCGATTTTGGCATGACCAGCCCACCTGGTAACATCTGTGAACCCGATTTTGGCATGACCAGCCCACCTGGTAGCATCTATGAACAAGATTTTGGCAGGATTCTGTCTCGTCATATACATCATCCGGGTGTATAATTCTTTCCAGGTCGAGTGTAATATCAGGAATATACCACGTTATGGCCACTAGATGGAGCTGAACTGCATACGAGAAATAAATACTTTCCTCTGCTCCATCTAGTGGCCATAATGTCACACTGAAGTGTACTGTCCCACATTAGATCTCCCACTATAGGGTCAGGCCCAAGGAGGACATGGGGTGGAATTCTGCCCTCTGTGCCCTCACTGCTCTCTGTGCTGTGTAAATAAAGTTCCCACAATTTGTCTTTCCCAGTAAGGACATTAAATTACCTTATATCTGAATATTAAGGGTTTTCCATGCTGCGGCTGTCTGGCTGCCTCTTGTGTCTAAGGAGTAGAAGGACAACAGATTAGTTGCAAAGATTGCTAATGACAGAGAGGAGAAAAAGCAAACAATTCATCATCATTTGCTCTGTAGTCCTTTCCTAGGAAGACAACGCTGCTCCTCTAAAATACAGTGCAGGGAACGTGCGTTGTCACCATAGGACAGGGCTACAGAACATCTACCCCTTATGTAATGCAGAAGAGAAGTGGGGTAGGTGTTCTGTAGTCCTGCTCCTCTAGATACAGTACAGGGAACGTGCATTGTCACCCTAGGACAAGAATGCAGGACACCTACTCCCTGTTATGGAGAAGAGAAGCGGGGTAAGTGTTCTGTGGTCCTGTTTCAGGGTGGCAACACTGTTCCCCTACAGATACAGAACAGAGAGCGAGCGTTGTCACCCTAGGACAGGACTACAGGACATATATCCCCTATGTTAAGGAGAAGAGAAGCAGGGTAACTGTTCTGTAGTCCTATCCTAGGATGACAACGTTGCTCCTCTATAGATACAGTGCAGAGAATGAGCACTGTCACCTTAGGACAGGACTACTATGAAGAGAAGCAGGGTAACTGTTCTGCAGTCCTATCCTAGGATGACAATGTTGCTCCTCTATTGATACAGTGCAGAGAATGAGTGTTGTCACCCTAGGACAGGAAGTGTGTAACTGGCAGGATCATAAAGGAAAAGAAAAGAAATGCAATCACTAAATCTAAGGACTGGTACAGTGTAATATATATATATATAGATCTATATTTTCATTTAAAGCCAACACTTTATTTTTGTTCTACATTTCCTCTCACTTCCTGTTTTGTCCAGAGACCAGACAGACATACTTAAGAGTGACCCGGTGTACCTGGAATATTATCCCGTCTTTGGCATTTGTAGACCAATCTTCCTGTGAGCCGATATCATCATCATCATCCTCCTCCTCATCCTCCCAGGTCGAGTCATAAGAGGTTGTCATCCTTTCCATTCTATCACAAAGGCAGAACAAAAAGGACCAGTAAACCTAAAACACAAATAGAAGATACTTTTTTTTGCTCTCTCAGCTTCACTTCCCTGAACGTCCAGCTCAGTATAAGATCACAAGGGAGAGCACAGTCTCCAGCGGCTGTCCATCTACTAACTTGGAGAAGGGAGGAGAAGAGTGTCTTGCTTTGCTGTGTCTGTGTGTTTGTGGAGACACACACAGCTTACTAGCACACACAAGGTTGGCTCCATGGGACCCTGCAAGGCAAAGGAGCCACCCTAACACAGGATATCAGGACCAGTGATCAGGGGTCCAGCTGATTCTGCAAGAAGCTAAAATATTTAATAATTAAAAGGAGCAGCAGCCATTGTAAGTGAATTAATCAGCATTTAAAACGGCTTAAACACCTTTTCAACCTAATATCACATTAAGCTGACCATACACTGGTCTTATATCAGGCGGGTCAGCCAGTGTGTGGCTCCGTAGGGACCCCCCGTCTGACAAAACTCAATTTTTCAATCAGCTTTTGCCTAAGAGGCTGGTCCGAATCTCAGGTGAAGAGCCAATCAGCTACAGAGGCTGTTCGGGTATTCTGACAGTGGAACATCCGAGGAGACGGGAGCAGGGTGGAAGCAGTCAGCCAACACTGCAGTGGCGTAACTACCACCATAGCAGCCCACGCTATCGCTATGGGGCTCGGGGCAGAGGGGGGCCTGGTCAGGAGGCCGGGGCCCAGCAGCGGGGCCCAGCAGCGGAAGTGCAACACTGGTCCGGCAGCGGAGGGGGAGGCCCAGACCTGGCAGTGGCGGTAGAGGAGACCTGGGACCAGCAGCGCCATGTAAATATTGAATTGCCAGTGACCCTGCAGATCAGAATGTGGGGATACACACTTCACATGCAGCGCTCTGGGAAGCTGAGACAAGCCGTACCTTTGTGATGCTGGCATGTGCGGGGTCTCAGGTGGGCTCTGCAGAGTCAATGGTGGGCTCTTCGGGATCACTCAGGTGTGCTGTGTGGGGTTTCAGGTGGGCTCTGCAGGGTCTCAGGTGGGCTGTGCGGGGTCAATGGTGGGTTCTGCGGGATCACTCAGGTGTGGGGTTTCAGGTGGGCTGTGCAAGGTCAATGGTGGGTTCTGCGGGGTCTATGGTGGGCTCTGCAGGGTCATTCAGGTGTGCTGTGTAGTGCAGGGTCTCTGGTATGTGCTAGGTTAAGAACTTACACTACATAAGACTGTAAGTACTTTGCAGTTACAGTACATGTCAAGCAAGCAGCAAAACAAAAACCAGCAAGTCAGTTCGAAATTGTGTATCAACAATCCCTACGGCTTACCTCTGGCAGCACTTGTAAGAGAACCCGTGATCTGGACTTTCCTGGAACTTGTGTGACAGAGGAGTCACGCAGATGACACAGGACTCTGTGCCGTGCTGCTTCTTTCACTTTCTATTCTTAGACAGAGCTATTATATATTCCTCTACATGGATTACGCAATTTTATGTTTACTTTTTACTATTTTACGGTTTGATATTTTTGTGTTTTTTTTGGTGTAAAAGTTTTAGTTGCACTCTATTGTTACTTTTTATTGTAGAGAAATGTGAAAAATAAATAAAGAGAATTCATATTCTTAAAGTACATTTAAAGCCATTTTTTAAAAAGCTGAACCTTCAGTCTTGCACAGTTGTACCGGCTCCTCTCCTGGACTGAAATTGCTTCCTCTGATTTCACTGCACACTGCGAGCTTCTCACAATGTGCATCAGAAGCTGCAGCAAGTCAGATAGCGCCCACCTCATTTCCTGGCTGGAAGAAGTCCTGTCCCACCCCTTGCAATCATTCAACTCTTTGCAATGCTCAGCATTACATGTGGGCATTGTCTCAGCAAATGCACCCTGCCTAGGAATGCCCGCTGCTCCAGACTGGCATCCATCCATCATTTTGATATTTGCATAACTTCTCCCACAAGCCAGCTTGCTGCTTGTATTCGGGCTGAGGAGTACTGAAGCAGGGTGCTGTGATGTATGCAGGAAGGCTATGTGCAGGGCCCTGCCAGCTACTCCCACCAGCCATGATCTGCCTGCATTGCATAGGGAAGTGCAGGTTGTAATCAAAACAGAAAGGCTTTATTTAAAAATGTCATTAGCATCTTGAAGGGGGGCTGCCAGGGAAGGCAAAATCCAATCAAATTAAACTTCAGATGTCAGTTTTGGATATTTTTTAATCCAGATCATGGCTGGTGGGAGTAGCTGGCAGGGCCCTGCACATAGCCTTCCTGCATACATCACAGCACCCTGCTTCAGTACTCCTCAGCCCGAATACAAGCAGCAAGCTGGCTTGTGGTAGATCCTACCTTCTTTTTGAGGAAGTCACCTGACGAAACACATCAAGGAGGGCAGATGCTAGTTTGTTAGACACAAGATTTTTATGTTTGTTCCTGAGCTGCTTTAGCCGGCCGGCCGAAAGTTCATGATTTTACATACTACGCTATGAAGGTTCTCTTCTTTGTTCGTCTCTAAAACCCTGTGGGACCACGACAAAGCACTTTGCTAACACCGCGTCTAAAAGGATCGATCTTCTCATCCCTGAGATACAGCCAGCGTCATAGGGGAGAAAGCCAAATGTTCGTCTGCCGGGACCCGTAGAGAATACGTTTTGCGCTCAAGTCCAACTACGCTATTACTCACTAAGAGCTCTTTTGACCAACTTCTATTTGGTGAGTACCCACCTGAGAGGGGCAGTTCGGATCACCTGTAAATACACTGCTATCTTTGCTTGCATACGGTGTTCACCGTTCACTGGACTTTTTTCATAGGGAACACTTTGGGATGTTTTTATAAGACTTTTATATGACTTCATCTGGCATTTTGATTGTTTTTTATGTTTTATCTATATTACAGCACGTTTGTATTGATTCTTAGTCACATGTAACATATATAAATAGGCTCTAGGCCGGTTAGCCTGAAAACCTATTTTTCACCTTTTATACACATTATTTAGTAATTTTACCTTTAGCGCTTTGTATTTTATTGAGAAACTAGAGAATGCTTAGGTCCAGGCAGAGGTCAGCAACGGGCAAGGCAGCAGAATGGTGGGGTTCAGGCAGATAATGGGGTCCAGGCACAGGTCAGCAACGGGCAAGGCAGCAGAATGGTCAGATTCAGGTGGATAATGGGGTCCAGGCAGAGGTCAGCAACAGGCAAAGCAGCAAAATGGTCGGGTTCAGGTGGATAGTCAAGTCCAGGCAGAGGTAAAAAATGGGCAAGGCAGTAGAATGGTCGGGTTCATGTGGATAGTCAAGTCCAGGCAGAAGTCCGCAGCAGCATGGACAAGTTCAAGTGGATGGTCATAGGCAGATGGCAAGCAAAAGAGTAGTTAAGTCAGCCCAAGTGAACAATGAAACAGGCAATTCAAAATGTATTCTCGCCCTCTTGCACAAGCAAAGTACCTGGAAAGGAGACCCAGCACCAGCCACTTCCAGAGCTGGTGCTTAAATATACCTTGGATCAGAGGACACACCCTGCAGCACTGGAGAGAAATCTGGAATTCCTGGCAAGGATTCTGAGAGAACCATTTATGGGTACTGGCAAACATTATTCAAGTGCCATTACAAGTCCTGGCAAAGATTTTACGAACACCATTAGCACTACTGGCAGACCTGGAGGTACTATAACACCTTTTCTGTTGATACTTGTGCAAATAACAAAAGACTTTGGACTCCTGAGATGTTGCTGCTGTTAATGACTCAACTGCATGTAGACCTCCCAGTTTAGGTGACCCCCTACTTTCTGGGGGTCCTGATTTGTGGAGAGCAGCAAAACCCAGAAGGCTTCAATAATGATGGTTTTCTGTTGGCTACAGATGTCCAGTGTTTCATAGACCTTTTCTTGAGTAATAAAATCTTTTTGGGTAGAGTGGGGAAGGATTAGACCCCCCTGGAAGATTCCTTTAATGAGACAGAAAGTAATGATAGATAGCAAAGAAAAAAAGAAAGAAGGGAAAAAAAACTTAACTATCCCCTACTCCAGGGGTAGGCAAACTCTGGACCTCCAGCTGTGGTGAAACTGCAAATCCCATCATGCATCTGCCTCTGGGAGTCATGTCTGTGGCTGTCAGAGTCCTACAATGGGATTTGTAGATGGACCACAGCTGGAGGGCCGGTGTTTGCCTACCTCTGCTCCACTGTATGCAAACCAAAAAAAAAATATGTTACATGCAATTTAAATGTAACCTTATGTAGAACTAGTAAATATATCTTTATATCCAAATCCGATCCCCAATATCAGCCTCCTGCAATCCCAGACTGGGAGGATCAGCATCCAGAGCCAATCAGGTTTCTAATGTTTGTACAGAACAGTCATTAAAAAAGCTGACAAGAAGGGTGAGCAGAGAGCTGGCCTCATGAATATGTAGGTACTCCATTATTGTCCAATCACAGGCTAGGCGGGGTCATAGACCAGCCTACACTATCTAAGTATATCTAAAGCCCACATCTATTTTAAGTTTAATATTTTAGAGTTGGGAAGATTCAAAATCTCTGTCAGGTTTTATTTCTGTATGTGTCCTGATGACCACTGCCATGGACAGAAGGTGATGGGAGATCAGTGGCGTCACTAGGTGCTACCATTGGTGCTACCATTGGAGGGGTGACACCAAAATGACTGACAGTCATTTTGGTGTCACCCTCTATGAAATGTCGGGCACTCGGTCACGGACCGTGAGCCCGACAGTGTCAGGAGAGAGGAGGGGACCCAGGGGCATACCTTATCCCGCCGGGTGAACGTTCCCAGCTCTATATGCCGGCGTCCATCACGAAGATGGCCGCCTGCAGGCATCAAAAAGACCAGCGCACACGCGCGGCAACGTCGCGCGCATGCACGATGACGTCTGCCCCCGGGTGACACCCAGCCTCAAGACGCCCCTGTGGGAGATCAAACATTTTACAGTTCTTTCAGAACAGGAATATAGAGGAAATCCTCCAATAGGGACATCTGTTCTGGTGGCCATTGTGTAAGGTGAAACTTCCTCCTTACTTTAAAGAGATTTGATTTGACTACCTGTTGCATCTCCAGGACAGGAAGTGAAATCTCTCTAACAGGACGCAGATTGTGATATAAACAAAAACCTGATAGCCTTTTACCAAGATCTAATGTAGAGAATGTACTAGGCCTATATTTAATCACAAGCATGGAAATAGTAATATTCTTACAGTTGTAATTAGTAAGGTGGCTTAGAACAGCACTCGTATATGAAGATACTGGGATTTCTTGCTGAAAATGTACAACAAAATGACTGAAACAAAAGATAAATATAATGCTGAGTCAGGAATGTATGTTGTTTTATTGCTATTTTTATTATAGGAAATCATCTTGTCATTAGTAAATCTATTAGTACATAAAAAAAGTTTCTTAACATATAAAGTTTTCTATGATTGTGGTTGGAGAGAGTTCTGTGTTCTCCACTTTACTGTCCACATATTAGTTTCTTTATATCCAAATATTCTGGCTCTCCAGCAGCTTTCAACAACTGTCCTCTGATTCGTTTTCTGCTGTTCTATCATCTTCCTGTTTATTCTCTCCTTTATAGATCTCACTGTGCACTGTTTCTCTACTCCCACCTTCTGGCTCTAGTGTCTCATTCACCTTTTCCTCAGTTTCGGGGTCTAAAGACACGTCCCCTCTGGTAAGGTCAACTCCTTCATCCTGCTCCGTTTTGTCTTTCTCTTGCTCTGTGTTTTGTGTTCTAATATTCTCTCCATCATTGTCCTTTGACCCCATATTGCTTGTGTTTCTATTTCCTTCCGTCTTACTGATTCCGAAGTTTCCAACTTCATCCCTTTCTCCACCATATTGCAGTAATTGCGCCACATTGGCTGCTCTTTCACCTTCTGTTTTCCCATCATGTTTTTCAGCCTGCTCTGCTTTGTCTGTCTCAGGCAATGTGTTTTGGGTCTCAGTATTCAATCCATCATCGTCCTTTGACCCCACATTTGATGACTCTCTATTGCCTTCTATCTTACTAATCTCTGCGTTCTCAGCATAATATCCTTTTCCTCCGAATGGTGGAACTGGCTTCATGCTTGATCCTTCATTTTCTGTTTTCTCATCATCTCTTACAACCTGCGCTGCTCTGTCTGTCTCAGGCAATGTGTTTTGGTCCCAAGTATTCTTTCCATTATTGTCCTCTGACCCCACAGTGAATGACTGCCCATTGTCTTCTATCTTACTCATCTCTGTGTATATTTTTGTTTCCCCCAATCGGTTCTCTGCATTAGCTGTTTGTGTCCCACTACAATTTTCTGTTCTACTCTCATTTCTATGTCCATCTGAATCCTCACAACCCTCTGTATCATCATCTTCTTCTTCTTCAGTCCCTTTTAACTGTTTATTTCTTGAAGCCAGGTTTGTGCTCTTAATGTCCTTTGTGATCTTTTCTGAATAATCTTCACTGTTATCATTTTCTTTTACTTGTCTCTCTTCTTGCATTTTGACATTGGATATGAGTTTCCAATCTTCTGGCTTACTTTCACTTTCTATCCCACTGACTTCAATCCCTAATTTGGCAGTCTTTTCATTCTCCTCCATATTGCCTTCATTTATTCCATCAGCACTTACATCCTGCTCTTTATGTTCTGCCATGTTGCTTTCATGATCATTTAATAACCTCTCATGTTCTGATTTCATAACCAGTTCTGACCTTGTGTTATATTTTCCTGAAATATTTACAGTTTCATCATTCTTTTTTCCAGTCCCAGTACCTTCTGTTGTCACACTGAATTGGCCTTCATTTATTCGAACTTCGTTTCTTGCCTCACCTCCAAACCAGAAGATGCGACCTCTAAAAAAGCCTCTAATCGGCCAAAATCTCAGAAATAGCCTATTTACAAACCTATTTACAAACCTGATACAAACCAGAAAAGACTCAGCTATTTGACCTGAAACTCTCCTAACCAAGCCATGTCTCCTATTTTCTGGCATACTTCCAGAGACTTCACTGTCTATTTGCACTTTGACCTCTCCTGGAACGTCAGGCTCCCATTTTGACTCAGCATCTTGTGGCAGAGGATTAAACTTTCTGAGCTTGTCCACAGGCCCCCAAATAAACATTTCTTGTGGTTCGTAGTTCATCCAAGCAAAGTGCACCAGCTTTTGCCGTTCTTTCTTTTCCTTCACAGTGAACATGAAATAGTCCAAAGCACTTTCTTTCAAATTTGGTAGATTGCCATTGCACAGGGTCTCCTCCAGGAAAAACCTCACCAGTGGGGCCTGTAGTTTTTCGTAGCCCATCTCCCCCAGACACTTCAATATCCTTGTGATCCGCAAGCTGTTGTGTGTGTGACTGTGGGGAATAAAACATGTGTCCATTACCAACACAGATAAAAGCATTGCTAGGAGTCAATGTGGTCACAGCCTATCTCTAAATTATATCCTTTATCCCTGTTACCCGTGATACGCAAGCTAAAAACATTTTTAGTGCCTGTTTTTGTTTCCCTGTGTGGCACAAGAGTTGAACTTAATAGTGTCTCAATACTAATTCTAACTAAACAATTCTAACAGAGCTAGAAATGTGGAACTGTTGAAACCAGTGAACATGGAAGGAGGAAGATCACTTTATTGTTCACTGTAGATTGCTAACCTAGCAGAGTAGCCTCAGTGCAGAGCACGTGTCTGGGTCACGCTGACATTAGAGAGGCATGGCAATGCCGGTGGTACTACATAATCAAAAGATACAGACACGAAGGAGTGGTCTGTGCAGAGCTTATGTCCTCGTAGACGGGCTGCAGTGTGGATTTTGACATACAATTATGGTCTGGTCCTTCAAAAGCAACACGGAGGGGCATTAAGGGTCACTACAATGGGTAATAGTCTTGGCGCTATGTTAAATGCATCAGTGAAAAGTGGCACAAAGGTAAGTTGAGAGGATTAGGTAATCTAAAATGGCATGTGTCAATACCACAAACAAACTGTCAATATTAATGAACATAAGGTCCAACTATATCCTGCAAATGACTATCAATTGCTCTAAACTGATTCCCATTTTCAGGGATCCACCCAATGTTGGCCACATTGTTCACATAGGCCTTGACTTCTTCCACACCCTGTCCTAACCAGAGCCAAGCACTGCTCCAACCATTAGGCATCTCAAGGCAGAGCCTTTATTGCAACATTACCTTTCCCTACTGATAAACAACACAGGTTCCTCTTTACAAGTCAGTGACCTGGAACACGCATGCAGCTCTGAACCTCTAACTGCACCAGCTGCACACTTCAGTGGCTCAGTAATAAAACCAGGATGAGGATGACAGCCCTCAACCTTGCAGCTTAAATCAAAATTGGTGGTGGAAAGTCAAATATTTCTATACAGTGTCACTCACTTGTTCAGGTTGTAAAATCTATCCTCCCAGTTGTCTTCTGCCCGGGCGACCATGCCTGTGTCGGCGTCCACCAATACAATCCCATAAAATCCCAGCATGAGTTTGTATGACTTAAGAATCCTCGCCATGACCTTTTTATCCTTCTTCATCAACTAAAACATATGCAGAGTTAATAAAATGCTCATCATCCTAGTCATGGGTCACAAAGACTTTTTGATTAAATTGCTAGTACCTCAATCTCGCTCAGAGTGAGGGGAGTGGCTAACCAGTTCACACCGCGCTCCCGAAGAGGAAACAGCCTGGAATCAGAGAAGAATATCACATCCTAGAGTGGCAATAGTATAGAGAAGCTACAGAGCAACCAACGGGTCTATGATGCTGAGGGCCAAAACCTTCAAATGAGCATAACAGTATCAAATAACAGAGTCCTGTTGTTGACAGGAAGATGACCATCAAATGGGCTGTTAGTTATTGTGTTACGCAAATTTGGAAGCTACGAGACAGCGTGCATTATAAGACAGTTGAGCTAAGGGAACTTTACAGCTCTAATTATGCCAAACAAAGGGGCAAATATACATCTTTCATAAGCCAGCCTGTACAGTTAAAGTAGTTCAAAACTTAATCTTAATTAATACTAAAAATGTAATTATTAACTTAAGACAAATATTTCAATCCTTGCTAGAAAACCGGATCTCTTCAAGTATTGTTTATTATGAGACCCAGTTACCATCCATGTAAGAGAAGAAGACCTCCCTCTCCCCCAGAAAACACATTCTAAAGCATGTCAAGCAAACTTACCATTGAATGAAGTTATGGTTCATCTCTAGCGTCTCATATTCATTGCACCAACGTTCATGGATGTAGTCTATGTATTCTCCTGTATATGATACATAGAACCGGTCACATTTTCACCCATATATAGATGGAATACTGAGATCACTTATTCACTTATGACAGTTATCTAGAGAATAATGGTGGTGGCCACCTCTGGAGTCTTTCCAATAATCCCTTGCCCTGGGCTAACATGGGGCACTCTTATCAACTGCCCAGAACCAAACGGCTTTGCACTGAAAGATTGTGGAAAGAATTTGTAGGAAAAATCATAATGGGCTTTATTTATGAAATTGTCAGAGAGAACAGAAAGGACATAGCATTCCCTATCTGCCTTTGTAAACTGAGAGTCGCTCTAGTCATGTGATAGTGCTGGGCCAATCACCAAGACCTATTTCTGTCATAGCAAAGGAAGAGAAGTGAGTAAAATGCTCCTCTGTGCTCAGAAACAGGTATGTGCCATCTCCCGCAGGGCGATAAAGTGATCCTGTTGTTCTGCCACACATAACCATAGTACAGAATTGGTTTAAAAGAAATGCTGCTAGTGTGTTTCAAAAACATAATTCCTTTATAAATTTTTTTTTTTATGAATAATTCCAGAAAGCAAATTATAGCTTAACAACATTGTATTTCCCTTTAACGAGCCCATCAACCTTGTTCAGTAAGCTGTACAAGGATCAAAGCGCTGTGTGTAATGAGCTGTAACCTACAGCATCCAATCAGAATTCTGGTTTATCAAGCCAAACCAGTTCAAGGGGCAAGATGCATATTGGTTTCTTGGAAGTGGCTCTTTCCACAAAATGTTTAACTCATCTAGAGAAGAAAGGTGATATTATCCATACTGACCATCAGGCTCAAAGCGTATCTTGTTCTGGTAGAACAGAAGGTTTGGCTTGGGTGACTTGTCCTATGAACAAGAAAACACACATTAAGATTTGCTGACTTTGACAATGTGTAATCACTTGTAGGATGGTCACAAAAGAGGAATATGTGTAGCGGGTTGGGAAGATCTTTCTCTGCTCACTTCCATAAAGCATCTTGGGCTGTAGAGCTGTACAAGACGGAGTAAGCTTGGATGCCTCCTTGCTGATTGTTTCATAGCTGTTTGTATGACTTGTTACTAACTGGGGGCCTATTTTATTATTATTATTATACAGGATTTATGTAGCGCCAACAGTTTGCGCAGCGCTTTACAATATAAGTGTAACGGCTAGGTCAGGATATATGAATCTCAGCTGCGGAGTGTGCCTAGCTCAGGTGAAATTGGTTGAGGGTACGGCTTCAGGGTCGAGCTCCAGGCGTCACTCTCAACACAAACGGAGAGTTAGGAGCTCTACCATCATGTGCCGCAATTACTTAGGGGTAAGTGGTGATGCACACGAGTAGCCCCAGGGTATTTACAGCATACCCGGGTTACAACTGTTATGTAGGGTTCACGTGGATTCAATTATAGTACTACTTTGATAAGGTGCACAGACAAGAAGAGTTATCAGCATTTGATTCAAGCAGGCACAAATAATAGATTTGGTAAGTAGTATCACACAAAAGAATTATCAGCACTTCCCCTTTAACTGGCGTGGCTCAGATGGAACCTAGGCAGTCCATACAACAGGTTGCATGAGGTCAAAAAAGGAATGACTTTTAGAGAGCTCTATCTGGGACAGGCTGTCTCAGACTGAGCTGTACTTGCTATTAGGTGTCCTAGCACAACGAGGGTTCCTCCAGGTCACAGGTCCAATGCTCCAAGAAAGGGAATTCTGGTTGTCAGCTGGCGTTCTCTGGCAATAGTGGAACGCCATACTGATCTTTCTGTCAGCCTTTTATAGGGGAGGAGTGTGGGAGGAGCTGCTGACGTCACAGGGGCCGATGCGTTCCACGCTGGAACGCATCGGCTCCTCTACTTCCGTTCCGCGGCTTGCGCTCCACGTTGGAGCGCAGCCGCGATCGTTACAATAAGAAAGACATTACAATCACAATACAATTCAAGACAAGATGGTAAGGAGGGACCTGGCCCTGAGGGCTTACAATCTAAAAGGGAGGGGGATTTTATGCAGCTCAACCCCTCATTTTACAGGGAAAGGGCAATTTATCCTATTCCCTTTATTTGTGCAGCCTCGTCATGTTTTGCTGCTTTTTACAGTCATGGCACCTTTTAAAAGTATGCAAAATCTTGAGGCGCCCAAGTCTAAAATGTAAACAAAAGGAAATGTAAAAAAAACACCAGGAGGCCCAGCCCCCCAAATCAATACCAACCTCATCAGAGACAGGGGTCTGGTACAAATTTTAAGGGGGGACCCCAGGCCAAAAAACACAAAACAAATTGATGTGGAGTTTCCCCCTTCACTTCATGTCCCCCTCTTTACATCAGGAGCCCATCTGTACATCAGGAGCCCATCTGTACATCAGGAACCCCCTTCACATCAAGTTCCCTCCTTTAGTGCAAATTTGAAGGCACCACTCACAAAGCCAGAAGGCATCCCCTGGGTGCCACGGCACACTGACTGAGAAAGGTCTCGAGTACATAGAGCCATTCAGATTTGTCCATGCCTCCAGCTGGACTTATGCAGGAATCTGAATATACAGTCACTGTAAAGGTTCTCCTATATTAGAAACGCCCTATATGTTCACTTATTTAACTTTTTTAACCTGGAAATTTTTCTGGAGTATAAGGGGGTCATAGGTCACTGACCTACGAAAATGGCCATCTTGGTACATCTTCTTGATACCTGCCGGTGGCCATCTTGGGCCGCACCCCCCTTGTGATGCCACTGAAAGAGGGATAGAGGGATTTGGGTCCAAAGGAGGGACAGTTGGGTAGTGTGCATTATGTTTCTCTTTTAGGCAGGCAAAAAAAAATATAATGAAGTTATGAAATGTGAACCCTTGATGCCCCTTCACACCTGTCTGGTGTGTTGCATTAGTGCATGCACATTAATGATGTGCATTTTTTTATGTGTTAATGAGTGTTAATTGAATATGCGTTTCCAAGGTGCAGCTTGCACAAGACTGAGGAGAGAATTACCGGATAGCCATGTCTGTAATTCTGCATGTCCCGGGGTGCTCTTCTCCGCGGATTATGCTACAAGAATTCGAAAAACAAAATTAATAACTTTCCAATTTGATTTATTTCACACAAAAAATAGATTAGGAAAAAACATGCCAACAAATGGAAAAACATAAGCAAAGGTCACCTTTAGTGAAAAGATCTGTAGACCAAGACTATTCATGACTCTTAAACCACATCACTGGCCTTTTATTTGATTGATGGGTTCACTGGCCAATGGGTTAGGCAGGTTTAGAAGTCACATCCTTTTTACTGTTAATATATTGGTAAAAATTGTTGGGGTTCTTTTTACTATCTGCGTCTTGGAGAATCGCAATTGTTACAAGAAAAGTTGAGATCCTCATGTAACTTCAGCTGCTTATATTTCCTAGGTGGGTGCAGTAAATGTCTTACAAGCCTTGATTGTCCTATGTTTTGTTCTGAGTTATCCATTTTCAATAATGGATTGGGCCATAGAAAAACTAATATATCGGGTACACGTAGATGCTTTTCTCCTAAAAGGTCTAAAAGGTAAATATCTAATCACAGGATACATGTTTGTTAAGTTTGGCTGAGATTCATAAAGGAGTCTGTGGTGCCTTTCACAATAAAGGTAAACCAGAGTCTTCCAAACTCTAGTTTGTATTAAATTTGACTTTTATTCTCATACATGGTTGTCTACATCAACCTTCAGCTAGCTGGAATGGATACAAGAAGAAACTAGCTAGCTAGATGCTTTGTCCCTAGTTGCACAAGCAAAGTCAATTACAAAATCAGATTGCAACAAGGTAGACTTCCCCTTTATCAGCCAGGGATCCTACCTTCCTTTCTCATAAAAACAAGCATTCATTCTCCTATTAAAAAAATACAAAAAAAACATCATCCAAGGCAACAGAAGTCCAACCACTGGAACACTTAATGGATGGAGTGACATGTTAAAAGGGCCTCAGAGCAATCAGAACTTATTTTATGTTTTAACATTATCAAAGCTCTTACCATCTGGGCTATCACATCATCTTTGGGACACAATCATCTATTCTTCTTTTAAGGAATATAAAGTAAAAGCCAACTAGCCACGTAAAAAAAAAAGTAATAGAAAAACGACGGAATCTAAAACTTCAGCTACCAAGTGCACGGAGGACATTTGAGAAGAATAGGAGCTTCTTTAGCTTCTTTGGACTCCAAGGCTTTCACTCACAGTTACATGAACTTATTTTCTTTTAAATCTAATAAAGCTACATTATCCAGACATGTTCATTCTACTCTTTCAGAAATAAAGCCCTCAGATAATTAGAAAAGAGCATTGAAGAAGAAATAAAAAATACAGCACCACTTGGTCCCCAAGGCTTTCCGTCGGAGTTCTGAGTGAAAGTCTTATAGCCCCGGAAAAGCAACTTCACCGCTCACGTGCCCCAGGTACTAAACTCCTTAACCCAAAGTCGATTAAATTTTGTAGTTGACTAATGTTTTATATTCCTTATATAGAAGGATGAATGCTTGGATCCCTGAGGGGAACTCATAGCACAGGGAGAAACAGCTCTGGTTAATGAGTTAAAGACTTGTGGCACGGGAAAAGCCACTCAATCTTTCTCAGGTGGTTTTTTCGCGGGGGCGCATTCGCGCAGCGGTACAAGATGGCTGCTCCTTGATACCGCTCCGCACTTCTTGAGCCGTGAGACACCCATTTCTGCTATCGTTTAGCCAGCTGGGTCGGTTCCCCGAGCGGATCGAACACCTACTCACCCCCGGCATCCAGATGAGGTCCCCCAGTCCAAATACAAACGAGGCAAACAACCTCCTGAGACCCCTCGTACGCGCCATGCTCTGGGCAAGATGGCGCCCGGCGGCCTGCATGATGACGATGCCGCTCCTCGCATGTCGGCTGACTCCGAGGACAGCCAGGACCCGTTTGCTGAACAGCTATCGGGATCCCGAGGATCACATGCACCTGACCTCTTCGTGCGGATACGGGACATGGTACAGGAAGAACTTTCCAAGGCCTCCGCAACCATAACCTCGGAGCTCCGGCGGGAAATCAGAGAAATCGGGCACCGTACAGCTTCCTTGGAATCGCGTATGAATGATGTGACCACCATACTGGAAGGCCACGAAAAAGACCTGGAGACCGCCCAGACGGAACTTTCCCTTCTCCGTGACCAGCTGGAGGATCACGAGAACTGGGCCCGGCGCAGTAACATCCGCGTCAGGGGCCTCCCTGAATCCATTGAAGATCTCGTGGACTCGGTCACCGCGCTGTTTCAGGAATTGGCCCCTGACCTTTCTGCGGACCGGTTGGAGATGGATCGCGTTCACAGGGCGCTCGGACCCCAGAGGTCGGACGGACCGCCACGGGATGTGGTGGTTAAGTTACATTACTTCCGCACGAAGGAGCGACTCTTGCAGGCCGCAAGACAGGTACCGGCCTTGTCCTTCCAGGGTCACCCCTATAGCTTGTATTCGGACCTGGCCCGTTCAACCATCTTGAAACGCAGAGTCCTGCGGCCCTACCTGCAGGTTCTCCGGGATGCGGGCATCAACTATAGATGGGGGTTTCCCTTCCGTCTCCTCTTTACATACCAGGGGAAATCCTTCCAGCTCCGGTCTCCTGAAGACGTGCGTTCTTTCCTCCGAGAGATTGGCCTCCAGGTTCCAGCGGAGCCTCCTTCCTCTTCCCCAGGCTCGCAGCCTCGTCAACGGAATGGCCAGGCCTCCCAACGATCCCATTCATCACAGGGCCCACACGATCCTGGCCGCTCACCACGGAGATCCCAGGCCCTGCAACGTTTAGGCTCCCAAGTTTTTCGCAGCAAGCCCAACGGATGATTTACTTCCCTGGTCCGCACACCGCGGCCTTGTATTCTGCCCTTGCTGTTTCAGCCGTTTTGCCGTGTATGTCCAGACGCCCTGACGACCCTTTACCAGGCAGGTACTGCTCCGTGCCCCCTAGGGTGGCTGCGTTTGGCTTACATGAGCATATGCTGACTGTTGGATGCTCCCTTATTTTTATTTTTATTTTTGCTTCTTGCATCACATGTGACCCCGGAGTCCAGTTGTGTTGTTTTGTTTTGTTTTCTGTTTTTTCGTTTTGCTACTTGCTTCAGGACTTCCCAGAATGCCACATGGAGCCCCATACCCCGGCAGATGTTTTCTCTCTGATTTGCTTCGGATTGACAGGACTGGCCAATAGAAGCTCCTAATGACTGCTCAACTGGACTCCCTCAACCCTCCTATGGTGGATTTCTCTCACTTTTTTTTTTAATTATTTTTCCTCCACTGTTTTAGTTGGCTAGATGCAATGATCTTTCATGTACTTAAGGGAGCAGGGATCTGCCCGGTGTCCACTTTGGGAGGGCACCAGTGCTTCCGCATTCCCCATCCCGTGTTTAGAGACGAGCCTGTGTCCCTGTTGCTGGGCTCCTTCAACTGACATCATTACCGGGGTATATCCTTATTCTTACTATCTAGGCCGCCACTGTCCCCTTCACCCTCAGATAGCAACCGCTATCAGACTGCCTTTGCTGGGGTGGGGTTGGTGGATGCCTAGCCTCTCTCTCGTCCGCTTAATTTAGGGAGAATGTAGGCTCTGTATCCTCACCCACCGTATTGTGGGAGGCATACAAGGCAGTGCTTCGTGGGCACATTATTCAGTTAGCATCCCAACGGCGGAGAGACAGGGAGGCTCGTAGATTGGTCCTGGAGGCGGAGTTGGAACGCCTCACTGAACAATGTAAAGTCTCGCCAACGCCTAGACTGCGGGCCAGTCTGGAAAAGGCAAGGGTGGAACTTAATCTTTGCCTCACCGATATAGCTGAACGCCAACTGCGCTGGGCCGGACAGAAGTTTTATGCCCACAGCAACAAACCGGGTGCTATGTTGGCGAAACGCCTTCGTTGCTTTAAGCCAGTTAAACGCCCCATTTCCTTGCGCACGGCGGGCTCAGTTTTAACTAGCAATCCACAAGCTATACTGCAGGAATTCCAGCACCACTTAGCCCACCTATATGCAAAACCACCCCCTTTTGCCTCGGCCGAGGCGGAGACATTTTTCCAAGATTGTCAGCTGCCGGCAATGACGGACTCGCATAAGGAGCTTTTGGCCTCTGATATCACTGAAGACGAAGTGCGCTTAAATCATTGAAATCTAACAAACGAGCTGGGCCGGATGGATACTCTTCCCTTTTTTATAAAAAGTTTACAGACATTGTAGCCCCCCACCTGACCTCCCAATTTAATTATATTAAGCAGGGACATCCGTTTCCTCCTGAAGCCCTTAAAGCGAATATAGTCATGATACCTAAGACCCACATTCCTGGGCTAACTTTAGACCCATCTCGTTACTCAACACCGATGTGAAACTCCTGGCTAAAGTTTTGGCCTCTAGAATTAACACCTTCCTGGGGCAACTCATTCACAAAGACCTTCCCCCACCTGGGAAAATACTACACAGCAGCCCAGATTGCTCCGCTAACTCTGCTACACTCCACCACAGCATTGCCCCAATGGGCTCTCATGGATATAGTTGAATGTGCCCCCCTCCCAATCCACAATTTGTTATGGACTCTTCCCTCCTCACGCCCCCCCATCCAGGACCCCATTTTGCGGTTCAGCTTGAAGCAGTGGGATTCGGTCAAATATACTGCGGGCCTGATGTCTCCCCATCTCCCTCTCTCAGGCATATTCGGGACTCCCTCATTCCCCCCAGCTAATGAGAACGCATCGGCGTTCGTGTGGTGGTCCCGACGACACCCCTTTTACATTAGGGACCTATTGTCTATTGATGGGGTTAAATCCTTCCAACATCTTCGCACTCAATGGAACGTTCCTCTTACAGAGAACTTCCGATACCTACAACTTATGTTACGTCACTTCTCCGATACAGCTCTGGTTCTCCAAGCACCCTTACCCCCTTTGAGTCTCGTTGTTGGTCTGATCCCCATTCAGCGGGCCTAATAACCCTGCTATATGCCTCGTTGGTGCCATCAGTCGGAGAGCAGAAACTTTCCTACATGCTGGCCTGGGAGAGGGACCTGGGGGACTCATTGGACCCACACGCGTGGTCCGAGATTTGGTCGGCGGCGACGAAATGCTCCCCGAATGTTTTGGCCCAGGAAAACGCACACAAGGTCTTGTTCCGGTGGTACATGACCCCGGACAGAATTTCCAAGTTTGCCCCCTCCGTTTCACCCCGTTGTTTCCGGGGCTGTACGGACAGGGGCACCTTATTTCATATATGGTGGCAGTGCCCGAAGGTGCAGAGGTTGTGGATCAGGGTCTATAATTTGCTGAGGTCAGTTCTCGGTGCAATCATTGTCCGTAGTCCTTGGGAGGCCCTCTTGGGTAGGCCGGTCACTCACCTTCTGAAGAGGGAAAGGAACTATTGCTAGAGCCTGGAAGCAGCCCACGTTGCTTATTTCAGAAGTCAAGCAGCGAGTCATGGGTATTATGGTGCATGAGAAGCTTACGGCTATCCTACACGACTCGTATGCCTCCTTTCAGAAAACATGGTCGCCCTGGCTGGACTATGTACAGCCGATGGGACTGGATCGCGACTTATTGGCCCTCTGATTGGGATTTACCCGGTCAGGGCGAGCTGATTTCCCTTCCCCCCCCCGATTCCCCATGCGGCCCCCCTCCTCTTCTTTCTTTTCCTCTCTTTGTATGTCCTTTTCTCTTGTCTTTTGTTCTTTTCTTCTTCACTTGCCTAAGGGTTCTTCTAAAGTTTTGTGGGAACCCATCCCGGATGTCACGGAATGATGGCAAAGATATGGTATGCTGCTTTATCACCCAATAGTGGGGTTATGCTGGCGTCCTGCTGCAGCAGCAGCAGCAGGTAGCTGGCAGCCCCGCTCCGGGCCTTAAGCAGGGGCTAGCCCACCCGAGGAGCCTATGCATAGGTTATCCTGGATTTATTAGATTTCGCACGGGCTCATGAGTGGGAGGTCCTTTGTTTTCCGCAGATGTCATATTATGTCCAGATTTATGGTGATGCATTGCACTAGCTATTATATGACTGTCATGCTGTAACCCATCAGTGAACCGTTCTAATAATGTACCGTGATGTTTTTTTCCCACATGCGCCTTTTGGCATTGTTTCCTTGTGGATGGAACGTATTTCTGTTTTTTCCTAAATAAAAAATACTTGTACAACAATCTTTCTCAGGTGTCCTAGGTACTGAATTTCCTATACCTTGCTTTTTTTTTCTAGTTGACCTATTCTTTATATAGATTTATTGATTTGGTCCCAGAGACAAGGTGATACCTCTTAAGGTGGCTATACATTGCAAATTGTGCCTGGTGCCTGGTGCCCGGCTGAAATTCGTATTGTGGGTGCTGCTGTCAGCACCCTTTTCGACCAGCATCCCTAGATCAGCTGATCAAAGGGGCCAGTTGGAAAATCTTTGTACAAACAGAGCTGGCAGCTCATTGGCTAAGAGTAACAGCTCTGGCCAGTGCATTCAAAATAATTCATCCAATTAATCTGAGTGAACGGCTTATGGATCTGGGCAAGCCACTTTACTTTCCAAATGTCCCAGATAGTATAGTTCATAACGCTTAGTGGTGTTTTTTTTAGCTGGCTTGATTCTGAATATTTTAAAATAAGAGAATCATTGCTTGGGTCTCCAAGAGGGTAAGTAATACCTGTTGGAGCCGATCAAATTAATATCAATGGAAAAAGATTTGATATAAAGGTGTTTCTTGATATCCTACACTGAATGAACACGTGGCTGTGTGATACGCAAATAAGGACCATCAAAGGTTTCTTGGGGCAGGGACGCTGATGAATGAAGAAGTGCCGGACTGTCTTATCTCCTGGGACGAGCCCACCCCTGCTGGTATTTACTGCCAATATCTGTGTCAGCAATGCACATATGATGGAACCTTCTTCCTGTGTGATCATCTGCACAAACTCAGGTTACCATCACAAGCAGGAACAATGGTAACTTTGGTGACCCCTTGGACAAGACAAGTCTTTCTGGACTGTACAATCAAAAATGTGATTCGCTGAGACCTGCTGGAGAGGAGTGTTCTGAGCACAGAGAAAAACCCCTGGCATGTGTGAATGAAAGAGAGAATGTGGTTGCCAGCTGAAGGATCCTAACCTCAATTCCTATCCCTACTGACCCCCTTCAAATCCCCTCTCCATTTCCCTTAATTGTAATTAGAATGTATGTATATCCCTGTTTGTAAATAAACCAAACACTTATTTAAGATTCAGTTGGTCATCAGTAATTTAAGGCACCCCCAAAGCATAGCACATTCTACAATACCTAATGCATAAAAAATAGAAGTGTGAAAACCTTATGGCCCTGGTCAAGTCACTTCACCTGTTTTCCAAGTACTGGACTTTTTATCCCTTTAGTTGATACTCATTTTTAGTTGGCTGATGCTGTATATTGCCTATAAAGGAGAATGACTGCATGGGTCACTGAGAGAAGGTAATATAGATGGTAGGCTAATATCTTATAAAAAAAACTTACACTGTAGGAAGAACAGCTCAGAGGCATAAGAGCTGCAACTATTGTAACTCTATAAACTAAACGCTCATGATAGAGTGCAGTAAACGGAAAAAGACTACCTGCCACCGCAACAGAGGGCTCAGGCATGTAACAGCTCCAGGGACACTTAAAAGTGAAGGCTCATTCTATGACCATTTTTCTATTTAGGGAACATTGGGTATTGGCCAACGGGAAAATAGCACATACTAAGGGATTAGAACTGCAACCACTGGCACATTCTTCGGAGATCTGATGCTCTGAGCATAACGATGTCCTTGGGTATATAATACTTTGGCCACCTGGAAAAGACACTAAGGCTAAGAGATTGGACTCCAGCCAATGACAGCAGTCAGAGATTTTGCTTTCCTCATTAGCACAGTCTGTCATTTAAAGGAGTGTTCATTTCTTCCCACCAGTGAAAGGAGCTACAGTGGCCATCAGGGGGGGGGGGGGGCAAGTATTTGACTCATCTGAGGGTCAAATACTTGTAGCAGCTGGGGAGCAAGTACTTGACCCTTTCAAAGGAGAGCTATTCTTTAAAAGTGACCCTGTGGCTGCCAGTGGTCATTGACAATTTACCTGTCGATCACAGCCATCTGATGAATTGATAGTGACTCCATCGTGCCGCTAGTTCCTGACATTGCCTAAGACCTCAGATCAGAGCACAATGTTAATGCAGAGCAGAGGGAAGTCCTAAGCCTCTTCATGTCTCTGGCATGTCACATGACACAACGAAGGGGAAATCTGATAGGACTTTCCACAGACTGCCAGACGCATTGCATCTGAGGTCTGTGAGTACATTTCAGAAAGTGAAGGAAGGGGAAATTTATGCTGGGGCAATTTTAGCTAAGGGGGAGATGTCTGCACAGGAAAAGGGGTATTTTTGTGGGGGTATGTGCTACTTACACCTGATCTCTGCACTGTGTTTTTATTTACTCCTGATACTTGCAATGTGCGCTACATATTGATGACCCTTTCAATCTGTATTACATACTACTGACCTCTGACCCCTGTGTTACTTACTCCTGACTTCAAAACTATGTGTTACTCCTGACCTCTGAACTCTACTTTACATGCTACTGACCCCTGAACTCTGCCTTAGTTACTCCTGACATCTGGACTCTGCGTTACATACTACTGCCCCCTGCACTGCTGACCTCTGAACTCTACATTACATACTACTGTCCCCTGCACTCCGTGTTACTTACGCCTGATATCTAAACTCTGCGTTACATAATACTGACCCCTGCACTAAGCCGTTACTAACTCCTGTACTCTGACCTCTGAACTCTACATTACATACTACTGCCCCCTGCACTCCATGTTACTTACGCCTGATATCTAAACTCTACATTACATAATACTGACCCCTGCACTCTGTGTTACTAACTCCTGACCTGCACAGAGGTAAAGTGCAGGAGTTTTTGTCATGCTGTACTACTGCACAGATCCAGAAGAAATAGACAAAGTAGACCGAGATTCAAGTAAGAATACACATAGGTCTTGTATGTAGACAACATTCATTTAACCCGGAAGTCAGTTTAAAAAAATGCATGCTGCACCCTGGTGACCTTTGATCTGTTCATGGTTGTTTAGGTAGATCTCCACCTCTCCTGGGTTGCCTCCCCCTGCTTTAAGGGTTTGTCTACTGGAGTTAATCTTTGGATGGTGATAAAATCACTTCTGTTGTCTGCAATGTCCTACTTCTTCTTTGAGAATATCCCTGCTGATATATTTATGTGGCTTACTTCACTATAGTCTTTAAAAGTCTCAGAGTATCCACACTGTCCATGTACCGCAGAACCAATGCATTAAAAAAAAAAACATTTATGTGGGATTAAAATAAACTGTTTATGGGGTCCTGAGACCTCGAGCACAGGTGGAGGAATTCAAAAGCAACACCTGTGAATTGGCACATTTCCTCAGCAGGTCCCACATGAGTCCTGAATTGAATACAAATCCAATTGTGACCCGATAGAAAGTTTCCTTCCCCTGTTCGATCTGTCAGTCATGACGGCCCATTAGTGACACAGCACATCTCCCAGCAACTGACAGAAGGAGGGCCAAGATTGTTGTCAAAGTTCTGATGAAGTGAGATTGTTTGGCCCCTGAAACGCATTGGCTGTTTTTGGATACCTTTCTGTTATTAGTGGTTAAAAATACCTGCACACAGCCATTGACTTCTATAGAAAGGCTGTATGCAGCACCTATAGCTCCCTGGTGGGGGGGAAATACGTCTACATTTACATTGCATGGGCTCGGCTGCACGTGTACATAAGCCCATCAAATTGCTCATAGCCCATTAAATAGCTCTGCCACTGGGAACTATAGACAGGTTTTTGGATAGATCAGAGTACTTTAGAGTATAGTGGCAGACAACTTGCCCTGGGCAGGTTCATCTTAATATATTATAAAGTGCAGATGTACCCTTAGCTGACAGTTAAGGTCTGCACAAAGCCATGTATACATCCTTGATTTCTCCCTAGCTATCCTGTGCACACACACACACACAGACATCTCCTATACAGAGTAATAGGATGTAATTAGTGACTCTGAAGGCAGGCATAAATCCACAACATAGGACACAAAGGAAATCTGTGGCTTTGGACAGGCTGTGGCTGTATGCAGCACCTATAGCTCCCTGGCGAGAGGAAATACTGTACTCCAAAATTCATGTTATATGGGCTCAGCCACTCGTGTGCATGAGCCATTAAAATCCTGCATTGCAGATTTTCCCCCAGCTATCCTGTGCACACACACAACGGCATCTCCTATACAGAGTGATAGGATATCATTAGGGACTCTGGAGACAGGCATAAATCCAGAGCTATAAAAAAAGTGGGCAGGGCCTATATACCCCAGCACCATAGGACAGAGCTATGAAAAAAGTGGGGAGGGCCTATATACCCCAGCACCATAGGGCAGAGCTATGAAAAAAGTGGGCAGGGCCTATATACTCCAGCACCATAGGGCAGAGCTATGAAAAAAGTGTGCAGGGACTATATACTCCAGCACCGTAGGGCAGAGCTATGAAAAAAGTGGGCAGGGGATATATACCCCAGCACCATAGGGCAGAGCTATGAAAAAGTGGGCAGGGCCTTTATACCCCAGCACCATAGGGCAGAGCTATGAAAAAAGTGGACAGGGCCTATATACTCCAGCACCGTAGGGCAGCACAATATATCATTTATACCTGATGAGAAGTTTTTTCTTTTTTGCTCTTTGGTTCTTCATCCTCCCCATCTTCATCCCAGGTGGAGTCATTTTCTGAGTCCCAGTCCTGCGGATGGTAACCGTAGCCTCCGTAATAGGCCATGCTGCAAAGTTCCCAACAAAAGTCAGAGATTGCAAAATAGAAAAATATAATATAGTATATAATAAGACGTGTTCAATATCTCAGCGCTCAGGCTTTGCTAAAGACTTGTCCAAAGCTATAGCCGGCATGACTAATAAGCAGCGAAAACTCTTTGACATAAACGGGGTAACCTCTGTACACTGGCTCTGTGAATATACTAATAATCTCTATAACAGGGTCACACACCTATAGCTCCTCCGCCTTCTATTTATACAATCAGGGACATGAATCTTTTCTATATGCACAGCAATGACAGAGGAAGGAAGGGATCTTCCTGTAAGGTAGACAGTAGCCCCAACATAAACTATGAGCCGGCTTTACACTTACCTCTAGTTTTAGCTGTTTCAAAAAGTTTCTAAAGTTACTTCCAAAGTAGATTTAGTGTTCAATCGTTGCTGCGCCTGCAAGAGAAAAAAATATGAGGAACTGTAACCTATTTCAGCACCATTATACGGGCTGCCAGGCTTCCATCGACTTTCACTTTCCTTTCTTGCATTTTGCAATTACAGGACACACCCTTTAAAGCAGCAGCCCGGGGTTGATAAATACGGAAGATATGCATTTATTTATTTTTTTGCATCATGCATAGTTAAAGGTAAAGTCCACTTTAAAAAAGAAAATAAATACACATATTCACAAAATAAAAAATAATAAATGCACATATTCACAAAATACAAAAATGTGTATTAATTATTATTATTATCATCAATATCGTTATTATCATCATCATTATTATCATCATCATCATTATTATTTTTTTGCATTTGAGCCAGTAAAGCATTGCAGTGCTCTGGGTCCTGCAGATTGTTCCTCCCACCCCGCTCTCCGTATTGAGCCATTGACTTCCAGCAACATGGAGTGAAGCGTCAGTGAAATACAAATGCAGTGACGTCATCGCACTTGGATCTAGGAGTCCATTTGCCATGGTGACTGATGGGACTGAAGAGTTTCTCCATTCACAGATCCTGTCAAAAAATCTGCGAATGGAGGATGCGTCTGTGTGGACAGAGCCACACATAGCCCTGCTGGGTTAAAAAAATTTAAAATGTCAGGAACCTGTGGGGAGAAGAACCCCATGTTTTAGGTAGCGATGGGGGGGGGGTTCTGGGTGGGCCGGAGGGAGTCTTTAGCACCATACAGTATATCATGTTATACACTTATTATGGGTATAAAAGGTAAACCTAGCTTTTAATTAAGTGGTCTGGGTTGGGTGGAGAAGAAACTCATGAGTCAAGCTGTAAAGTTGGGCATACACCAGTAGAATTTCGTTCGAAAAAACAAATTTTTGGAATGTTGTTTCAATTTTCCAATCTGGGAGAAAAAACTGACAGAGGTTTTATCCGTTCCCTATGCTATCCAAATCCTAGAAAAGTTTTGGCTTTCCATATATTATAATGGCCACTGGGTACGAACAGGGCTGGATTTACTCTCTCTACTGCCCCAAGGCCAAGTTGCTCAATGCGTCCCCCTACCCGACAATACAAAAGTCCATGGACCTGTAGCACTCCTTACCAAAACTCCCAAACATGTGTTGAGGGTGCTCGCAATGACCGCCGATGGCGCCGCATTCACCATCATCAAGTATAGGAACATCACCAGCACGACAGAGACTTAGACGTCAGTGCAAATCCATTTATTTGATGCCAGTCATTACTCAAAGATGACACTTTGAGTAATGACTGACATCAAATAAATGGATTTGCACTGACGTCTAAGTCTCTGTCGTGCTGGTGTGCTGGTGACGTTCCTATACTTGCCCCTACCCAACAACTCCCCCCCTCATGGAGAATGGCAGACCTGCAAGCTGCATACAAGTGATCTTTGGCGAGGTCACCGAGACCACCTGTACAAAACAGGTGGCAGCTTCCCCGCTGTACATTTAGCTCTGCTTGCCCAAAACAGGGCTTAATGTGGAAAACACCTACACGCCCGGCGCCAAGAACTTCATGTCCCGGGCGTCGGGAGATAGGAATTCCACACCCCTGCTGCCCCTCTACTCCATGCTGCCCTAGAGACCAGGCCTTGGTTGGCCTTGTGGGAAATCCGTCCCTGGGTACGAAGGCAGAATAAGCATAGATGACTGAAGCAAGGGACACATCATACAGTGTATCTCTAGCCAAAACTTTGTATTAGGTTTGAACGCAGTAAGAAATGGGTAGAAGTTTTTATTTGCGGTCTGTGTCCTCTTGGGAAGACTTCCCCTCACTTCCTGTCTTGGAATTACATTGGGAAATGAGGAGAAATCTCATTCTAGATAGACAAAAACAAAATATGTTTTGGCCGGATGTGCATTTTATTTACTGTAAACCATAGGATTTGTTCTGAGTTTTTGTTGTTTGTAGCGATATTCTACAAATGATTTTACCATATTCAGATTTTCATATAAAAGTCATCTCCTAATAATGATTAAAAAATTGACTTTTCTTGGCTTGTTTGTTAACTGGCACCTATAGACAGCGAGAGAATATGAGACGCACAGGGTGTGTGGAATTTGTATAATATGAAAAGCAACTGATCCGGTCTGATTGGTTGTCCGGGTTTAGTGGAGCTTGCCTGTCCCCAGGCCTTTCAAGTCTGGTGATATTCTTTTTTGTTTCACTCTGTTCAAGCACAGGAAGCCTTCTATTTCCTGGTTTACCCTTTCGAAGATGGCGGATTGTTTAAGAAACAAGACACAGAGGTGTCTGTAGAGCCGGGCACACATAAGACAAATTTTGCTCAGAAAAATTTATTTTCAGACTTTGTTGAATCTTTATAACACTTAATGTAGCCAAATCACTGATAATGTTCCTCTGCAGTGACAAAAAAAAGCAGCAGGGTGGAATTTTTTCTTAAATGATGGAAGTTCTAACAGTGAATGTGATTTTCATGCGGGGAAACTCCATTTATTCCAAAATCGAACGTTAACATCAAACGAGATTTCGCAACAACATTCGTCAAGTCTTTGATGACATTATCCAATGTTCCTTTTTTTAATGTTCATGCAAAAATCTACCAGTTTATGACAGGCTTATGAAAGTATCTCATCAGCCATCTCATCCACAAAGCTATCAGCTTGGTCCCACCTGTCAGAAAGAAAGCTTCTGGTTGCTCTGAGGGTTGTGTCAATGCCATAGAAATCAATGCTTGATACATCCATGCTGCCTTGACTGCTGTGTGAAGAACAGTAAAGCCTCCGTTTTATGAGGACAGAGGTTTTTGTAGGTACACAACACAAGTTTTTGGTGGGAGGGACTGGGGTGGGCATGGTTGCACCCTTTCCCAATGAATCAAGACCAGTTCACAGTATAACCTTGGATGTACCCATAGGTGTGCGCAGCTTATTGCATTACAAACACACAGGTGTATATACAGTATAAAATATATATAATATATATGAATAATAATATATGAATAATATAATATATCATATTAATATATATATTACATACATACATACATTTCAGACCTGAGGCATCCCGGATTCCCATCTCTTCAACTGCCCCTTACCTCTTCCAGCAGGGGTGCAGTAATGAAGCAGGCTGCTTTCTTAGATACAACTATCTAGTAATGGAGAAGAGCCACTTCAGAACAGCCTGGACTATTAGGGCTAATGTTTAAACGTTCAGCCCAGTGTATAACTTTGCATAGCATTCCCGCCGGTAGATGGTGCCTAGGAGCTTCATCTAGTGGTGGGACTGCCATGTGAATGGCATTCGCCTAGCTACACACTGGGTGGAACATTTCAACATCAGCCCCATAGAGTCAAGGTGCTGGGGATGTCCTTTAAAGATTTTGGTTTATGATAAGTTCCTGTAGACATGTCAGCCATTCCATCGTATCCCCAGAAAAATCAAACTGTGTGCACCAAACTCTGACCCTACCATCAGCATATCACTGTACCAATCAAGGAAAATCAACTTTTACCGCAACGCATTCCATGGTGACTGGATTTTTGCAAGATAAGCTGTGAAGCATTTTTAACTTTACAGAACAAGTCCAGTTGAATGCGAAGAACTGATACTAGATATACTATGACCTGGATCTATGGAAACCTTCACAGACGGTACAAATCAAGAATAATCAAACCAGGCAAAGATTCTCCAATTTTGCTGTAGCAGAAGCTCTTCAATGTTCAGGATGTTGATGAGTGGGTAACTATTGACAGATGAATAGAAGATTATCTCCCTGCAGACTTCAACTGTAATTAGCTTAGTTTGTAGTTATGTATAACCCAAAAAGATGGTGTCATGTAGCTTGGTATGAGCCTGAATTGACGAGGAAGGCATCCCCTTGCAGTTCCCGTCTGAGTACCCCTGGAGATGGAACAGAAGGTCTGCAGACGGAGAGAGGCACGAGTGCCTGAAGCTGATGCTGTACACTGTAGGGTAGATGGTGCAGAGATCTGGACCATGGATGTGATAGAAGAAGCCGACCATCAGGTGAGGATGCCAGCAGTGAGTGGGTAGCACCAGGATTGGCAGAAGAAGCAGAATCAGAGACAGGCCGGGTCAGTAACTTGCAGGCAGGTGAAGTACAAAGTCAAGAAGCAGGGCAATGTCGGAAGGCAGGCCGGCTTCAGCAACGTGTGAGCAGAGTAGTACCAAATCGGAATCCACAAGAATGGTCAGTGGGTAAGCCGGGGTCAGAAGGCAGGCAATAGGATCAGGAAACAAGCCGGTTCAAATACAGATTCAGAAACAGAGTCAGACAATAGCATGGAACAGCTGAAGATCTCTCAGCAAGGTGCAAGTGTAACAAGCATCCTTAAATAGCCCATTTGGCTCCACCGGGAGGAATGTGCGTGTGCACGTCAGCACGTGCGCGCCGGGACTTACGGATGCGCGCATTGGACCTTTTGTGCGCATATGCACGTGCAATATTGGTACCGTAACGCTTAATACGCACAGAAGCTGCACTATGAATATCGATTGACATTCCCTGACAGATAGCAACTCTGGAGAAGGACTCATCCCCTCAAACTCCAGCTCAAGACCCAAGTCCACCTCCCCAATAACTACTCTCTCTTTCTCTTCTCCTTCTGATTTTTCTTTTTTTTTTCATTGCTCCCTAATAGTTACTGATATCTTCCAAGCAGAACCATCAGTTGTTTCTTCTTGTTCACCTGCTGACATACTCTGTCATCTTCCTTTCAGAACATCTAGGCTAGATGTCAAGATCTATAGCTAGGCTTTAGGCATCTAGGCTCAAGATCTAGATCTAGGCCCTAGGCTCAAGGTCTAGGTCATTGCGCACTACTGAGAACCATTCGGAGAGCTGGCCTAGCTAGCAACAGTGCTCCTCAATGCCCTCCACATTAGTAGTCAACTATATCCCAATTAGGGTTGCCACTTTTTCTTCAAGCGAAACCCGAACAGCAATTTTTGGAGGGGGAATGTAAAGGAAAGAGCGAGGAGAGACAGCCAGGAGAGAGAACAAGGAGAGACAGCCGGGGGAGAATACCAGGGGAGAGAGTGAGGAGAGACAGCCAGGGGAGAGAGAGGAGAGACAGCTAGGAGAGATAGCGAGCAACACATCTGACTGAAGCAGAGCCCCTGTGCCTTCAAGACTTACCTGTGTTTCAGACACCTCCTTGCTGCCCGAGTTCCAGCATCCCTCCGTGTCCCGCGCCTGCTCCATGCACTCAAATTGGAACAATGGAACCCCATGGTTGCCCCTGTACGCCTAACTTCATAACATCTTGTGTCCAGTTTGCAGCTGGCCTGACACCTGGACAGAGCACATACAGGACTCACAACCCGGACTGTCCGAGTGAATCCCAATACTTTCTTCACTTTGTTACTCAGTCAGGATCCATTGTCTGCTAGGTTTCATACAAATATTGAAATGACCATTGCTCCACATATGTTGTATATAATGACACTTGTGAGATCTCAGTGGCACATTTCACAAGCTGGTTCCTGTGTTCATCTGCCACAGGTTGAACGTCGATAACAAAGCTATGTAGAGATGCCACAACTGTAAAACATTCCATTAATTTTGGTCTTTGAAAATATGTTAAAAAAAATAACCCAGTAATCTGGTGGAACCACAAATGTAATCTTTATTTCTTCGTTTAAAAAAAAAAAGAAATGTGTATTATTTTTATATATACATGTAAAAGAGATCAGCATGACTTAAATAATCTTACTGATGTGTAAAACTTTTAAAACAAATGTTTCTCTATATAGTTAGAAATTATTAATATACATGTGGGCAGTTATATTTGATTATTACCCATACAGATTCAACCTCCTGCTCTGTAGTGTTACACAATGGTTACTGCTCCTTCTCATAAATCTATAGGTTGATTGAAAACAATGCACTCCATGTGCAGCTGATATCTTACTAGTTGTTATGTAGTTAGGCATTACTGAGTCATTGTAGTAGGTAATGTACCCACCCACCAGTAGCTAATCTATTAATTTCTTTATTTAATGTGGACCTGAACTCAACTCACTTAGTTAAGAGTTAATGTGCTATAGGAACATCTAGAAATCTTAATTGTGCCTTAGCAGTACATTAAAAAAATTTACCTTTTGTCTAGAACTCCTTCTGACAAATAGCAAGGCACTTCCTGGTATGCGAGGGTACCAAGTCTTCCCTGTACCTACAGCCTTGATAGCTGTATATCTACAGCTTGAGTCCTCAGGCGCTGCTGCCTCTGACTGCTAGTCTCAGGAGATTTGGAGATGTCACTTCTGTGCTGCTCACTGTTCTCCTTGCTGGAGGCTATGACATGAGGAAGCAAAACCCTGCCCCTACCAAGATGGCCGCCTCCGCACAGTGCGATACAAGGTATGGTAAGTCAGTAGATGGGGGAAGATCAGTTGCAGAGAGACCGCAAGAAATACCGGTGACTAGCCCTTTGTCCCCTGATTGCCTTTTTTTGGCTTCCAGGGTTCAATTCCTCTTTACCAAAATAGCAAAAAAGGAAGCAGAAGCTTGTAAATTGGAAGGGCAAAACTAAAATACTTAAAGGTAAACAATGCAATAATAATTTGCTTACTGAAAATACACTATAATTTAGCCGTAATCAACAACACCAATGCCAGCATCCTGTTGGTTCCTCTGAAATCACATTGTTGCTGTTACCACCGAATGTCCCTTTTGATCTTGTGTGGCTGCCATATTGAAGCAATTCCGCTGGCCCCCAAATAAACTCATCTTCAGGTCCAAAGTGTTCCGAAGCAAACTGTACCAGTCTCCTGCGTTCCTTCTTGTCTCTCACAGAGAAGATAAAATAATCTAAAACGCTCCTCTTTACATTCTGTAAATTGCCATTGCATAAGGTTTCGTCCAGGAAAAAATGAATGAGAGGCTTCTGGTAGTGTTCATAACCCAATTCCCCTAAACACATAAGGATTCGTGTGATTCGCAGGTTGTTGTGGCTCTTGCTATGGAAATAATGGAGAGAAGGTATATAAGCCATTCATTGTGTCTTTAACTTCACCTACATTTCATATGACAGGTTCATGTCTTGGCCAACAGTGATGCCCGATGGCTAATGATCAATTGCTACAGTGCATTACAAAGCAGAAAGGTAGTGTCCATTGGCAGAGCACAGGCGACTGCACACCAAAGCTGCCACCAATACCAGAATCTGAGAAAGAAAAATAATCGAATTTCTTGTCCACGTGAGTACAAATTATGGATTGGAGTATGCAACCCTATCCGTTCAGTTCTTCACGTCAACCTATGTGGGGACCCATATGTTGTGATTTTGCCTAAACCCATCCCAGCCCTATCCCGCTTAGAAAAAACCCAGTCACCTATATCTCCATTCCTACTAAAATGACTATAGCTAGGGTCTGGACACCCCCTTTGTTGAGTTTTGAGGGGGGTCAAAACTGAATCAAGGGTACTTCGGGTCAATGAAAAGCTTGCTGCTATACTAAACAACACACACGAATGCTCTTTGACGATTTAAACCAAGCGATTTCCAAACCTCACATATGTCCATCTGAAATCCAGACATCTGCAAGTTCTCCGATCTTTTCTCTTTATTCTTCTCATTTCTTTCTTTTTTCTCTTCCTTCTCTCTTACCCTAACCCTATGCCTTCCCTGCCTCCATTTTCCTTCTCCATTCATCACCCCCAGTTTATTTACCTTAGAGTGCTTCCTCTTTGAGCTTACCTTATCTAGCAGCAGCTCATTGGGGGACCCTAACCCCACATATTTATCTGGGTCATACCCCATACCTTGTATCCCCATTATAGTTATCCAGGTTATACCCCACACCTGGCATCCCCCTTATATTTATCCAGGGTATACCCCATGTCTTGAATCCCCCATATACTTGTCTGGGTCATGCCCCATACCTTGTATGCCCGTTATAGTTATCCAGGTTATACCCCATACCTTGCATCCCCCTTATATTTGCCTGGGTCATGCCCCATACCTTGTATCCCCATTATATTTATCCAGGTTACACCCCATGTCTTGAAACCCTGATATAATTATCTGGGTCATGCCCTATACCTTGTACCCCCATTATATTTATCCAGGTTTTCCCCTATACCTTGTATCCCCGTTATATTTATCTAGGTTATATCTCATACTCCCATGAGGCATTGCAAATCTTTGACAGCCACAGACATGACTCCAAGAGGCAGACACATGATGAGATTTCTAGTCTCACCACAGCTGGAGGGCCAAGGTTGCCTAACCCTGGTCTAGAACGTTGAGACTTCAACCACAGTTAGCTATTAGAAATTCAACGTAATATATACTTTTTTGTTTTAAAGAAAGACCACACCGTCCCGCATCTTCACCATCACCAAACCATGAAGGAAGTCACTTACCTGTCTAGATTTCTGTACCTTTCCTGCCAATTTCCCGCCCGGCCAACCGTTCCGCTACTCTCATCCTTCAGCTGGAGGCCATAGAATCCTAACATGAGCTTATATGCCTCACACAGCCTCCTCCTGACATCTTCATCATTCTTCATGATCTAAGAGACAATCATTCATCGTTAGTCACAATGGACAGAAATCTGTATGGTTCTGGACAAACTCCAGCCACAGCTTTTTTGGGGGGATTTCCCCTCATTTCCTATATGGTGTAACAGCTGTCACCTGAACAGGAAGTTAGGGGAAATATCGCCATTGAAAATACAGACGGAAATAAAATCCTACCAGCGGTTCTAAATGTTCCTCATTCTACTAAAGAATATGTCTTTTATTGTCATCTCCATTATCTGTGTTATAACACGGTACTCAACACTCCCTGCTCCACTGAATGCAGATTGGTGGAGTTGCCCTTTAATTTATTCGTTTTTCTGTTACCTTAATCTCATCTTCATGCAGAGGGATGGCATGGGGGTTCTTGCCTTGTACTTGAAGCGGAAACAGCCTGCAACACAAGAAGTTCATATTTATTAACATTTCATTTAAAACGTATCACAGTTTCTGCCTGTAACAGACTTGCTCTGCAATCTTTTTTTTTTTTTCTCCATTATGTTTTAAAGCTGGACCTCCGGCCTTCCCTTCAGTCTTATATCTGACCTCCGTCCTTCCCTTCAGTCTTATATCTGACCTCCGTCCTTCCCTTCAGTCTTATATCCGACCTCCGGCATTCCCTTCAATCTTATATCTGACCTCTGGCCTTTCCTTCAGTCTTATATCTTACCTCCGGCCTTCCCTTCCGTCTTCTATCTGACCTCCGGCCTTCCCTTCAGTCTTATATCTGACCTCCGGCCTTCCCTTGAGTCTTGCACAGTTGTATTGGCTCCTCTCCTGGACTGAAATGGCTTCCTCTGATTTCACTGCAAACTGGGAGCTTCTCACAATGTACTTTAGAAGTTGCAGCAACTCATATTGAGCCAGCCTCATTTCCTGGCTGGAGGATAGCCAGCATCTTCTAGTGTTTCCTCCCCAGCCTGATTGTCCTGGGTCCACTCCATTCATTCATTGGATTTCAATCATGGAGGAGGAGAATGTTATGAATTAGTTCACCTTTTCATTTTTGTGAAAAGGCGAACTCATCCTCAAAAAATGTCATTTGATATGGGGGAAGGGAGGAACCAGGAAATGCAAATATAAATATACATTAATTATAGCCCTTTCCTCCATTATAATCCTGCTTCATTTGGCTGCGTCATTGTGGACTACTATCCTCAGAAGAGAAGCAGAGGATGTAGATAAGTCTAAAGTCTGATATTGTTCTATATAGTTATATCTAAATTGAAGTTTCACTCCTTTGTATCTACAGTACATAGAGTCTTGTAAGCCAACATGTCATGATTTGAGTCTATTCCTACTCTCACACTGCAGTGTTCTGTGCTGGCAGAGCTGAGTAACAGCCACACCCCTCAGCACAGGTGTCCTCACATAGTCTTGTATTGCAGAGGAAGCCAGGAGGTGTGTCTAACCAGGTCTGTTACTGAGAGCCGATTACTGAAGACACTGGGTGTAACGCTGGTGACTATAGAACCGCACAGTCATATTTAGACACACTGCAAGCGCTATGACAGGAAACTGGAGGTAAGATTATTAAAATGAAGGTTGTTTGTGCAATGTACATCTGACTCTTTATCTACATTGGGCTTTAAGCCCTCATCTAAAGGACCGCACAATGTGAAAGCAATATAATATAAGCAATTGCAATGATTTAACCCTGGAATCATTTTTAGGTATGTACTCTACATGTTCCAGCCTACACGAAGCATCTGAGTGATTTTTTAAGAAAAATGGATACCCGGTTTAAAGAAATAGTAAACAAAGCATACAGTTTGTATTTAAGAAGGTACAAGGGGCAGATAGTAAGAATAGTTGTCACTCTTACCACTGAATGTACTCATGGTTCGACTCTAGTATGTCATACTGATCCTTCCAGTTCCTGAGCAGGTCATCTATGCACAAACCTGTGTGATATAAATGAAAAATTACATTGTCATGATAAATTAATGATGATGCCATCCAAGGAATCAATAATAAGAATCAAAGCCGGCCCTTTCTAGTGGAGCTCAGGATATGAAAGCGATCTGATAGGTTGGTAAGGAGGGCACCTGACTTCACCCCTTCACTAGTCTATAGAAATAGGCCAGCTAGACTTTTCCTTATCCCTCTCCTGAGATATTATAGGTCTTTGTTGTCACCTAAGGGCATCATGCTGTTAAACATCTCCAACCTCCAGAGGGTTATACTTTACATTTTACACAACATGCCGGGAAAAGATCCACAAAGTATTTTAAAGCTATACTTCAGCAAGTGAGCGCACAAAGCTCCGTACTTACCATTCGGCTGGAATTTCATCTGGTTTCTGTAAAACTTCAGATTGGGCAACTCGTCCTGCAGGAAAATGGCAGAAAGCGCATTTAATTAATACAAAATAGGACTAAAATACCCATATGGAAGGGATACATAGGCACAGCAATCTAAGTGTCTCCAAAAACAGTGAACAATCTTTTTGTTCAATACATTTTTATCAAAGATTACAACACAGAAAACCTATGGTGCTAAACATGTAAAACATGTAAATACAAAAAGAAAACCCATGCTGCTTAGGATAAGGCCAATAACGAAAATAGGTACCAGATACAGAATCGTGGAACGGATAACAAAGGACTTACAAAAGCAAGGATGTATATATCACGATAAATCCTCAAGTACAACAACGGTCAGAAGCTAGGGGAAGGAAACAAAGGGAAGGAAAGGCCACAAAGTAGCCGACACAAAAGGAAAGGGAGAGGTAGGAAATGAAAGGGTGTCACCTCTCTCACCCAACACAACCCCCCCCCCCCCCCCCCCCCTTATATTTTCAACTTTTTCCCCCCCCCCCCCTCACCTTTAATTTGCAGCTTTCTCCCGCAGCACCTGTACGCTGCCACAAGATGCCACCAGTCTTTAGGGTTGAATGACATCCATTGTCATCCAACCCACTTTCTGTGAGCCCAGGCTGTCATGGACATGCTCCCCCGGACTTGCAGTACTCCTGGGCATTGCAGCAATGACAACCACATAAGAATGAATGTTTTGTTTTAATTTAGCAGCTTTAGCCCCACAGAAGCTGCAGTGTGTACCTAACATGGCAGACAAACATAGAGCGAAGACTTACCGGGCTACTCTGGTAGTTGAATCCTAAAGGCTGGTAATGGTGTCTGTAGCTCTGCATATCCCGTGCAGCTCCAGAAAACATATACTAGAAGGGAAAGAGAGGACAATGAAAGGGTTACTTTACAATCAGGTTATGATGCATTCATGCACAATAACGGACTACTCCACAGAGAGAACGTGCTTGGAGTGTAACCATACCCTGTCTTATACTCATCTCTACCGGATCCAGCGAGATAACACCAACCATATAGCAGCGGCGGTTGTCCAAATACTTCCGATCAGATCTGCATATGCATCTTGCACTATCGTTCATTCCCATGGAGTTTCTGCGTAACTTATGCACAAAAGGTCCAACTCCAAAGGAGTGAATGGAGAATGGGCCGAGCAACTTCACAAGCGCCTGTGCAATCTAAGACAGGGAGTGGGTGCAAACACACTTAACCCAAATTCTTTAAATTGTTTCTAGCTTTGGATAGAGATGGGAATGGTTAACATTGCTGTTAGTTTGGGGAGATTGTCCCTCACTTCCTGTCCATGTCTCATGTACAAGAACATGGGAGTGCGTTTGTACCGCTACAGACAGCAAGAAAAACAGAAGTTCTAACACTTCCCAACTCTAGTAAAAATATGAATTTGTTGGAGAGGTTTTTCCACCAATTCCTGACCTATGACCCAATGCTTCACACTCTATACAAAATAATAGTTGTTGACTTGACCCTGATGACTTAGACATCTTGGTCAAAAGAGTGCCTTCAACCTGGGCAGTAGATAGTCTAGCTGTGGCCATCCTGTGGTGGCCAACATTACACAAAAGATGGTCTCTCTCTCTCTCTCTCTCTCTCTCCTATTGTACTTTGGTGTATCTTTTGTGTGGTGTATGGCTTTATGTAGCTGAATTTTGGACATATGACCCCCTCATATGTACCTCTTACTATATAAAGCACCATCATCACAATATAAACCAATAATAATCATCGAGGGGAGACGGGTGCCCCCCCAGCATTTTTGCAGGGAACACTTCTATAATCATTGGTCAGGCATAGCATTAATCCAGAGAGCAAGGTGGCCCGGAGCAAGACTCCTTCCCCATTACAGGAGCTGCCCTCCTTGTTGCTGGAAATCTATAGTCCCTACAGTCCTTCTACTTTCTAGAGACATTAGATTACCTTGTAGTCGTACGTTTTAGGATTTCTTTCTTTCTGGTTTCTGGGTGTCTCTTGTGTCTAAGGGATATAAAGACACATTAATACCAAAAACAGCTAAATAAAGATAAAAAGAAAACACAGCCCATGAACTATAGCCATCAAAAAATTGTGGAGGGTGCAAATCCACTAAAAGACCATAAAACAAATCCCCCAGCACTCTACTTTATCGGGTAGTCCAAATTAAAACCTGCATTTAAAATGATACTAAAAACAGGAGGCTCAGTTACGTACAGGAGGCTCAGTTACGTACAGGAGGCTCAGTTACGTACAGTAGGCTCAGTGGACGCCAGTGACGGAACAATCGCCATAGCGACCCAGGCGGCTGCTATGGGGCCGGGGGCAATGGTGGGCCCGGCCAGGACATCTCCCTGAGGTGGTGCGGGCCGCCTGGGTCGGTATGGCATCTCAGGCTGCTGGCTGTCACTGTCAGGTGGGCTGTTTGGGTTATCAGGTGGGCATAACTAGAAATCACAGGGCCCCATACAAAATTTTGCTATGAGTCCCTGCGATTTCTAGTTACGCCCCTGATGGACGCCTCAGTGTCACAGTGTTTTGGACATGCAGTCTATGTTTGAAATATGAGCACACCGATGCCGAGCCATATCTAAGAACATGGGAAGTGTTTCTGGTGTTACCCCAATTCTCTCTAAAGTAAGCCTGTTTGGCCTTCCTAATTTAAAGCATATCTCTGGGATACGTGCACATTTCCCACGTTTTATACATGCTGCAAGTACAGAAAAATAACTGCTGATATGCCAGAGTGCTTCTATCATTCTTGTTTGAGCTGACATCACAGTGTCGTTTCAGATGTGAAACCCTAAGAAGGTGGTGTCAGCTCTGCCTACTTAATTTCTGATGTGTTACAAAGGGCTCCCCATCTCCATAACCCCTCCTTGTGAACAGGAAGTTATCAGCTCCTAAGATTTCAAGCTGAATCAACGGTTTTTGTTTTGCATTTATCAAAAAGATATAACAAGGGGTCAAGAGTACATAAAGCACCGTGCAGAGGTAAGGAGTGTGTAACGCACAAAGCGCAGGGGTCAGGAGTACATAACACACAGAGCACAGGGGTCAGGAGTGCATAATGAAGAGAGTGTAGGGGTCTGGGTGCATAATGAAGAGAGTGCAGGGGTCTGGGTGCATAATGAATAGAGTGCAGGGGTCAGGAGTGCAAAATTAAGAGAGTGCAGGGGTCTGGTGTGCAAGGATAAGCAGTGTGTTATGTACCACGTGCAGGAGTCAGGAGTATGCAACACACAGACAGCGGGGGTTAGGAGTACATAACACACAGAGCACAGTGGTCAGGAATGCATAATGAACAGAGTGCAGGGGTCAAGAGTGCATAATGAACATAGTACAGGGGGCAGGAGTGCATGATGAAAAGAGTACAGGGGGCAGGAGTGCATAATGAAAAGAGTACAGGGGGCAGGAGTGCATAATGAAAAGAGTACAGGGGGCAGGAGTGCATAATGAACAGAGTGCAGGGGTCAGGAGTGCATAATGAAAATAGTATAGGGGTCAGGAGTGCATAATGAACAGAATGCAGGGGTCAGGAGTGCATAATGAACAGAGCGCAGGGGTCAGGAGTGCATAATGAAAAGAGTACAGGGAGCAGGAGTGCATAATGAACAGAGCGCAGGGGTCAGGAGTGCATAATGAAGGGAGCGCAGTGGTCAGGAGTGCATAATGAACGGAGTGCAGGGGCCAAGAGTACAGAATGAACAGAGCGCAGGAGACAGGAGTGCATAACAAAAAGAGTACAGGGGTCAGGCGTGCATAATGAACAGAGTGCAGAGCTCAGGAGTGCATAATGAAAAAAGTACAGGGGTCAGGAGTACATAATGAACAGAAAGCAGGGGTCAGGAGTGCATAATGAACAGAATGCAGGGGTCAGGAGTGCATAATAAACAGACTGCAGGGGTCAGGAGTACATAATGAACAGAAAGCAGGGGTCAGGAGTGCATAATGAACAGAATGCAGGGGCCAGGAGTGCATAATGAACAGAATGCAGGGGCCAGGAGTGCATAATGAACAGAGTGCAGAGCTCAGGAGTGCCTAATGAACACAGTGCCGGGGTCAGGAGTGCATAATAAACAGACTGCTGGGGTCAGGAGTGCATAATAAACAGACTGCAGGGGTCAGGAGTGCATAATGAACAGAGCGCAGGGGTCAGGAGTGCATAATGAACAGAGCGCAGGGGTCAGGAGTGCATAACGAACAGAGTGATGGGGTCAGGAGTATGTAACACACAAGTGAGGTTGAGTCTAATCAGGGCCGGCCTTAGGGGTGTGCGAGCAGTGCGGCCGCACAGGGCGCCATGGCAACAAGGGCGCCGTGCGGCCGACACAGCTCGTCCTCGGGGCGGCTTCTCTCCCCCTCACCGCTGGGCGCTGGCCATCCGATATGACAGC
>NW_017306285.1:2123607-2140158 GCF_000935625.1 Nanorana parkeri | reverse complement strand
CATAAAGAGGACCGGTCACATATTTTGCTATCACATAAGGGGGTTAGAAAACCCCCCTATGTGATAGCAATAAAGTTAAGTGGAAAAAAAAATAGGAAAAAAAATTAGGTTTCCCCCCAAAAAATTTAAAGTTACAAATAAAAAAGAATAAAACATTTTTTTAAAGTCCCCCCCATACATACACGCATGCAAACAGGCGTCGGGTGCTCATACGTGTGAAAACGACGATTTCGCCCATTACGCCGCACAAGTTACATATCGCCGTCGGAATGAGAGCAATAATTGTAGGGCTATCAATCACTGATAACACTAAACTGATGAGCGGTAAAAGCTTTTAAAGCGTCACCTAAGGTCAATTTTGGGCATGGTAGTTTTTTTCGATTTCGCGGGTGCGCGCAATTTTAAAGCATGACATGTTTGGTGTCTATTTACCCGACGTGACCCCGCTTTTTATATTTTACCAAAAATATGGGTAATAAATGGGTGTGGTTACTAGGGGTGTGGTCACTAAAGGGTGTGGCCACTGAGGGGTGTGGTCACTGAGGGGCGCTGTAAAGCTTTCTCGCACAGGGCGCCTAAAGACCTAAGGCCGGCCCTGAGTCTAATATTGTGAGTTGTCACTGTGTCAGGCATAGTGGGGAACATTTTCCAATGGGAACGTCCGATGACAACCGTCTAAGAGAAGATTTTACTAACTTTAGAGAGATCTCCATTTACTTCCTGTTGTCTCTAGAGAAAGAAAATGAAGGAAAATTTCCCCCATGAATCTGACATTGAGTTACCTTGGGACAGATCGCTTCTTTGCTACCTTTTGTAGACCTCTCAGTCTCCATGCTGCTGTCCTCTTCATCCTCTTCCCAGGTCGAGTCGTAAGAATCCAAAGACGCAGAGCCACCCATTCTGTCACATAAAACACATATAACTTAATATGATATATAAATATTCAAAAGAGCCCTTATTATCTTTTACAAGTCCGTATGAAGCCCTCCCCACGTCCACCTAGACAAGGAGATATTTAAAGTAGAACTCCAGGCTGACAGCTAAATACACAAATGACATACACACACGGAAGTGGTTTTACCTGCCAAAGGCTTTGTCTTTCTGTCCATCCAGTGTGGAGATTTACACAGCTCTGCCACACTGCAAAGCCCTCAGAGAAAACAAGGAGGGAAGCGCTACAAACTAAGTGAGAGGGCGTGTTACGGAGCCAGGGAGGAGGGAATGGGAAAAGGTTGGGAGGAGCAGTCTTAGTTTCTGTAGCGGTCGATCCAATTTGTTCAGATGGTACATTGTCCTTATAACTTTCCATATACACTGCAAAGCCCTGTCTGACCTGATTTTCCCAATCTACAGGTCTTGTTCTTACCCCTACCCGTGACAGGACAGTGAAGGAGAAGCAGCACACTGATAAGCTCATCGCTCTGGTAGTCTGCTCTCTCCTCCCATCAGCATGTCCCTTGTTTGCACATGGACACTGCACCACACCCAACTGGCTCCTTGTGCTGCTTCTCCCACTCCCTCCCTGAGCTCTGCTGTAAAGGGATTGCAGGTCAAATTCAGGAAACTCACTTCAATAGCCCTTACATCAGGGGTGGGCAACTGCAGCCCTGCAGCTGTTGTAGAACTACAAGTTCCGTGAGGCATTGCAAGACTCTAACAGCCACAGGCATGACTCCCAGGAGCAGAGGGGCGATGGGATTGTTGACACCTAACCCAGTGCGTTCCAGCACGGTTAGTTGCTGGAACGCATTATTACAGCCTCCCTGCGTTCTGGTGCATTCAAGTCAACGGCACGCCTACTACCCCAGTGTGCGATCGCCCCGCGCCAGAACGCGTGGCACAGCAATGCCCGCGGTGCGATCGCAAATAATAGTGCAAGCACTGCGGGGCGGGAGGCATGGATGCGGTGCCATTGACTTAAATGCCCTCTCATGCCCCAGAACACAGGGAGGCTGTAATTATGCGATCCAGTGCGCTCCAGCAACTAACCGTGATGGAACGCACAGGATTAGGCGTGAACAAGTCCTAAGAGACAATGCTGACCAACCATCAGATACCTTGATAGATGAGCCTTGGGTGTCAATTAAATGAACACTTGTCAGTCAGAGTCTGAGACTCCAGTTTGCATCAATTGCCGGGATGCAGTAATGACTCTGCAACAATTAAGACCCAATTATAAATACGTGGTATAGTAGCAAGGAGGGTAAAGCAGGAGGGAGGAAAGGTAAGGGGACGGTGATAGTTAATTTGCTCACCTGCAGTCTGGTGACACGTCCTAGGAGTTATCAGAAGTTCTGTTTCCTGGAGATAGATCTGACCACAACAGGATGAAGGTTGGGTGAACTTCGAGCCGTCCGGGAAGGTGCGGCTGACACACTGCTTTCACTTTCCTTTCAAGCTTTTCACTCTTTCATGTCACACCCTTTTTGTCATACTCATGTTAACATGCACATTTTAGGCTTGAATATTGCTCAATTACCCTCCAAACGTATATATATTTCCTGAAAGCAGAGACCCTGGAGAATAAAATGGTGGAAAGCCCAATTTGTTTTGTCGCACAATGATTGCGCTGCCGTTTATTAAATACACACTGATCAGTCATTATAACATTGTGAACACTGACAAGAATAACATTGATTATCTGGTTACAATGGCACCTGGAATGGGGGAGATATATTACAATGGCACCTGGAAGGGGGGAGGGGGGGTATATTACAATGGTCAATGACACCTGGAAGTGGGGGGGATATATTAGGCAGCAAGTGAACATTTTGTCCCTGAAGTTGATGAGTTGGAAGTAGAAAAAATGGCCAAGTGTAAAGGTTTTAAAGACTTTGACAAGAGCCAAATTGTGATGGCTGGATAACTGGGTCAGAGCAACTCCAAAACTGCAGCTCTTGTGGGATGTTCCCGGTCTGCAGTGGTCAGACCAAAAGTGGTCCAAGGAAGGGAAACCGGTGACAGAGTCATGGGCGGCCAAGGTTCATTGATGTACGTGTGGAGCAAAGGCTGGCCTGTGTAGTCAGATCTGATAGAAGAGCTACTGTAGATCAAATTGCTGAAAAAGATAATGCTGGTTATAGAAAGGTGTCTGAACACACAGAGCATCGCAGTTTGTTGTGTATAAGGCTACGTAGCGGTAAACTGATCAGGGTGCCCATGCTGACCTGTGTCCACCGCCAAAAGCGCTTACAATGAACTTCAGAACTGGACAATTGAGCAATGGAAAAGGTGGCCTGGTCTGATGAATCACATTTTCTTTCACGTCAGGTGGATGCGTCACTTACCTAAGAAAGAGATAGCACCAGGATGACTATTGGAAGAAGGTAAGCCAGACGAGGCAGTGTGATGCTTTGGACAACGTGCTGTTGGGAAGCATTGTGTCCTGCCATTCATGTGGATGTTATCTCTATCCATTCGATCATCTGTGGAATGTGCTAGAAAAACAAGTCCTATCCATGGAGGCCCCACCTCACAATTTACAGGACTTAAAGGATCTGCTACTGACGGCTTGATGCCAGTCCATACCTTCAAAGGGTCTAGTGGAGTCCGTGCCTCGACGGGTCAGGGCTATTTTGGCGGCAAAAGGGGGACCTACTCAATATTAGCCGGGTGGTCATAATGTTACAGCTGGTTGGTGTGTGTGTGTATACATATATATGTGTGTGTGTTTTAAATACAAACATTCCCTCTCACAATTATTCACCAGGTCCCATCAATGACGTCAGATGATCTGAATTGTTCATGTACAACAAGATGCTGTACTAATTTGTGTCCTCATCAACCTGACCCCGATCTCATTTTAATATCATGCTAAAAATGTATACAATTTTTGCAATAATTTCTCCCCTGCATGGGTCACCATGTGGCACTGGAAGGGGTAAATAAAATAAATAAATCATAAAAGTACACATACCTGCACTTTACCATTACACTACATTACATAAAAGTCACACTAATGTGATATTTTATTCAGCAGAAATATATGGGAGCAAGCAAACAATTTTTCCCCTGCATGGGTCGCCATGTAGCACTGAAAGGGGAACATTGCATTGGGAAATATTACAAAAAGAGAAATAATTTTCCCTATTTATTTCCAATAAAAACCAAGGAAATAAAATATACTGTATCCATCAATTTAAAGCCCTATCTGTCTAGGTTAGGGTACACTACAAACACTAAAAGGTATAATGTGTGGAACAGAGACATCACCAAAATGAAATTTAGGGAGAAAGACTCAAGTGGTTGGGGCAGCGCTAGACAATAATTGGATGACATTTAACTTGCTAAAGCTTTGCATCTCAAACAATTTCCATGTTCTTTTGATAAAATGGTTGTTTTCACCTAATTTTCAACCTCTGTTGCATTTCAGACGTTTCCTGTCTGCATGCATTCGCTCAAGCCTCAGCTGCACATTGCTCCGGACCGGCTTCCCACTGTGACAATGGTGCCCGCAAAGCACAGCTGCTTGTAGACTCCAGCAGAGATGAATGTAACAGGTTTACAATGCTGGAATACAATTAGAAGATGTTTAGGAAGCACGTGAACAATGTCCTTCGTGGTAGGAGCACCAGGAATTATTCTAAAGATTCTCTGTGTGCAAAGGATCATCAATTGACAGGCTCTAAAACTAACACAGAGCCTAATGGCAATTCGTAAAACTATTAAGATACAATCCATGCGGATAGTCCGGAGTCACATGACCTGCAAATGCCCCTGTTAAAGCCGGGTTTGCAAAATCTACACGTAATCCATAACTCTTGACCTGGGAGCGCATTAAAAATAAGAGCATATTCAATAGTGTCAGAAAATACCGGTCACATACATACCATGCACCCCGGTCTTATGAGGTACAAAGGGCCAATAGCACACATTATTCCTTCTGAGGAAGCCATATATCAGACGTCTATCAACTGACATTGTTGGAGGGTGATTAGGAATATCATAAAGCGCTTCTACCCTCCTGTATCACACCCCTTTCTGACTGGGTGGGGGAATTGGTGCAGGGGCACCCTCTGGAAGGCCCACAAAAAGCTGCTGCACAAGGCAGCCGGCGCTCTCCTTTACTATCAAAGGATATCTGCCAAGAAACTTGTTTTAGGGAGTCAATCGCAGATCCAGTTTATGTTTCATTGACTGAACTCTGCTGGAACCCAAAGAACGCAGGACTTTACTAAGTAACTTCTTTCCCGTTCCCTTTTTGTTTGCTTTTGTATTATTTGTCTCTGTTCTGTATACTGCACTGTTTTCCTTTATTAAACAATCTTATAAAATTGATAAGCTTATCGCTATGCTCTAAGGATTGTAAGAATCCTTGTCTCTGAAAAGAACACTACCATACTTTAATGTGGTTGATGTGTTTCCTGTTGCAGGCAGGCGGAGCCTATATCTCGATGGCTGTCCTGGAAGATGACTGGGGAAAACTTGTTATATTGCTGTCTGGAGGGACAGCGAGCGTCACAGGCCTTGCTTTAGGTCGGAACTGTCACAGCATTTGCTAGGAACGATGCACATTTTCGTTAAAATGCTTGGTGGTAGCTATTGTTTGTGGGTGTAAAGCAGGGATGGGCAACCCGGCCCTCCAGCTGTTGAGGAACTACAAGTCCCATGAGGCATCGCAGGACTGACAGTTACAGGCATGACTCTAAAAGATAGAAGCATGTTGGGATTACATTTGAAGTTACAGAAAATTGAGAGCAATGTTCCGTGTACAGCGCTCTTCAAAGGGCGGAGGGGGGGTTTAGGTGTGGGGTTGTGGGAGTACAACCAGAAACAGGAAGTTGGCAGTCTGGTGGGTGATAGGGAAAAGGGGGGAGAGAGAGGGATGGCAGTGTTGTGGGGGTGTCTTGTGCTGGTGTGCGGCTTCTGCTATGTCCGGACCGGGGTGTCCGACGTGTGTGCTACAAAACAAAAAACTGGAGACGGAAGCGCCATAACCTAGCGCAATGACTGTGTTGTAAAAGTTGGGGGTGAATGGTGTTCAACTCACCTGTGATAGGGTGGTACTGTGATAGGGTGGGTACTCGCTCGAACACCATTCCCTCCCAACTTTTACAAGACTGTCATTGCGCTAGGTTGTGGCGCTTCCGTCTCCAATTTTCTGTTTTGGGATTTGAAGTTAAAGCACAGCCAGAGTTGCCCACCCCTGGTGTAAAGGGCTAACTGCAAAGCTAACCAACCCCAGTGACAATCGCTCTCAGTCTGCTGGCCTTAGATCGTTGTGCCATATGCTGGAAAATCTCTGTGCACGGTGAGCGCATTATCCCCACAAAATGCTCCGTGTAAAGTGCCACACATCGACCAATCCAAAATTTCTCTTCTGACTTCAGTAAACTGGTCTCTTCCGTAATCGAAAACCGGTCTCTTCCGTAATCAAAAACCATCATCTGTTCCTTTATACAGGAAACACGTATACATTTATCAAAAGAAAACAACAGACAGCAAACATAACAGGATGTTTAACATTTTTTTTTTACTTTTTTTTCTTTTTTTAAATACAAATACTTTAAAAAACATGATTAAAAACATTAAATAACAGGATTATCAACAGAGGTGCAGACCGTAATATAAAAGGCCTACTAGTCTTGTAGGCTTAGCTGGGTTTTTGTGCGTTTGGAAGGGCCTTTCAAGTCTACATACAATTCAGAAATTCTAGAAACTGTCCGCTAAAGACTAAAGTGTACCTGTCATCTATCCACAGCGAAGACACAGAACTGGTTGTGTCACTGTATAAAGAAGGGCTTATTGTCAAGCTCACAAAATGGCTGCCTGAAGTTATGAAACACAACAAACTTTAAAGAAGATTTTCCCTCTAATCTTAGCTCCCCGATCCCCCCATGAAGTAGTGCGGAGGGTTCTTATTCCCCTCACATAGTAGCACTCCATTTTTATTGTGCAACCACTGCTCTTGGGCTTAAAGGCCAATGTCACACAAGATCTCAACACCAAAACATTTGGGAAGTACACGTGTAAGATACCATCCAACCCAAAGCAGGGCTGCTTGACCCATCTGGTACTTATGTCACATGACAGAAGTATACCAGGTGACATTAACCTTAGCAAATGTGCATTCTAGAACCTGAACTAAGAAAACTGCAGCCATGTCACCTGAGAAGTATGCTGTCAGGTTACTGACCATCTACAAACAGTTACAAATGAGTTTCTCAGAGATGAGAGAATGATGTCATGCCTCCTCCGGGCCTAATAGCGCCCTTTCAGCCTACGTGCGCCTCCTCTTGTTGGCGTTGGGACTAGATGGATTACTGCTGGCATTGACAACTTTCTCCGTCTGACGGTTCCTCTTCCTTTTGTCGCCCGGCTCTTTGGAGCCCGATTCGGACAGGGTTCTTTCTTTCTCCTTGGCGCTCGGTTTGTCCGCGCTCTTTCCTGAAGTTGTAGAAGAGTTAGTTAAAGATGTGAGCAAGAACTGGAGCATCTATAGACAATATGTGGGTAATATCTAGACAATGGCATTCTGCCACATGGCAATGGAGGAGGTAAAAATAAAATCCCTACAATTCAGTGGATGATAGCAGGAACCTTCTGTCACCGCTGCCGCCCCGAGGCCGGGCCTCGGTGGCCTTGTGGGAAATCCGGGCCTGCGTGCCAGCCGATGTGGCCTCGCGTGCCAAGCCGGGCACGCGTGCCGGGGGTTGCCGACCCCTGTTCTAGCCCTTCACCAAGGAGCCAAATTTATATGGGAGGTACGGCTCTCCTAGACACCACAGGTTACACTCCAAACTGCACCGGCCCTTTACATCTCATTCTTAAAGATGAACGCTGGACAAAGAAAAAGGCTTACCCCTGCAGTGGGTTAAGTGCTTGTTTTGTCTACACTCAAATAAAGCAGATATACTAACCTGATCCTCGGTTCTGCAATGGTCAGCGCTCACCTCCATCCCCCTCTACTCTGGCTGTGAAATAGACTTTGGCATCCTCACGTCTAATGCAGGTCAATGGACCTTCAAAAGACATGATGACGTCAGCAGTCTATAGATCACCGGATTGAAGGGAAGAAAAAGCTAGCAGCCTGGAGGGAGCCGGCGAAACCGAGGAACAGCAAGTGAAAAAGCTTTTTTTTTAGCTCAATAGACAAAATGAGCACTTAACCCTTTTGCTGCAGGGGTAGCCTCACTGCAATGGTACATTTTATGGTTTGCCTGCAGGTCTTCTTTATGAATCAGATATAACATGCAGCTGCAGCTTGGAATATAAACTGTAGTGTCTCGGAGAGCCTTATCCTGCAGTTATAAGACTCCGGCAAAGAACACGCTGCCATAGTAGGAGAGCCTGGTCACATGACCTGTCAAAGTCACGTGACCAACTTCCTCCTTCCGATACTTCCTGGGGTCTTCGCCTGATTTGGGACACTAGTTATAAGATAAATTATGCCTTCAAGTTCCTCCGGGCCTAAGAAAACACTTCTCACCTTCATCTGAGACGGAATGGACATCCACGTCTTCCTTGCCTTCTTCTTTCACATCATCCTCTGTGGTTACTTTACCTGAAACATCGCAATGTTTATTCAAGTGACAGAACAGAGAAAATTCTCTTCTGATTACAAGAAACATCCTTCTCTTTCAGGGTTATTTAGATGTGATACGTTGAGGAAGAGAAGTGTCTACGGGAGCCAAAGTTACCATTTCTCAATAGGGATGTGAAATATTAGGACAAACAAAGCAAAGTGCTAGTGGTGAAAGGGCATGTAAGGGTTAAAAATAACAAAAACTATCAAAAACAAACCACCAAATTTTTGGTTTCTGTGTGCTATAACTAGGCCCGTGCGTGGACTAAAATTTGAGATATTCATAGAACTATGGGGTAAGTGATTTTCACTCATCCTCATAGTTAGAGCCAATGTGTGACATTGAAACAGTCACGCGTCAGCTCTATTGATCGGGAAGTGAGCGAACACATACTTCCAGATCATTTCCCTGCAGAAAGCGGTGACCGTCACTCACTGCTCCCCGCTGGGGATCTCCTCTCTGATCCTCCAGAGGTTACTGGAGGAATGGACTGGAAGGGGCGGGCACAGCTGGCTCTGCCTCTAGATAGGCAGAGCCCGCTGTCAATCACCTAGCTGGGTGGATCTCGAGAGTATTGTCGGGATCCGTCCCGGCTGTGGCGCTCTCAGTATATAGCAGGCAATAGCCCGCTATATACTGAGCTTTGGGTCACAGGAGGAGGCTAGTATATGTCCTCCCGTGACCCTAAAGAGAACTATGGGATAAAAAAAAGGTTACCCCATAGTTCTCTTTTTAACTGTATAATAGACTCTGGAAAGGTAAGATCTCACCTTCCTTCACCTCCTGGATGATCTCCTCGGGAAGTATAAAGTTCTTCTCAGAGTTTGGGAATGGGAGGATCTCAGATTCATGCTGAAAAAACCAAAGCAAAAAGGATCACTTGGCTAATCAGGAGGGAACGTCGGAATGTTTCAGTAATCCAGAAGAAGACAGCTTCAAGGAGCAAGTTAATCATCAACCATCATAAAAGAACGTTCAATATGGAGCATGCCAACAAAGGAATTCATCATAAACATGATGCGGAGTTGTTTTTCAAACTTTGGTATAACAGTGATCGGTGGTGGCGGAAGTAACAGTGGCTGTATCACACATAAGGTAAGTACAGTGACCCTGAATGGGTAATTCAGATGTTAGGTAAACAGCTGAGAATGTGAAGGACACGCTGGTGAATGTTTCATAAACACAACTATTCAATGGGTGAGTGTTCAGTGGTGAAAAAGCAGAAAGTCAATCACATGATGCTTAAAAATAAGCTTCATTGATTGTTGGTACCACAACAAGTATTCCCAACATGCCCAAACCCCTAACCTTAAGCTGAGCACTGGTGCCCAGGAGTAGGCATCCTTATCACTCCAGCTGTTGTTAAACTACAGATCCTATGAGGCATTGCAAGACTCCGATAGCCACAGGCATGAGGGGATTTAGTCTCACCACAGCTGGAGTGCCAAGGTTGCCTACCCCTGACATACAGCATCATCATTCCACAAAACAGGATCAGAGTCATACAAGGCCAAACGATCATTGACAAATTTGCTGCCCCAAGGAAGCTGGCTTTATATCCCCAGCACTTCAAGGCTTTCAGACCTTGGCCAGCCCTGGTGTATTCAGCTAATTTCCAATAAAGTATCGCCTCGTCCTCTTGCTTGCCATAAGATTTACTGTGAAGGGATACAGATAAGACATCATAGAAGGAACCTTTAATCATACAGAATGAATATGAGCAAGCACTTTCTGTGAAACGCGCCAAGCTTCCTTCTATGATGTCTATCTGCGCATGCCTGCGCATCTTCACAATAAATCTTAGGCAAACAAGACAATGAAGTGGTTTTATATTGCTGGAACTTTGCTGAATACACCATCATTGAGTTGTAGGGTGACCAGACTGACCATCGGGGAGTGAGGTCCTTGACAAGCAGGCCAAGCAAAGCATCGTAGTTATTTGCATTATCCATCGGCCACATGGAGTCTGGACAATTACACGGTAAACCCATTCTTGTCACATACCAGGTTCACTTTATAGGGGTTATGGAGCGTGGTTGGAAGCACTCACCAAAGCCTGCATATCGTACATGGTGCGGAGGTGATCCCAGATGACTTTCGATGAAATCTGACGGCCAATATTCTGGCTGAACTTGTCCCGGATGCAGATCATGTGGAAGTGTCTGTTCACCCCTGTGTCAGCACATAACAAAAAAAACCAATTACGGTATTAATAAGACAAAATACCATCACAAAGAACATCCCAACAAAATAAAGAATTAGCTCTCCTTCAAGGACCACACCTGCCCCCAACTTACCTGAATCACGGGGGGGTCCTTCGTAATGGTAAATACAACCAAGCTGAGCATGGCTCCGCCCACACTTCAGCATCCTCCATTCGCAGATCCTTTCACAGTAATCGGCTATTCAACACACTCAGAAAAGTTAGATAGTGGCCACCCCGTCCTGTAGTGACATAGGCGCTAATGGTAGGAACCCCAACACACTGAGGGGGGAGGGGTTGGCTATTCAACACACCCAGAAGTGTCAGATATGGGCCACCCCATCCTTGAGTGATGTAGGAGCCGACGGGAGGAACCACAACATGCAGAGGGGGAATCGGCTATTTAACACACTCAGAAGTGGCAGATAGCGGCCACCCCGTCCTGTAGTGACGTAGGACCTGACAGGAGGAACCACAACACGCAGGGGGATCAGCGATCTAACACACCCAGAAGTGTCAGATACCGGCCACCCCGTCCTGTAGTGACGTAGGAGCCGACAGGAACAGGAAGCGGGTGTTCTACACACCCAGAGGTATCAGATACCTGCAGCGCCCCGAGTTTGAATACAGCAAAGAATCCGTCTTTTTCCACTGTGTACCTTTAGATTGCAGTTGGCGCTCCTATGACAGGGCTCTTTAAAGTGAAAAAATGAAAACTTTGGAGCAGGCCGGCTCTTTATTGTAGAGGGGGCGCGCTGCAATAAAACAATTTTACCCGCCGGTTAGCGATCACCTTCAGAATGTACATTGAGGAATGCAGTGCTATGTATATCGCTGCCCAGGACTGGTGTGTAGTACATCAGGCAGCCCTTTCAGATGACCTGTTGCAATGCACAAACCAATGCGCATGCATTTAATGCTCCGCCGCAGGCCAGACTGGTGGAAATGGGCCCCAAAAGTATAGAAAATGAATGTATTATATAAAGAGATGGGGGAGGGGATTTGTATAATTAGCCAAAGAAGGAAAACAAAATACATCTAGGGACAGTTCCTTCAAACCCGGGACAGTCCCTGGAAACAGCTGGCGGCCATTAGAGACGATTTACACGTAGAAAGCGCCCGGGCTCCGGGCCTTCTTTATCTCTCCACGCCTATTGTTTACCTTCCCCGCCTGGGCTGTTACGCAAGCTCGGGGATGCACTGCGGCCTAGACTCACCTACGGGCTTATGCCCGAGCATGGCATGGAAGAGGCAGACTTCCACCTCGGGGCTCCACAGCACTGGCTCCTCGGCTGGAGGCCCCGGCCTCTCCGCTGCTACTGCAGCTTCGCCCCCGGTCTCCGTCTCACCCATCGCCGCCGCTACCACCGGTAAACACAGCGGAGCCCTGGCGTCGCCTACCGCTGCAGCAGAGACACCAAGCGGCGGAATATGTGTACTGCATGTAACGTTATAAAAGCGGGAGGCAGAGGAAGCGCCGCACAGCACCGTCTAATGGCCAGTTCTTGGTACTGCATGGAACGGTGCAAAAGCGTGAGGGAGAGGAAGCGACGCGCAACGCCACCTAATGGTCAGTTCTTGGTACTGCACACAGGGCAGCGTAGCGTACATAGAGCAAGTCAGAGAAAGAGAACCTGTCATCAATTTTCCTTTTTTTAAACCCAACTTCTGGAATTACATCTAGACGTGTGAATAAAGTCTTAAAAGTTGCTTCCTTATATTTGCTGAGCACTTCTTCCCTTTAAAGCCAAACTTTGGACATTTGAATAAAACTACCCTCGCAGTGACAACCACCTTCAAGGGTTAAATGCTCCTTAGGTTTACAGGGTTGGGCAATAAGGTGTAATACTTACCGTGTTCCTTACCCTGGTGCTGTGGGCGGTCCCTTGCCATCCTAATGTGCATCGTCATCCTAACATACAATGCTATTGGCCATACATTGCACTTGATGACGTCAGCCTAAAACCGCAGCCGGGGCATCTTTGGCTCATTACAATCTGGCCATACAATCAACTTTATATTTAACAAAACTGTGTGATATGAGGGCCCACTTATAGTACCCAATCAATTTGCATCCAACCTGGCAGACCCTTTCACTACATACTTGTTGGCTGATCTAAAGGATATTGTACAATCAGATTGTAGCATGTGTGGTGAGCATTAGAGAAGAGGCTTCGGGGGACTGGTTGCACAGATGGAAGGAGCCTGCTGGAGTGGGGAATGGGCTACGCATTGTATACCTAGTGTTGTGTGGGGGCTTGGTGTGAACCTGGTTGAAGCCCAACTCTGGGAACCAGATGGGGGCGTGGCGGTCCATTGAAGTGAATGGCACCGTAGCCACTCCCTCCGGCCACAATGCGATCCGCCGCAAGGGATCGCATTGTGGTCCGGTCCGATCATAATGCTGCAAGCAATATTTTCATTGGACCGGACCGCAGGCATTGTGGCCGGAGTGCATAGCCACGGTGCCATTCACTTCAATGGACCTCCTGCCCCACAAAAAAGTGAGCTGGCCACAATGCGAGGCAGTGCGTTCTGGCGAGAATCAGGCCGGAACGCACTGCATCTGGTGTGAACAAGGCCTTACACATAAACTACCCTTGATGTGGGCCCACCTCTACAGTCTACACTGCAAGGGTTAAATGCTCGTTAAGTCTAGGGGTAGGGGAATAGGGTGGAATTAGTGATGGGCTTGGTGTGAACCCAGTTCACTAGAGTGTACCCAAGCCGGTGCAAATCGGCCACGGGCACACCCCTCCTAGCCCAATCAGTTGCAACCGGGGCATTATCAGCCCCTTTGTGACATTTAGCTGCTGGGTGGGGAATATCCCTGCCACAACTGATTGGGCAGGAAGTGGGGTGTGCCAGTGGCAGATTTGCACATGATTGGGCGCACTCCCCTGAACCAGGTTGACACCAAGCACATAATTATTTCCACCTCAGGCTGGGCACACACCTTACAACCATCGCAAGACTTTTGTCTTGCGATGGTTGTAAGGTAATTAAAAAAAACGTACTATCTGCCCATCTTGGACAGGCAGATCGTACTTGCAATGATCACAAGCCACGCCCCTCTGAGGGGCGGGCTTCCGATGACCGCAATGCCGAAGCAGTCCCGCTTTTATCTTACGAACATGCTACACACCCCCCGCACATCGTACGATGCTCAGCGGGTTTTCGAACATGTTCCTAAGATAAAAGTCGTGCGACCGTACAGTAGCAGAGGTCGCACGGCTTCCACACACCTTACGATAATCGTACGATCGTGGGATTTCCCGCGATTGTCGTACGATTATCGCAAGGTGTGTGGGCACTTTTATTCCCCTTCCCCTAGACTTAACGAGAATTTAACCCTAAAGGTGGCCATACACTCTACAACCATCGCAAGACTTTAGTCTTGCGATGGTTGTACAGGGATTAAAAAAATGTACGATCTGCCTATCTTGGACAGGCAGATCGCACTCTCGATCATCGGCAAGCCCGCCCCCCTGAGGGGCGGGCTTCCGATGACCGCAATGCTGAACGGGCAGTGTGCGCGTGCGCACACCGGCCCGTTCGGCATTTGTCTTCCGAGCACCGTTCTAACCAGCCGAGAATTGTACGATTCCCGGCTGGTTTTCGAACATGCTGGTTCGACAGAAGACGTGCGACCGTACAGTAGAAACGGTCGCACGTCTCCGTTCACACTGCTCGATTATCGTACGAAAAACCGATCGCATACGATTATCGTACGATAATCGTGCAGTGTATGGGCACCTTAACAGATTGGGAGGCGGGACCCACTGCAAGGGTATTTTTTATGTAATCCCCAGATCACATGATTTGTAAGATTTGGGTTATCGATGACACACGATTTCAAGTATCGATTGCAAAGTAAGGGTCAAAGTCCCCGACACTGCCAGTTTTAGGCTCCATCAACCAATCCTCATCCATCGCTCCCGGGGTATTCTCTTCCCTAATGCCGATTACACAGACAACAGCTCTTCATGCATTCATTGGATCTGTTCAGTCTGATCGACATCATTTCCTGGACGGAGGACATGCAGCATCATCTAGTGTTTCCTGCCCAGCCTAACTGTCCCTGACTCCCTGGCCTATCATTAGCATGTTGACTGGAGGGGAGATTTACATGCAGTTGTAAATTGACATCCATATTAATAGCATTTCCTGCGAACGTTCTATTTATAATGATATAGATGGGCTGCAATCTGTAACAGCAATCTGGGCCCTTACGACGCTAATACAAAATTCTCGCTCCGCCGAAGTGTCCCCAGCGCAGGCAGAACCGATGGAAGCTTACGGCTTAAGAATTCACGGAGACAGAATAGGAGGATTTGTGTGGAAGTGATTTGCGTGGCTGGTTGCATCAATCCGCAATCAGTGTCCAGCTGGGTAGCGAGGACGGCTTGCAGGGAGGCGGCGTGGGAAGATACGAGTCAAGCGAAAGAGCGGCTTAATTGTAATCAGTGGTAAGGTGACGGGGAGGGGCAGATCACTGGTAGCCTTTTACTGGGGTGGCAATTAAAGGAGAACTATGGGGAAAAGCCTTAACCTCATAGTTCTCCTTTAATGCAGCACCTGCTTATGACGCAGGGACAGGAACCAAGCGTCGGCACAGCAATGTCATTCATCATTAGTTGTTAACGTGTATGGAAACCCTGACGGCGAACTTACCTTATTTGCTCCAGTTAGGTCCATTGACAGCTTGGATAATAAAAGAAAAACCATGCTGATCCTGCCATAAATCCAGTTAGCTCCTAACTTCGTATACTTTCTGCCTGTGCTACATTAAGAGGAGTTTTCAGCCCTTCTGTGAACTGCAATCCACAACCCCCCCATGGTATGGTGACGTGTTCTGTAGTCCAAATCAATAGCAATCAGTCTAGGGTGGCAATGTTGCTTCTCCATAGATAGAGTAAAGTGGGTGTTGTCACCCTAGGGCAGGAAATATGTCACTGGCAGGATCACCAGGTTATGCGGGGGGTAGGCCCATTGCAAGGATACGTTTTTTTCTACCAGGAGTTCTTCTTGAATGTTTGTGATAGGTTCCTTTGATGCTTTACATCAGGCAACCTCAGCACCCCAGGTGTTTGTGGAACTACAAGTCCCATGAGGCATTGCAAGGATCTTGGCAGCCACAGGCATGACTCCCAGAGGCAGAGGCGTGATAGGAGTTGTAGTGTCACCACTGCTGGAGCGCTGAAGTTGCCTACCCCCTGCTGAATGTGCTGCAACCACTACAGACTCTTCACAGAAGTCCCAGGGCCGCTGATTCAGATAGTAATAGATGTTTTATTAATATCATGATACTTTACCTGCGCCGCGTCCTCTGCGCTGCTGCCACCCGCCTACTAACAACCTGCCAGTCACTTGCCCTTTGTTCCTGCTCTCCCCCACACACGGGGCTGTATTACACATCTATATGAGATAGTAAGCAGTATATATAATATGTGGAATATGCTATCACACAGCAACATTAAACCAACCTTTCTTAAAGGTACCTCTGTGCTACAAACTTGTCCTTCTTGAGGTTCATGCACACGGCCCTATGAAAATATGGAAAGTAGTACGCAGGGTCCTGTTGGCAGAAGCTGGCCGCACAATCCTCCATGAAAAGTGCTTTTGTGCAACATGTGTACAGCATCCAGTGCAAAGGTGCCCTATTGGTTGCTAAGATGTTAGGGGTTGTTCACACCGAATGCTGCTGGAATGCACCGCGATCCCTCACGAAACTTCCCCCTGCGTTCTGGGGCGGGAGGGGGCGTGGCGGTGCAAGTAATTCAATGGCACCGCTTCCACGCCAAGCCCCACACCGCCCCCCCC
>NW_017306285.1:2112994-2123211 GCF_000935625.1 Nanorana parkeri | reverse complement strand
ACCCTGCCCGCAGTGCGATCAGACACGTGGCAAAACTTTGCCCGCTTTCCATTCCACTGCAAACGCAAAATATGCCTGCATCTTAGCAAACAAAGGAAGCTAGAAGCTCAAGCCTCCTGCATCCTAGCAATTAAGGATTTTAGATAGCTCGAGTCTCCTGCATCCTAGTAATGAGGGATTCTAGACAGCTTAAGCCTCCTGCATCCTAGCAATGAAGGATTTTAGAAAGCTCGAGTCTCCTGCATCCTAGTAATGAGGGATTCTAGACAGCTCAAGCCTCCTGCATCCTAGCAATGAAGGATTTTAGACAGCTCGAGTCTCCTGCATCCTAGTAATGATGGATTCTAGACACCTTAAGCCTCCTGCATCCTAGCAATGAAGGATTCTAGACACCTTAAGCCTCCTGCATCCTAGCAATGAAGGATTCTAGACAGCTTAATCCTCCTGCATCCTAGCAATGAAGGATTCTAGACAGCTTAAGCCTCCTGCATCCTACCAATGAAGGACAGTAGGTAGTTCAAGTCAGCCTGCATCCTAGCAATGAAGGATTCTAGAGAGCTCGACCTGCCTGCATCCTAGCAATGATGGATTCTAGACAGCTGGAACTGCCTGCATCCTAGCAATGAAGGATTCTAGAGAGCTGGAACTGCCTGCATCCTAGCAATGATGGATTCTAGACACCTGGAACTGCCTGCATCCTAGCAATTAAGAATTCTAGACAGCTGGAACTGCCTGCATCCTAGCAATGAAGGATTTTAGACACGTGGAACTGCCTGCATCCTAGTAATGATGGATTCTAGACAGCTGGAACTGCCTGCATCCTAGCAATGAAGGATTCTAGACAGCTGGAGCCATCTCCATCCTAGCAATGAAGGATTCTAGACAGCTCGACCTGCCTGCTTCCTTGCAGCAAAGGATTCTAGAAACCTGGACCTGCCAGCTCTGGCTCCAGCTCCATCTGGCGTCCTGCCCAGTTTACTGACCTCACTGGTTCCCAGGAGCTGAGTGGGACGCTGGCTAGAGCATCAAAGGTCGCTAAGAGCTGGGTGGGGAGATGTATATGACCCTTACACTTCTCCCTGCCCGGCTCCGAGCAGCCTGGGACACTGCAAACATTGCCACCCCTCCACGTGACCCAAAGAGATGCAGCAACATTATAGGGACGGGCCCTGGTTCAGTCATATCCAGGTCCTAGATGATCTTGTGGGCTGGGCTTCATGTCCGACACACTTCAGAGATTTTCCCATAGGATTTTATTGGGTAAGTTTTTTTGAAGTAGGTCACCAGATCTTTTCTTAACTCTTCCTATTTGCATGAGCTTGGGACCAACCTGAAGAATGTTGTAACACATGTGCACAGTCAATTTATAGACACATACTAGGGCCAATTTAGACAGGAGCCAATTATTCTACCAGCATGTCTAGCAGTGTGAGGGGAAACCCATGCAAGTACAAGAAGAACATGCAAACTCCATGCAGATAGTGTACTGAGCCAAGATTTAAGCTTAGGACCCCTTTGCTACAAGGCATAAATACTTACTGCCAAGCCACTGTGCTGCCCATTGTCTACACAACTAGGGTGCATACATTGGCCTATAAGGTCCCCCTTGCATTTTGCAGCGCAGCTAGACCACCAGAGTGGTGCTGCTGTAGTGCTGCTCTGACCACTAGAGGGCACTGTGGTTTCAGATGTATTATAGGAAGGCCAATAGCATATTTGGATCGCTCACAGAAAGAATCCCACAGCACAAGTACATTTAATTAAAATGGATGGGCAAAAAGTCAGATAAAGGCTAATAATGAAAAACTGTCAAAAAACATGTGAAAGTAGCAATATTTCTCTGAGGCCTGAAGTAAAACTGTGGGGGTGACTAATTTGCTTCAATTAGGAAGGTTTTCACAATTCAAACACGCTCAGAACAAGATGGATGAATGAAGTTCCTTTCATTTGGAGGGCCATTTCGCAATCATTTGGCGGGGATGAGTGAGCTGTCATATGATACTGGTAACACCACTGTACAAAGATGAAAGATTTACTAACTAGAGTGATGCACTTTTTTATAGCCTATGGTGGAACCTCAGGCAATCATGAGGAATATTATCTTACAAGTCTTTTTTCATTGTTAGGTCTGATGAAGTTCTCTATAAAATATGTTTCTTGCATTTCAAATGCTGATTTCAGAGCCAGCACCTATCGGTTACGGAGTGGGGGCATTCTAACTTTTTGGCTGCCGGCTGACCACTTTGCCTCTAACCCATCTGCACCATATTCTGAGCTGGGTCTGGGCCACAATGGCCAAGGAAGAGGAGACATTGGTGTCTTTTTAGGCCTACTTGCAGCACCTACCATTGTGCAGAAGGGAAAGACTGCAGTGGTGATGGTGCCAGATCACCAAAATATGGGAACAAGTCACCTCCTCGGTCTGTGATCCACCAGGCATCTACCATTTGGCACCGAGTCTCTCAGCAGCTCAGCCAACTGAAATCTCTAATTAATGGGCATCACCCGATGGGCACAAAGAGTATGTAGTGTAAAACAATTACACATAATATTAATTTAGGAATAAATATTGCAGTCAGCAATCTTTACATGTTCCTTGTTCTCAAGTACGTGTGGAGACTGAACTTCCTTTAAGGGCACTTATCCTTTTTCCCCTTTTCCCCTGGCCTAACCTACACCCTCCCTCAACAGACGCATAAATGTAAAGCCATCTATACATGTTCCTTGTTATCAGGCACGTGCAGAGCCTGAACTTCCTTTAAGACAAAGTGCACTTATCCTTTTTACCCTTTTCCCCTGACCTAACCTACCCCCTCCCTCCACAGAAGCATACATACCTTGATCCAACAATCACGGTCTCCAGTATTTGTTTACCTCTAGCACCGCAAGTCTCACTCTTCGTGCTGCATAGACATCTATTGGATTCGACTCCCTTAATTTCTGGCCTCAGGACAAAGCCCCATAGATGTCTATGGTGCTGTCATGTGCAGGCATGGCCAGGACAGTAAGACTTGTAGCCTTGAATGTAAACAATCACCAGAGGCTGCGGCCCGGGCCGGATTTCCATTTCAGGCGCCTGTAGGCACGAATGGAAATCTGTTATGCCTGAGCCAGCGCCCTTTCCTGCTGCGGGACCTGCCGGCTTTCACATATGCAGAGAAGGACCCCGGCGCCGCGTAAGGCTGCCCTAAACACCTGTTCAAATCAGACAGGCATTTTACGCAGCGCCGTGGTCCTTCCCCTGCGTTTTCAGTAGGCGCAGCTGATTTTGGAGCAGGAGGGTGCATTTTGTGCAGACTGCACCCTCCTTGCTATTGCCGGTGTTGTATCTTGACACAACACTGGGAATCAGGCAGAGCAGGTACCTGCACGGTGCCCCTCTATGGAGGGCAACTGTAGGAACGTGCCTACGTCCCAAACTTTCTTGCACACACCTACCTATGGCTTTTCTGTAGATAACAGGTAGAGCTGCTTATTTGCGCTTCTCATGCTAAGTTTTCAGGATGTCACAAATATAATAGCAGAATTTATCAAAGGCCCAAATTGATGTCTCGCACTGCACAGCTATAGACAGCTATATACACGAGAAAGACTTTACATTTTTTACCAGAACACAGAAAATGCTGAACTCTAAGAAATTTTCTCCTTTCATCTCCTCCGTGTGCCGTGACACCTTGTCATCTCACAACAAAATGCACGGTGTTTATGGAGCGGGAGAAAACCCCAGGCTTGCTGTCTTAATGCCTATTATCTTGGATCAGAACAATCAGTAAACCTCACACGGTTACATGTGGTGACTGTACAAGATAGGGAACTGCTAAGCCATCACACGGCAAACCCATCGCATGAGAAGCAAAGTGTTACGGAACAAACTGCAAAAATGCAGCAATTGTTTTTACTTTTTAAAGCGGAACTCCAGCTACAAAAAAAAACAAACAAACAGCCTTTGCTGCAATACTTACCTTTAACCTGCACTGCCCCTTTCTGTAACTCTTTTCCACCACTAGATGTAACCAGTCTTCCGGGTTGAATGATGGCCAGCATCACTTAGGGGGCTATTCACAAAGCTGCCGAGTAAATAACCCAGTCGAAGTAAAGTGCACTTCTGGCTTGTACCGCTGATTTCAGCCGTACATCGGCTATAATCAGCCGTACATCGGCTGCCTTCGGTCAGTCGAACATGCTCTGCATGTTCCGCTGAGCCGAAGTGGAGAAGGAGTTGGACTCAGCCGATCCAACATCTGGATCGGCTGAGTCGAAGCTCCGGCAGCTCACTCGCTGCCGTTCGCTCCTATTCTCGTAGCTGCTGAATGGCAGTATTGTGCATAGCTGAATGCAGCTGTTCAGTTCGACTGAACCGAAGGGCTCTGGCAGCCGAAGAGAGCCGAAGGATCAGCCGAAGCTACGGCTGTATCCTTCGGCTCCATAGTAAATAACCCCCTTAATCCAACGTCCTCTGAGGACAGGCTGTCATGGACCATGGCTCAGAGTACTATTGCCCTGAAAGGTGCTGGCATATGAATAATGTATAGTGCAGCCAACCAGCATGTCTTTGAAGTGTGGGAGAAATCCTGAAGACCTGGAGAAAGCCATGCAAGCACAGGGAGAACATGCAAACCCCATACCTGTGATGTCATTGGACCAGCAAGAAGTCCCATGAAAGAAAGGTTGCATATCCTTCACACCTGCTGTATGCTGGCTTCACACCAACTGCAGAACACTGCAAACGACACTTAAATGGTTACTGAAGTAAGCATGATGTGTCTGTCATCTTCTGCACTATGTTTCCTTGGCTGACCACTGCGTCTACGGTCCTCAACGTTGCCCATTTCTTTGTACTTCTTCAAAAGAGCTTGAACAGCACATCATGATGCACATGTAACTTTTCTTTTTCTGTGACTCCATGACTGAAATGCATACCAGGGCTGCATTGGAAACTCTAAAGATTGTTACCAGGGTCTGAAGTTGGATTTTTAGACCTGCACACACATACCAGGGCCAGCTTAGACATTAGCCAATCAGCATACCTTTGGAGTGTGGGAAAAATCCAAGGTACCCAGAGGAAATCCATGCAAACACACATGGCAATCAACACCAAAACTGTTAAGCTCAGCTCCAGTCCTGGTGACACATTGCTAAATGGAAGGTAACCTCCTCAATTGAAAAACAATAAAATCCTGAGTGAGCTGCTAACCCTTCCCCAATCCATCTGAAGCTTTTGCCTGGATTTGTTTCTTCCTTTGAGCAACTATATAACTATACAGTATACTTAACTGCTGCATGTGCAAGTGCTCTTTCCTTAGGGTCAGATTACCTTAAAGGAGTACAACAAATAAAATAAAAAATTACAATTTATGTAAGAGCTCCTGATAAAATTCACACACCTATCCAGAAATAAAGAAACCCAATTCTTTGCTGAAAGGCCAATGTAAACTCCCATGCCATACAGCCATGGAGCGCAATGTTTTACTTGCAGCTTGGTTGGCACACGTAACTGTTTATATGTTCCAGCTGTGTATTTAGCTGTTGAACTTGGAGATGTCCTTTAAACTAGTCAATCATGATAAGAAAGATGAAACCTTTGGCATTTTTTGCACTTCTCTCCCACTTATGGAGCTGTAAATTTCTTCAGAGTTAATTGAAGCTGCTGGCACAGACTCAGCTGTTTGAGTTTTAGCCAGTTTCCTGGCATTTATGGCTGCAGATGTTCCAGTTATTAATGTCCGGTGGGTTGCAGCAGAAGGTCAGCCAGACCTTTGCACGGACATCTGCTCAGCAAATGTTCAGCTGGACAGACGTGAACATCTGAGATCCAAGGAGATACCCAGTGCTAGAAGGAAGAGGTGATATAGAGCTAATTTGGCACAGGTAGTCTATGATACAGAGATGCTTGCGCAGAGTGATGCCCTAGCTGAACCCCACCTGTAGCCCTAGCACTAACCTTTCCTTTAGCTGTAATTCGAATCCTCTCGGTAGCCCTAACACTTATTCCCACACTAATGCTCAGTAATCTTAACATTAACCCTCCCTGTAACCCTCACATTAACACTCTCCGTAGCACTAACCCCAATCCTTTCTGTAGCCCTAACATTATTCCTCCAAATAACCCTAACATTAGCCCTCCCAGTAACGCCAACACTAACCCTCTCAGTAACCCTACCATTAATCCTCCCAATAACCCTAACATTATTCCTTCCAGTAACCCAGGCACTAACCCCCTCAGTAAACCCTATTATTAATCCTGCTAGTAACCCTAACATTATTCCTTCCAGTAACATTAGTCTTCCTGGTAACCCTAAAATTAATGCTGACAAGAACTCATCCTGTACCCCATACACTAAAACACAAACCCTCCCTGTAACTCTAATATTAACTAGACATGTGCACTGCCAAAAAATTCGTTTCGTTTTGTTTTAAATTCGGATTTGTGTTATTTCGTTTTTCAGGATTCGGGTGTGAAAATCAATTCGGATTCGGACGAAATTCGGTAGCGTTAGTACGAACGTTCGTTTCGTTTTCTGTTCTTATTCGTTTCTTATTCGTTTCTTATTCGTTTCGTTCGTTTGCAGCAAAAGTGACATTTGAGGGGCAAAAATTTTTTTCTCCTTCTCTAATGTCACTTTGCTCCAACGAAAGAAACGAATAAGAAACTAATAAGAACAGAAAACGAAACGAACGTTCGTGCGAACGCTACCGAATTTCGGAAATGGAAATTCGGATTCGTTTGCATTCGTTATGTCTGTAATTCGGAATTCGGATACATCCGAATGTCCGAATTTACGAAAATTCGTCCGAATTTCGATTCGGAACGAAACGAATCGCACATGTCTAATATTAACCCTCCCAGTCACACAAGTACTAACCCTCTCAATATTCCTAACTCTGGCACTAACCTTCTCAGTAACCTTCCTGTAACTCTGATTCTAACCCTCCCATAACTAAATTTGTTTGCATACTCACCTCTTCTGCATCATGATCCTTTTTCCCCACAAATCATCCTCCCTGTGTCTAAGGATACCAGCGCCAAAGCCAGTGGCGGAGCTAAGGAACAAAGGGCCCTGGTGCAAGATTTGTTTTTTGGGCCCCCCTAGAGCCTGAGGCCCCGGGCGCCCGCACCGCCTGCACCGGCGGTAGTTCCGCCACTGGCCAAAGCCACAGCATCAAAAGTTCCTGCAGCAAGTGATCACCTATATAATAAAATATTATATTAAAGTGAATTTGTCAAGACAGATGCTACCTGGCCCAGGTTAGCTTCCCAACAAACTGACTGCCTAATTCCCAAAAGCAGTACTAGTTTACATCACTGTGTCTATTGCTCTGCCCTGGAACCAGCACAACTTCCAGAAGTCTGCAGCCTTAACCTCCAGTTACTGACTCATAATCTGGTCAAGATTCTACCCATAACCTCCAGTTGTTGATTTATAATCTGGTCAAGACTCTACCCATAACCTCCAGTTGTTGATTTATAATCTGGTCAAGACTCTACCCATAACCTCCAGTTGTTGATTTATAATCTGGTCAAGACTCTACCCATAACCTCCAGTTGTTGATTTATAATCTGGTCAAGACTCTACCCATAACCTCCAGTTACTGACTCATAATCTGGTTTAGGAGTCTACCCATTCTGCAGCCCTGGTGGTACCATGCTTCATGCACTGGAAGTCAGTGCTTTAGTTAAATAGACATCTTCTGAGTTCACATACGCTTTGGAAAACGGCGCCACTAATTTTGACCTTTAAGGCACCTGCTAAGTCTACACTAGCTAGTCACCCTTTAGAAGGCAAAGCAAGTAGATGAAGAGATGGCTTTCACAAGTACTTTTGGAACGATTCCGCACCAGTGACTCCATCTAATTACATCACATCACATTAATATTGCATCCGCAGCCCTGCTTAGCATTTGTCATGGTACCCAGGTCTTTCTGCTTTGATGTGGGGCTCAGCCACTGGGAGCTGATGTGTGCCACGTATCTACTGGGAAGAGTCCAACCGATAGTATGTACAGCTGGGCCTGTGCATTTAACACCTTCGTTTTCTGCCACATCAACATGTATTGTATTATCTGGTGGTCGACCTCTGCTGGACCTTACAGAGTTAACGCACACATGGATGATAATATGCGGAGCGCAGCGGAGTAGAAGTAAATTGCTCTACATTTTGCATGATATAAAACACATATGAACACCTCACTACTAACAATGAAGGCTCCTCTACCCTTTACCATGCTATAACAGAACATCCATCATGCCAGAAATCAGCTGGTACCTAAGTGCCTTCTGCTGTTCTCGTTGCCTGTTAAGCCGCGTTAAAATATTGAGTCGATGTTAAAGGTGTTTGTTTTGCAGCATTAATTAATTAGCTCCATCTGGCTTGATGCATGTAGAAAATGATTAGTAAAGATGGGAGCTGATAATGGCCTACAGTTGATAATAGTCTGCGACAAATGGGTCCTGCAATGCAATGCATTAAGGGGCAGCTCCACCGACAAAGACCACGCAGGGAATGTTTTACCTGCTTAAAGGGGAACTGTAGCATAGGTGAGCGGTGGCAGCTATTGGCATAAGATGCAAGGATACTATGCATACTTGCACATTACAGTAGACTTATCTCTGCATTTCCCCTACTTCAGCATTGACAGCTCCGTGATCCCAATTACCGCCATCTTCTATGCTTCTTCTTACGCATCCTACATCTTCTCTCTTTGGCCATTGACAATGTAAACCCGCTGTGTCCCTTAAATTGCGACTCCGCCTTCTGAGTATTATAGAAGGAGGGGCTTGGAGCCTAAGAACATAAGCCTTGCATTTTCATGGGTTCAGATGCAATGCCATTCATAAAAGTAACACTGCCACAACTCTGCCATTTTAACCAACACTATGGCCAGTTGCAAAAGGGTGAAGCTTCCAGGCACTAAGCCGGTGGCCCATATCCCCTGTGTGAGCTTAAATCAAATTGGAAAAATATTCACAATTGCCTGGAACGTACCCTAAACTCCCTTACGTTGTGGTAATCTAAGACACAGGAATATGAGCTCTCATGAGGTGTCTTTGAAGACGAATTCCATTTATGTCACTTTGGTGGATAGAAAAACAGCCCAAAACAATTAAGTCATCATTGTGCTTCGTTCTATCTTCAGGTGCTTTGAAGTATAATTTCCCTTGTGACGTCCTTAACGCCTCGGCCTCTGATTTCTCTAAGTGTTAACACCGCTTCATTTAAAGTGACATTCTCAAGGTCAAACCATACTACTCCATTAAGCAACATTTATTTTTTTGCACTTGACATGTGTCATCAACCTGGCAGTGGCTCCCGTACACGTCTGTATATAATGGATGCGTTTTTCCGAGTCTCTTGCATCTGGCTGTGTAGGAGCTGGATTACACGGATTCTTATATGCTGCTGGTTGTTTTCTTTAGTGGTCTGAGATGGGACAAGTTCTTGATGTTCTTGTCAAAAGTGCTTTTAATTTCTTAAACTTAATTCTGGGGAAGGAGGGGTCAGCACTGCACAGCAGGTGGTGGGAGCCAAATCTTTCCCCATAATGTTAAATGGATGCTCAGAAAAACAAGCAACCATGCAGATGAGAACGTTTGTATTTAACCTTGCAGAAAAAGTCTACAACTTTTCCAGAAATACTGTCATTGTGCCCATTCAGGGCAAAGTGACAGGTTCTCTTGAAGGAAGAACTTCATCTGCTGATACCCTGGTTGAGCACCCTGGCAGCTGCATAAGGTAAATACCCAGTGCTTCTAAGTATGGAGGAGCATGTGACATCCTCCCAAGGTCGAGTACTCCGTACTGAGCAGCCAATCACCAGGCACAAACCTTTCCATCCGATGTAGAGGAAGGAGAAGTTAACTATGTGTAAGCTTTTAACACAGAATTTGCACCAGGTTAAGACTTCTGGCTCCGTAGGAGGAATGGAGTGATTGGGGAGTGCTAGGATACTGAGTATGAGTACTGGAGGGAGGATAGGGTTCTTAAAAGAGAACCTGTTACTTTTTCCTAAAATGGCAATATGTCAGCATTTTTTTTAACTAGCTGTACTTTCAGGCAAATGTACACTTACCCACCCTGCCTAACTCTCCTGATCCTGGAGCTACACACCTCCATCACTACACTTACAAATCTCAAAGCCTGGTCCTAGTTATGGCTGCAACAAAGGTTTGATGAGAACTCAGCAAGTAATAGCCCATCTCTGGGGTCTTCAATAGTTAC
>NW_017306285.1:2066378-2112957 GCF_000935625.1 Nanorana parkeri | reverse complement strand
CATGGACTTAGCCTTTTCAAAAAAGTCATCATAGCATCTTTTGAAACTCTCCGGTGTCTTTTGTCCCCTGGTAAAGCCGACGCTTTATTTCCCTTGTGTATTGGTGTTCTGTTATGCCTTCTCATTGTGTGGGTCAATATACAGCATTCTCTGAGCCTGACCTTTAGAATGGGAAGAGTCAATTGCAATTCACAGGGCGCCGAACTCAATTGAAGGGTCAGTTCCAAGACTGAATGACGGCACAGCCAGGCACTGCAATTACCTTTGTGGCTCTCTCTGGGAAACGGTAGGGGTGAATACCAAGAAATATGACAAAATAAAAAGTACGGAAATCAATTTGAAAATAGAATAAGTAATACCAGAATTTTTATTGAGAGATAAGTCAAATGAAAAGATAAAGCTGTGATTCATTGTTAGTATGCAATGCATGATTGCAAGAAGATCCTTTGCTGTCTGACAGAGTCAAAAAACAAAGGACAGATAAATATTCTAGCCATGTATAAAGGTGTTTGGAGACTAAGGTGTATAAAATATACACCTTATAAAATATACACCTTACCACACTGAAGATTGTGGTTCAGTGCAAAATCCAGGTATAACAGTTTCAGAATAGCAAGATTTGTTTCATTTTGCAATTGTAACACAGCAAACCTGTGACCTGGCTCATGGCCTGGACAGCAGATTGCCCCAGCCCCCTGTAAACAAGCCCAGTTTATTTCCAGCAGCCCCAAGAGCGCCAAAACCAGGGGATGCTCTATTATGCAAATTCCAACCAGAGTTTTTCCCTGGCCTCCACTTCAACCATCTTTCAATTGTCCATTAGAACATCTTATCGTGTTTAATGGTCAACAAGGAGGTCCAAGGAGTTGGGGACATACAGGTGTTATAGAGAGCATCCTATTGTACAGTCTGGGACCAGCTATTAAAGGATAAGTGTACTTTCAGACAAAAGTACACTTACCTACTTTACCCAGCTCTTCTGAACCTTGCTAGACTCCCCTCACCACCATCTTCACCAGCTGCTTACTTACCTGAATCAATTGACAGAGACTGGCCCCACTCTGAAGATGGCCCCACCCCTCAGGTTTGGTCAGCTGTAGAAGGAGTTTTAAGCAGAGGAAGTAAAAAACGCAACAAGCCTTGGCCTTTGGGTAGGTAAGCATCTAGAGGAGGTGGGTGGTGGTGGTGTTGGTGTTGGCGGCGGTGGTGGGTGTTGGGGGGGGTGGTGGGGGGGGGGGGGTTGGCTGAGTAGGTTAGATTAGAAGGGCTATACAGAATACATAAATGTATTGTGTCTGAAAGTATGTTATCCTTTTTAAGGGTTAAAAGGGTTAGGACCTCTGTCAGACATGTAGGAAGTCAGAAGAAATCTCTCCATTGGAGACAGAAGTAGAGTATGGTAGCGGGTGAGCCATTGATTAGTGCAAAGAGTTTAATTGATGCCCTTCATTGGCTACCTTAATTATTGAAAATGCAAATCTATAAAGCCTGACAATAGAACCTAAGAAACCCAGAAAAGAGAGCTTGAATCTTTAATAACTTAAAGAAGAACTCCAGGAAAAAAAAATTCTTAGCCCCTGCAGTGGGGCTACCCATGTTAAGTGCTCATTTTGGTCTAATTTCCCAGCTGGCTATTAGACCAGTTACTCCAGCCAGTTTCCTCTCCATTCCAGCTATGGGATGTCCATTGGCGTCCTTACATCATGATGACTCGCAGGATCTTAGACCGCTGGAGCGGAGGGGGATTGAGTCTGGAAGGTCTGATCTAACAGCGCACCAGCTCCAAGGTTCAGGTGAGTATAGTATTACTTTTTTATTTTCCCAGCTAGATGAAAACGAGCACTTATCATTGCAGTGTAGAGGTAGACCCACTGCAGGGGTTAAGGGAATTGTTGCCTGGAGTCCTTTTATAAGTTAGCCACTAAAGCATAACTGAGGTTCCAGAGTTTCTAAGCTTTCCCTCTCTGTTCAAAATAATAAAAATAAAATAATTGTAATTGGGCTTAATGGAGCAATAAGTAGGGGCAAATTAGAACCGTAAAGCAAATGGCCAGCAAGCTAGGCCAGCCACCCCTGAATTGCATGGTCTATCTATTCAATGCAGCTGGTGGAAAGCCTCTCCACAGGTCAGTTTCCTGTTCCTGAATCTGGAGGCCTATGCTAGGACTACGCTAGCTTGCAGCCTCAGAAATGCTTCTGCTCCTAACATAAGTTGTGTTGTGAAAAGCATACAAAGAGGCCTTGACTTGGTCCGTGAGTAGACTTGGGTTGACTTAATCCCTTGGGCCTTTGACTGGCAACTGAGGTCATCATCTGCTCCAAGGAGGTCAAAGAGAGAATAGGAGGAGTACGTACTCTCACATTACTACTCCCCTGGCAATATACAGCAAGGCAGCATTAGCTTTAACTGGGGAAGAGGTTAGAAAAAAAAAAAATGCCACCCCTCGGGGGCAGGTAAGTTGCACACACTATTCCCCCTCCACCACCACCATTTTCAACAGCACCCCCTGGGGCATCAGTTATATTAAAGAGTCTTCTGCGTGCCAGTACTGAGTTTGAGTTTTAAAATCGGGGCTCCCTTATTGTTTGTTCTTGTGCAGGGGTGGGCAAGAAAAAACAATAAGGGAGCCCCAGTTTGTCCCTCTGGCCCTCTAGCTTTAACTACAAATCCCAACATGACTCTGCCTATGGGAGTCATGCATGTAACTGTCAGTCATGCAATGCCTCATGGGACTTGTTGTTCCACAACAGGTGAAGGGACGGAGTTGCCTACCCCTAGTATAAATAATATTGTTGCCAGGTATCGTTTTTGCATACTAGCAGACTTCCCCCTGCATGAACAATAGGCGTTAAGTATTCATATTTACTTATTTTTTTAAATTTGAAACAATACATAACTCTTTCATTAGACTGGAGCTCTCCGTCTTTAATTATTTACATATCTCAAATGTGCATTTTTAATTGCAGAATTCTGCCTCATTATTATTTTGCTGGGCAGGTAAATTACAACCATAAATCTCTGCTAATGAAATCTGGGCCTTGTAATTAGGACTCTTCAATAACTAATGACGAAGGAAGCTCTGTTTACTATGCCAGTTTATAAGGAAGGACGATGGGAATGCTAAAACGCAAATGACTTCCTGTAAAAGACCTGCTGAGTCCATCGGCATCTTCGCCTGTCAAGGTTCCTACATCACTAACAGGACCAAAAAAAAACCGAAAGACGGATTTTAACTAAACTTTTTTTTTAAGGAAGGTGTCTTTTGTTCAAAGCAGGGTTAGGTAACCTCAGCACCCCAGCTGTGGTCAAACTACAAATCTCACCATGCTTCTGCCTCTGGGAGTCATGCATGTAACTGTCAGTCCTGCAATACCTCATGGGATTTGTAGTTCCACAACAGCTGTAATGCTAGGGCTGCCTACCCCTGTTGCTGATTGGCAGCATGCTTTCGGGAGCATTCCCCTTAAATTTGAGTTCAATTTGAGACACTTTGGAGATCATATACTGACACATGCATTTTTCCTGCAGCATTAGTGAATTCAAGGAGTTATAATACACATCTACTCTACCAATACGACTAGTCTAAGACCTGGAAATTAGCGACCAAATTGCTTCTGTACAGAGCTCATACCAGTCTCACTGCTCCATGTCCTGAAAATGAGTGACTGCAAAGTGGTATAATACACTGCCTCTGTACAGAGCTCATACCAGTCTCACTGCTCCACATCCTGAAAGTTTGTGGCCACAATGTGTTATAATATACTGCTTCTGTACAGAGCTCATACCAGTCTCACTGCTCCAAGTCCGGAAAATGAGTGCCCACATCGTGGTATAATACATTGCTTGCTTCTGTACGGAGCTCATACCAGTCTCACTGCTCCAAGTCCTGAAAATTAGTGCCCGCAATGTGTTATAATACACTGCTTCTGTACAGAGCTCATGCCAGTCTCACAGCTCCAAGTCCGGAAAATGAGTGCACACAATGTGTTATAATACATTGCTTGCTTCTGTACGGAGCTCATACCAGTCTCACTGCTCCAAGTCCTGAAAATTGGTGCCCACAATGTGTTATAATACAATGCTTCTGTACAGAGCTCATACCAGTCTCAGTGCTCCAAGTGCTGAAAGTAAGTGACCACAAAGTGTTATAATGCAATGCTTCTGTACGGAGCTCATACCAGTCTCAGTGCTATGTTCTGAACATGCACAATGCTTTTGTACAGCATGCTTTTGGGTCCCACTGCTCTACGACCAGATCAATACTGAATTTGAAGAGATACAATACATGTCTTCTGTACAGAGCTCATGTCAGTCCTGAAAATGAATGTCCACAAAGTGTTACAATATATATATATAGCTCACACCAGTCTTACTGCTGTCCTAAAGGTTTGTGGCCACAATGTGTTAGATTATACTGCTTCTGTACAGAGCTCACACCAGTCTCACTGCTCCAAGCCCTGAAAATTAGTATCCACATAATGGTATAATACATTGCTTGTTTCTGTACGGAGCTCATACCAGTCTCAGTGCTCCAAGTCCTGAAAATTAGTGCCCACATAATGGTATAATACATTGCTTGTTTCTGTACAGAGCTCATACCAGTCTCACTGCTCCATGTCCTGAAAATGAGTGCACACAATGTGTTATAATACACTGCTTCTGTACAGAGCTCATGCCAGTCTCACAGCTCCAAGTCCGGAAAATGAGTGCACGCAATGTGTTATAATACACTGCTTCTGTACAGAGCTCATACCAGTCTCACTGCTCCAAGTCCTGAAAATTAGTGCCCGCAATGTGTTATAATACACTGCTTCTGTACAGAGCTCATACCAGTCTCACTGCTCCAAGTCCTGAAAATTAGTGCCCGCAATGTGTTATAATACACTGCTTCTGTACAGAGCTCATACCAGTCTCACTGCTCCAAGTCCTGAAAATTAGTGCCCGCAATGTGTTATAATACACTGCTTCTGTACAGAGCTCATACCAGTCTCACTGCTCCAAGTCCTGAAAATTAGTGCCCGCAATGTGTTATAATACACTGCTTCTGTACAGAGCTCATACCAGTCTCACTGCTCCAAGTCCTGAAAATTAGTGCCCGCAATGTGTTATAATACACTGCTTCTGTACAGAGCTCATACCAGTCTCACTGCTCCAAGTCCTGAACATGCACAATGCTTTGTACAGCATGCCTTTGTGTCCAACTGCTCTAAGATCAGAAGAACACTGAAGTCAACGAGATATAATATGTATTCTGTACGAAGCTCATACCAGACGCAATGTTCCAAGCTGTCAAATGTCCACAAAAAATATGCAGCGCCTGTACAGAGTGTGTATACTCATCTTGCTGATATCAGTCCAGAAAAATAAGTGTTCCAAAGTGCATCCCTATCTCAGCTCTCTCATACCTATATACAGGGCCGGATTTACTCTCTCTGCTGCCCCAATGCCGGGTTCCTCAATGCGCCCCCCTACATGCAGGCTGCATACAAGTGATCTCGGCGACATCACTGAGATCACTTGTACAAAACAAGCGGCGGCTTCCCTGCTGTACATTGAGCCCCGCCTTGCCCAAAGCAGGGCTAAATGTAGAAAACGACTACCCGCCCGGCGCCCAGAACTGCATGTCCCGGGCATCGGGAGATAGGAATTCCACACCCCTGCTGCCCCTCTACTCCCTGCTGCCCTGAGGCCGGGCCTCGGTTGGCCTCGTGGGTAATCCGGCCCTGCCCATATACTGTACTATTTTGATCGGACCGCAGGCATAATTTGGCTTGCGATCCCATGCGGCCGATCGCATTGCGGCCTGAAGGCCGTAGTGGTCACTTCAATGGACCACTACGCCCCCTCCTGCCCCACAAAAAAGTGAGCCGGCTGCAATGCGAGGCAGTGGGTTCTGGATAGAATTGGGCCGGAACGCACTGCATCTGGTGTGAACGAGGCCGAACCGTGGTGCCACCTTTCCTGCCTTCTGTACGCAGAGAACTGTACACAGCTCATACCAATCTCATTTAATCAGCCCGGCTCTGTTTAATTTGTGAGATCCAGCTTCAGGTTTCCACGTCATCATCTTTCCCTCCTTCAGTATACCGCGAGCTGTAGCTGAGCTTAGGGTGACGGGAGGACGCTGGTTTGTGTCCTCCCGTTACCCTAAGGAGAACTATGGGGAAAAACACTTACCCCCATAGTTCTCCTTTAATTTTATTTTTCATTGATAAGTAACTTTGTTTTAAAAAAAATAATTTTATGTGCAATGCAAACCGGATCGAAGCAAAGATCAGGACTTTCCTAGTTCTCCTGATAAGGATGATGAATGAAATGTGTTACTAGCAGACCAGTCCAGGAAGCACACAGCCATTTGTCAGACAAGGTGTGCACCTGAGTCCTATTCAGTGTAATGTGTATTAATATCTGCACATAACTCACATCTATGAGAAAGCTAAACTCTCTGATAGATTCTGATATTTATTGGGTACAAAATAATCAACCTCGTGAGAGCTCTGAATCACCAATGCGCTTGCCTCATGCTTACGCAGGTTCTTGAAGTGACCGATGTGCCGAATGATGTATCCAAACCTCTGTCATTGTCCTTAGTGGTGAGACAAGTTGTTTTACATGCTGGTTTGTGAGTGTGCCATGATGCCTTTCTACTGTACCGAATGACAAATGTTCACAAGCTGAACTCCGGGGCACAAAAACTTTCATTTATAAGTATTTACCAGTAGCCACTGGCAGTGTTTTTAAAGAGACAAAACACGGGGAAGTGTGCGTGTATATTAGAAAGGTGCTGAAAATGATTATTATTACAAGTATTTCTATAGCAATGTCACTTTATGCAGCACTAGTTCACATGCTCTACATTGACATCAGTCCCTGCCCTCAAGAGCTTACAATCTAAGGTTCCTATCTCACATACATACTGTAATGTACATACTGTAGATAAAGTAAATTATTCGCAATGCACACATAAAATGTGATGACTGCCAGTTGCTGGCTTTTTAATTGATCATCTGTCTTAGAATAATTGTAATCGATGTGAGCGACTGTCATTTTTACATTAATTTTCCATCGTCTGAGGCCTTGTTCACACCAAGCGCGTTCCAGGAGCAGAGCAGAGCGGTTACAGACCGGATCAAAACTGCGTCCAATGTATTCCAATGCTATTTTAGGCTCTAGTTCACACCGCAGCGTTCAGTTCCAGAGCATGTAAAAAAACTGCAGCGAGCCCTATTTTACCTGCTCTGGAACGCTCTGGAACGCATGCAAACGCATCAAAAACGCATGCAAACGCCCTGGAACGCACTAAAAGCCCATTCTAAACTTACCAAAAACGCGGCAAAAAACAACCCACTGCACTGCGTGTGCAGAAAGTCATGCAGATCTGGTCTGCACTTGGTGTGAACAAGCCCTTAACAATCTTTCTGCATTGCCGGAGTTCCGCAGCAGACACACAATACTCCTGGGGGAAGTCTAGAATTGTTTTGTACCTGGAAACATTATTTCAGTATTATCCGGGATCTCTTCTGTGTATTATGTAAACAACTTACTCTCTAGAGGACAGCTGGATATTTGGAGAATAATAGACAATATTTGGGGGAAATGATTCAATTAATATCCTTTAAATAAGCAGAAGAATATAAAACAGATGTTCGGGAACTAAACATGTGAATTAAATAAACAACAGGAACAACTTTTGCAATCGTTTTATCCAACGGCTTTGCAGGACGTCCTTAAACTGGCCATACACCAGGAGAATCGTGTTCCCAAAAAATAGTTTTCAATGAAAGGGTAAATCCTAAAAATTAATCTCTATTTCTATATTGAATTTCCATAAGGTCTAACCCGCACCTAATAACTAGGGATGCGGCAATACCGGTTTTTCTGTATCAAGTACGAGTACCGATATTTTGCTGCCGGTACTTGCCGGTACCGATACCCGTGCTTTGGCTGGCAAGGAGCCGGCTCGATGCTGATTGGCTTTGGAAAACCGGCTTCCTAGCAAATCAGTATAGAGCCAGCTTCTTGGGCAATCAGAAAGTTGGGCGGCGGGTAATGACCCGCCTCCTGACTTCCTGATTGGTCGGGAAGTCAACTCCATGCTGATTAGCTGGGAAGCCTGCTTCCCAGTCAATCAGCATCAAGCCAGCCAAACAGCCGGCTCCATGCTGATTGGCTGGAAAGATGGCTTTCCAGCCAATTAGCATGGAGCAGGCTTCTCGGCCAATCAGGAAGCCGGGAAGCGGGTAATTACCCGCCGACCAACTTTCTGATTGCTCAGGAAGCCGGTGTTCTATCGAAAGCTCCAACTCATCGAAATCTCCAACTTCCGGTGTTTAGAAAGACTTGGAGCTCTGTACAGTTGCGGCGCGCATAGCGTTTTCAGAATACTCGTCGAGTTTGCCACCTGCTGAATATTGTTAAAATGCAACTGTACAGAGCTCAAGGGGGTGGTGACACCATTGCAGGGGTGATACCAGGGGTGATGACTGACAGTCATTTTGGTGTCACCCTCTCTAAAAAGTCGGGCACCCGGTCATCAATCACCAAGATGGCTGCCGGCAGGCGTCAGTCAGATGGCCGCACATGTGCGATGACCTGACACCCGGCCTCGGGACGCCCCTGCCGTCAGGCTTTGTGTTTTGCAGTCGTCTGGTCGAAAAGTCTCCAACTTGCAAATGCACGGCAGTAAGCTAGTTGGAGATTTCGACGAGTTGGAGCTTTCGACAGAACACCGGCTCTATGCTGATTGGCTGGGAGCGCCAAGCAGCGTCAAAGCCGGCTCCATGCCAGCCGAAACATGGGTATCGGTACCGGCAGGAAAATATCGGTACCTGTACTCGATATGGAAAAACCGGAATGGGTGCGTCCCTAGTTATTAGGAATGGGATAGAACTTATGGAAATACAATATAGAAATAGAGATTCATTTTTAGGTTTTACTCTTTCATTGAAAAATGAACAACTTTTCATTCAGAAAGCGATGCGACGACGGCCGTGCAGCAGCTGTGGTGTAAGAACACTTCTACCATCCCCGTACTGGGGAACACGCAGCGCCTCGGCTCTGCCAGACAGACTGCTGCGCCGCTTCCTATTGTGATTCATTATTTCCATTCATTTGGGTAATTAGCAGCAATCATCAGCTGATTTGGCAGGCCGGGACTACGTGTCTTGTTTAAACTCTTCCATTAATCTGAATGAACACCATTCCAGAGCTACTTCCGTCTACCTCACATGAGGAGAACCATTATCCTGAACGCATTGACAGCGTCCCCGCGTCCCGTGATGTCATAGGTCGGTTTGGTGCTTCTGAATTTTATCATCGGTATGTGTGCGGGAGCTGCGATGTGGTAACAGTATCCAGGTATACGCAGGGCCGGATTTCCCACAAGGCCCGGTTACTACTAATAATAATAAATGCATGCTGGGTAATAATAATATTTATTTTACATGTTTAATAACAAGCACATATCTTGTTGCCCATAGCAACCAAATAAATACAATGGCAACAGGGATTTTTTTACAGGTTGCTTTGGGCAACAGGATCACTGGATACACAACTGCTGACCTCATTCGTTCTGCTCCGCCCACCAGCCGTCAATCATCCTCCACAGCTTCACCTGCCGCCATTTTGCCTTCTCGCGTCATGGAACAGCACACCTGCTGGAGTCCTGTGCTGTTGGCCTAGGAGCCTTCCTAGGAGCCTGTACCAAACGCTGCTGTACCAGCTGCTGGCCCCGCCTAGTCCTGTCAGAGTTTATATAAGGGGAGCGGTCCTGTGAGGCGGCGTACCTCAGCAAGGCGGGTCTCAGGCCTAAAGCGGACCTGTCTTCAGCTGTGTAGGTGTCATGAGGTAAATGTCAGCCATTTGATTTGAGTCTGTCTGTCCTACAGCCCGGAGAAGGGGACAATTACATCACTGAGTGCCTAAAATAATGAATCATTGTGAGACAACTCCAGACAAAACCTCTTTCACACAGCAGGGGAGCGGAAGAGACTCTGACAGGATTTTATTACCTTCTGTGACCCCCCTACTTGGAGAAAGTTCTCCTCACTTCCTGTCTTGTCTGTAACAGGAAGTGAGGGGAAATATCTCTGGTGGGGACTAGGGTTGCCACTTTTTCTTCAAGCACAAGTGGCACGCAGACATTTTTTGGGGGGAGAATGAGTTGTGGCTTATTCATATGTAAATAGCACCGCCCATTTATATGTAAATATCACAGTGGAGACTATTTTCAGTGGGGGGCCAGTAGCCTCTATCTTAGACCCCGTTCACATATAGCGACATACCTTTGCAGCGGCCAGGATAGCGCGACTTTCGGGGCGACGATCCAGCGACGGTAGCGCGACCTTCTCCGTCGGGCTCCATAGAAAAAAAGCAAAATCGCGCAAAATCCGCCGAAAAAAGGGTCCGGTAGAAGCGATTTGCGACCGCGACGCGCGACATGGAGTTAAGACAGCTCCATTGAATAGCATTGGCCAGCGACTTCTCGCGATATCGCGCGGAAAAAATGCGCGATATCGCGGCGGAAATCGCGCGACAATTCGCTATATGTGAACGGGGCCTTAAATTTGGTTGCCCCCGTCTGCCTGACATCTTGTGTCCGGGTTTCAGCTGCCATGAAACCCGAACACAGCATCCAAAACCAGGACACAGCATCGAATCCTGGACAGTTGGCAAACCCTAGTGGGGACACATAATAACCTGCAATAGACTCTTCCCAGCTCCCTCCACAACTCAAAAAATAAAGTAGCAGTGACATCACTGTGCTGTAGATAGCCTGTGCAGAGAGCAGAGCTGTGGGAGGGATCCAGCAGGCCCGGCCCACTACAGGAGGGGGCGGAGACAAGACCAGTCACCCTGCACAAGGAGAGAGAGCAGCAGTGACCGGCCTTTATTACTGGAGGGGGCGGAGACAAGACCAGTCACCCTCCACACGAAGGGAGAGCAGCAGTGACCGGTCTTTATTACAGGAGGGGCGGAGACAAGACCAGTCACCCCGCACAGTGAGAGAGAGCAGCAGTGACCGGTCTTTATTACAGGAGGGGGTGGAGATAAGACCAGTCAAGGAGAGAGAGCAGCAGTGACCGTTCCTTATTACAGGAGGGGGCGGAGACAAGACCAGTCACCCCGCACAAGGAGAGAGAGCAGCAGTGACCAGTCTTTATTACAGGAAGGGGCGGAGAGAAGACCAGTCACCCTGCACAAGGACAGCGAGCAGCAGTGACCGTTCCTTATTACAGGAGGGGGCGGAGATAAGACCAGTCAAGGAGAGAGAGCAGCAGTGACCAGACTTTATTACAGGAAGGGGCGGAGAGAAGACCAGTCACCCTGCACAAGGAGAGAGAGCAGCAGTGAATCGGGTACACCACAATTATCAGACACAAATACCGCACATAAATCTTTATTGACATCGCTGGGACACAAACACTATGACAAGGAGATCATTGAAGTGCAGACAGGAGGCCACACACAGGATCACAAATGTCACTCTTCTACAAATATACACGGGACGGGGGACAGAGAGATACAGAGAGGAGACTGCAGAGTCTCCGATAACATGCAGGACCCGTACAATGTTCAGTAGTCATAAGAACTCTGTATTGGTAACATAGCTCACTGGTTATAATTCTCACTTCACAGACCGTGACCGGGGTATGCTACATCGGGCCGAGGAGAGTCTCAGGACCACCCAGACAGGTAACGGCTCTCTCATGCGGATGGATGGTGAACACATTTTGTGTCATTAAGGGGCCAGGACACTCAATATTGGTCTTTGAAACACAGTCCCAGCTGGGTACATACGCCGATCAGCCATAACATTGTGACCACTGAGGGGGGGAGAGTGAATAACATTGATTATCTGGTTACTATGGCACCTGGAAGTGGGGGGGGATATATTACAATGACACCTGGAAGTGGGGGGAATATATTACAATGACACCTGGAAGTGGGGGGAATATATTACAATGACACCTGGAAGTGGGGGGAATATATTACAATGACACCTGGAAGTGGGGGGAATATATTACAATGACACCTGGAAGTGGGGGGAATATATTACAATGACACCTGGAAGTGGGGGGAATATATTACAATGACACCTGGAAGTGGGGGGAATATATTACAATGACACCTGGAAGTGGGGGGAATATATTACAATGACACCTGGAAGTGGGGGGAATATATTACAATGACACCTGGAAGTGGGGGGAATATATTACAATGACACCTGGAAGTGGGGGGAATATATTACAATGACACCTGGAAGTGGGGGGAATATATTACAATGACACCTGGAAGTGGGGGGAATATATTACAATGACACCTGGAAGTGGGGGGAATATATTACAATGACACCTGGAAGTGGGGGGAATATATTACAATGACACCTGGAAGTGGGGGGAATATATTACAATGACACCTGGAAGTGGGGGGAATATATTACAATGACACCTGGAAGTGGGGGGAATATATTACAATGACACCTGGAAGTGGGGGGAATATATTACAATGACACCTGGAAGTGGGGGGAATATATTACAATGACACCTGGAAGTGGGGGGAATATATTACAATGACACCTGGAAGTGGGGGGAATATATTACAATGACACCTGGAAGTGGGGGGAATATATTACAATGACACCTGGAAGTGGGGGGAATATATTACAATGACACCTGGAAGTGGGGGGAATATATTACAATGACACCTGGAAGTGGGGGGAATATATTACAATGACACCTGGAAGTGGGGGGAATATATTACAATGACACCTGGAAGTGGGGGGAATATATTACAATGACACCTGGAAGTGGGGGGAATATATTACAATGACACCTGGAAGTGGGGGGAATATATTACAATGACACCTGGAAGTGGGGGGAATATATTACAATGACACCTGGAAGTGGGGGGAATATATTACAATGACACCTGGAAGTGGGGGGAATATATTACAATGACACCTGGAAGTGGGGGGAATATATTACAATGACACCTGGAAGTGGGGGGAATATATTACAATGACACCTGGAAGTGGGGGGAATATATTACAATGACACCTGGAAGTGGGGGGAATATATTACAATGACACCTGGAAGTGGGGGGAATATATTACAATGACACCTGGAAGTGGGGGGAATATATTACAATGACACCTGGAAGTGGGGGGAATATATTACAATGACACCTGGAAGTGGGGGGAATATATTACAATGACACCTGGAAGTGGGGGGAATATATTACAATGACACCTGGAAGTGGGGGGAATATATTACAATGACACCTGGAAGTGGGGGGAATATATTACAATGACACCTGGAAGTGGGGGGAATATATTACAATGACACCTGGAAGTGGGGGGAATATATTACAATGACACCTGGAAGTGGGGGGAATATATTACAATGACACCTGGAAGTGGGGGGAATATATTACAATGACACCTGGAAGTGGGGGGAATATATTACAATGACACCTGGAAGTGGGGGGAATATATTACAATGACACCTGGAAGTGGGGGGAATATATTACAATGACACCTGGAAGTGGGGGGAATATATTACAATGACACCTGGAAGTGGGGGGAATATATTACAATGACACCTGGAAGTGGGGGGAATATATTACAATGACACCTGGAAGTGGGGGGAATATATTACAATGACACCTGGAAGTGGGGGGAATATATTACAATGACACCTGGAAGTGGGGGGAATATATTACAATGACACCTGGAAGTGGGGGGGATATATTACAATGACACCTGGAAGTAGAGTGGTCTGGGTCAGTGCAACTGCAAAACTGCAGCTCTTGTGGGATGTTCCCGGTCTATAGTGGTCAGGACCGACCAAAAGTGGTCCAGGGAAGGAATACCGATGGACTGGTGACACGGTCATGGGTGGCCAAGGCTCACTGATGGGCATGGGGAGCGAAGGCTGGCCAGTGTATTCCAGCTACTGTAGCTCACATGGCTTGGTGCCAGATACCCCAGCACTGTGCACACCTGCAGTGGTCTGGTGGAGTCCATTCCTCAATGGGTGAGGGCTGATTTGGTGGCAGAAGGGGGACCTACTCAATACAATATTAGCTGGGTGGTCATAATGTTATGACTGATTTTTTGCTATCATTTTTTATTGTTCATTTGCTTTGGGAACATGCTTAAACTCAGACGACCCGTGCGTGTTAAGACCTTTCACATTTCTGATCGGTTGCCGTGGGTTACTGCAGACCACTTCTCTTTGCACTGTTAATAAACTGATGGTGGAGGTGGAGTAAATATTTACTAAAGTTACACACAAATTTTGAATGTTGGCCAGAACGAACTTAAGACAGGGTGTTATTGGCAATGGTTCGAGATCCCTGGTACCCAGCATGCAGCCTGAGGGCCACATATGGCCCTTGGATCCCAGCAGTCAGCAGTGGGAGTGTGAATTTTGTAAATGGCAGTAATAATGAGCCGGTCCCTACACTATATGCTGCCTGAGAGCATAGAGCAGGCGGGGGCGGGTGCTGCTGCTCGGGGGGGCTTTGCTGATGGCGGTCATCTGGGCGGTGGGGTGGTGGATGCGGTGGGACAGGTGGCTGTGTTAGAGCTGTCAGCGGCTCTTTGTCTGCTCCCGCCTAGGTTGCCAGTAGCTCGGCCGGCTGTCCCGCTCAGCTCCCTGGTAACCGATGACATCAGTGAGCTGAGCAGGAAACAGGTTCGTAAGAGCTCTTAGCAACCTGGCACACTGTGGCCGCCCATCTGCTGCCCCCCCCCCATACACACACCTGAGAGATGCCCCCTGCGGCTACTGTAGCTCGGCCGGCTGTCCCGCTCAGCTCCCTGGTAACCGATGACATCAGTGAGCTGAGCAGGAAACAGGTTCGTAAGAGCTCTTAGCAACCTGGCACACTGTGGCCGCCCATCTGCTGCCCCCCCCCATACACACACCTGAGAGATGCCACCTGCGGCTACTGCCTAGGGGTAAACGCCACAGGCTACCTCATTATAAGGATGGTCCTGCATGCAACATACAACCAATAAGATGTTAGTTTATTGACAGGACGTTATTTTTGATCGGACACAAATCATTTTACTTTGCACAGTCCTACTGAATGAGGCCATAGGTATTTAAAAGGAAAGTGTACCTGTTGCCTGTAGCAACCAATCCAATGCTTAGTTTTTATTTTCTAGCCTGCTCAGAAGAATGACAGCTGCGGTTTGATCTAACACAACACGGTCCAGCTCAAAAACAGCGCTTACTTTTTAAGATCGTTCGAAATTAGAGGCCTTGGTGCCATTATCAGTGATGCAGAAACCCTCAGCAACCAATCAAAACTGATTATCCGTTCATCCTGAATAAAACTGCCGAAAGGCCGATTTTTGGTCAGACTCTACATGTTATAGCACGGCATTGCTTTTTGCGCTGTGAAGGTTTACAAAAACGGGAGGAGAAGAACAAATTGTTTTTGTCTTGTGATAGCAACCATTACGATTCAAGCTGTCAATGTTCCGACAAGTCCTTTTAGAATCCTGAAACTGATAACAGTTGTTCACAAGTTTATATGTGGACACGCTCTTCTTCTGATTCTTGTCACACAAAGGGGAGGAAGGTACTACAAAGTTTTTCCATACGTTCTTTTTTTTTTAATGTGACTTATTTCTGACGTTGATGTTAAAGTTCCAATTGAATCAATCGCAGTGTCAACCAATGCTGGACATATCTATTCTAAAGCACACCAGCAAACCCAAGGCTGAGGTCACACAGGCAATGCCCTGCGCCAGCATCACTTCTTGCCGGTCTGTATGGAATGGCTTCCTCTCTAGCAGGCCCAGCGTGATGTTGCTGACTTGCTGCTCCATCACAAGGGAGGGAGATTCAGCCAGCAAGAGAGCGATCTTACAGAGCTAAGTGTAAAGATCCCCAGTGTCATTGTGCCGCAGGCAATGTTTCACTAGCAGCAGGGTCTCCTGTGTGAAGTCAGCCTGATGCTGTGAAGGAGGAGGGTAGGAGGGTCAATACTGATCTTTTTTCCCATTCATGAAGCTTTCGGTTTATATTGGAAGTTTTATGTTTTAAAGCAGAGCTAGTAAAAAGAAATAAAACACCAGTGAATGTCGCTACTTATTAATTACAAAGTGATGTGTTTTTAAATGTAACTACTGTATGCAAATTAATTTATTTTAATATAAGCCTTCTCTATACTCTTGTACAGCAGATTGGGAGAGGGAGGGGCAACGGTAGGAGCTAATAAGGCTGTGCTGAGAGTGAGCATGCTGATAGGATAAGAGGCATGACCTCATCATTGCACTACTGCTTCAGTTTCTAGCCCATGAGCTGTGAATGTGTGTTTGATCCAGCATTCTTGACCAGACTGTGCTGCTACTGCAATGAAGTTCTGAATGAGCTATCTCATGGTTGCCAATATTTCAAAACTGGATGCACAGAATATGGACTCATTCGGCAGGTTTATATACACTTTATGTAGACTGCCTGGCCACAAAAAAAACAAAAAAAAACACCAACTGGATTTTGGACAGTGTTATGATCTGGGGTTGCATCAGTTGGCCAGGTATAGTTTCAGCAACATTATGTGCCAAAAAATGAGGTCAGCTGCCTACCTGAATATACTGAATGATCAGGTTTTTCCATCAATGGATTTTCTCTTCCCTGATGGCACATTGGGCATATTCTAAGATGGCAATGCCAGGATTCATCGGGATCCTATTGTTAAAGAGTGGTTCAGGGAGCGTGAGACGTCATTTTCACACATGGATTGGCCACCACAGAGTCCTGACCTTAACCCCATTGAGAATCTTTGGGATGTTCTGTAGAAGACTTTACACAGTGCTCCGACTCTCCCATCATCACTACAAGATCTTGGGGAAACATTACTGCAAGTCTGGATGGAAATAAATGTTGTGACATTGCGTAAGCTTATCAAAACAATGCCATGGTAAATGCATGCCGTAATCAAAGCTAAAGGGAGTCCAATGAAAAATAAAAGAGTGTGTGACTTTTTTTGGACCAGGCAGTGTATATAAAATGTTTGTTTAGCTGATTGCCTAGAGTTTGATGATAAAGGACATTTAACAGGCTCAGCTGTCATTTAGTATCTCAGAATATCACTGTGGAACCATTTCTTTAATGATCCTAAATGTGGTCTGGTGACATAGGAGATGAACGACTTCACTGGTATGAGAGCCATTACTTAACTGCTGCAGTAGGTGGAGCTGAATATCAACCTTCCAAAGTACCCTAAAACTTATATATTTAAGATTGGGGTTCTGCCAGCCTTCCCTACCAACCTCCTTTACAGTGAATCATGTTCTCTAAAGTTACAGGTGAAATAAACACTAATAGAAGGTCTTTGAAGTTCTCAATTTTGCTACTCCTTGTGGAGGCACGGTGTCAGTTCTTTCATTGGAGCATCCACCACCTTTACAATGTTCCCAAATTCATAGAAAACAACAATAAATAATAAGAATAAAGTCATCAAGTTATAACATCCTTCTCTGAAAGAACCAGTGCAATGCTTGTCTACTAAAGATCTCTGTTCAGAAATACTGTCCATGGTCAGTCCACCATTGCAATGATAGGTTTTCAATATATGGACATCAGCAGGTGGACTTCCAAAACACCAGGTGGACTCTCTGCCTCTCAAGAACTCACGAAGAATACAGTTTTGTGAAAATATATTTTCAAATATACAGAATTATCTTCTCGTTGTGTTAATGTTTGGAGACCATATTCTGGCAAGTACGGGCCAGAGAACGATAAGAATGAAAGAAGGAGGCCTTTATGAAACTCATGTTGGAAAACACACACAGACAAGTCTTGGAAGTGCTGGATAACACATTTCCTTTGTTTTCAGTATGGAGTCTCCCTGGTGATTTGGGTGGAAAATGTGTGGTTGGTGCTGGAGATGCTGTTGGACTTCCTGCTAAAACCCGGGTGCTTTTTCTTCCTTCTCCATGGTGGGCATAAAAAACTTAGGGTGGAGACAAAGATCTGCCGAAAGTTTGCTGACACCAGATTATAAAGGATCGGGTTAACGGTGGAGCTGACATAGAAGAGGACATTGGTCAGCATGTAGAAGTAGTGGTAGAAGTCATTGAGTTCACTGTGGAAGAATAAAACAAAGAATCAAGGGAAGTACTTAAAATATCCACAAAGCGAAAGACATTGATGATTTCAAAGGTAAAAATCCCAGACTTCACTACAAAATCCCAACATAAGGAAATTAAGTTACATTGCAACTTCAGTACATATGCAATAGGGCCAAGGAGCCTAAAGTGAACCTGAACTCTGAACCTGAAAAAAGAAAGATTTATCTCATAGGGAACATGTAGACATGTCAACTCTGCATAAGCAGCACCTTGAATAATTTACCTTCTCTTTTGTATTCCCCCTAAAAAAAGCAGTGTGCTTCCTATCCCTATGTCCGGAACCAGATCTGTACCCCATGCCTTAGCTCACAGTGGTTCTACCTGCTGAGCCACCTTAGAACCTTGGATAGCTCCTTGCCTGCTCTCCTGTGTAATCCTCAGCGAAACCTAGTTTCTGCTGAATTCTGAACTCCTTGCTCTTCCCTTGAACTTCCTATTGAAGCCATGCCTCTGCACTTCCTGTTTGCCAGATCATTGTGCTCCTGCCAATATCTTGCTTCCTTGCTCCTCCTGTGATACAATCTGCTCATACTGCTACCCGTGTACCGACCTTTGGCTGCTGATTCACCGACTACTCTCATCGTCTTCCATTTCATACCTGATACCTTTTGGCTACTGGCCTCGGCTTGATCTCTGGCTACGCTTCTGCCTGCTCCTATACTACTACCGTCTGCTTGTGTACCGAACTCGGCCTGTTTGACTACGACTTTTACTGCTGTTTCAGCTACTGGACTCCGAGCCTGATCCAGATCGTGACACCTTAGGTACCTGTCCTAAAGCATCATAGCTGTATATCTGCAGTGTCAGATCATCTAACCCTCTGCTGCCTCTCACTGATAGTCTGATCAGATTTGGAGTGAGATTTGGTAAAGTTACTACGGTGTTGTTCACTGTTCTCATTGCTGGAGAGAAAGCTATATCCATGGACCTGCAGCACAAGGATCTCCCTGCTTCTGTTTCATTCAATCTTGACATCTGTGCATTCTTCGTCTCTTCTTTAATATTCCCCACCATTAGTTTACTAGTGTTTAGGGTTGCAGCTCTAACACGAGTGTGCAAAGCTCTGCTCCTTCACTAGGATGGCCATCTCCACATGGAGACAAAATATGGATCACAGCGTAAGTAATGTGGCAAATATCAGCTGCAGGGAGCTCCCAGGCAATACTGGTTAATCGTCATTTGTTCTTTGCTTGCCTTTTGTGGCACAGCTTCCAAAGTTCAGGTTCCTCTGTTTCTCAGCACTCTGCCCTGTCTCTGATCATAAGCAGTCCCTTTACCGAATAAATGGCACACCATTATAGCAGAAGATTGCTTCCTTATATAGATACCATGCTCTGCAGCCTACAGAAAATGTGTCTGGCATGTCACAGCTCATCATTGCAACAGTCCTTGTGAATGATACTATAACTTCCCTGGGTGTTCTATCTTATAGTCTGTAAGCAAAGACTCTAGTAGGCAACAACATCTTTTGGTCAATGCAGTATAAATTGTGCAGCAAAGGGGTCCCTCACTTTATTGGGTTTTACATATACCATTATTTATATATAGTCATGATACAGAGCTGTACTTCTTGGGACAACATAAGTACACAAGTGATCATAGTAATTATAAAGATTAAAGCTGAACTCCAGGAAAGATCAAATGTTACTCTTGCGGTAAGGCAAGGGTTAAATGCTTGTTTTTGTCTAGGGGTAACATAACAAGCAGTTTTATTTACCTTAGCCCTCGCTCCCATAGGCTTCCTCCAAGCTGCACGACTGCTGCTCTTGAAGCCAGTTCTCTTAGCTGCTACGTCAGTCATAGGCATTCTGATGTCATCACATACAATGCAGGACCAGCAGTCCCACATTTTGAATGAGGACATAGAGGGCCTGCCCACAACCCAGAGTGTTGTAGAGAAAAGAACAGTGTCAGCTGCTGGGGGAGTGAGGGATAAGGTAAGTAAAACTGCTGCTTATGTTCCCCTTAGACCAAAACCACGATTTAACCATTGAAGAGTGGGGGAAGCCCTACTGCAAGGGTAACTTTTGATTATAGTTAGCGTTCAGCCTAAATAATACTTGGGGTAGACATAATGCTTTACTCACTCTGTCCAAAGCTCCTCCGGGACATAACAAAACATCAGTCGCCTCACGTGATATGGAAGCCAGCAGACAACGAACGCAATAACTACCACGCCTGTAAAAAGAGAAGGACATTATCATATGGAAACTGAGCATACTGTTTAATAGTTTATTGAAGTTCTGAAATCTACAAATACAGCCAACTATCTTTTCACTGGAATAGAACCGCTAATATAGGGACCTGCATCTGATACCCGGAATTTGTTCTTTGTGTGATTCCTTCATTGGAGCTGGCAGCTTACCATGCATAACAGGGAAACCTCTCAGTGCATCATGGGAATAGAAAGAAGAAGAAGGAAGGTGGAAGAAGGAAGGTGGAAGAAGAAGGGAGGAAGAAGAAGGAAGGCGGAAGAAGGAAGGTGGAAGAAGAAGGGAAGAAGAAGAAGGAAAGCGGAAGAAGAAGGAAGGAGGAAGAAGAAGAAGGAAGAAGAAACAAAAAGAAGGAAGAAGAAGGAGGAAGAAGAAGGAACGCGGAAGAAGGAGGAAGAAGAAGAAGGAAGAAGAAACAAAAAGAAGGAAGAAGAAGGAGGAAGAAGAAGTAACAAGAAAAAGGAACAGGAAAAAGGAACAGGAAAAAGGAACAAGAAGAAGGAACAAGAAGAATTTACATTCAGCTCTTTTCATATCTTCTAGATGTGCCTGACTGTTAGAGGCCTGGAAGAATATGTATCTTTTTTTATCAACTTTTGTCCAAAGCAACCAGTCAGATAACTTCTAACTTTATAAGTTATGCTGACAAAGTGCCAGAGGTTAATTGATCGAAGTCCCATCTGGACACTTTTTATGCATGAGGTGCGAAGGATCTATAAAAAACACATATTCTTAATATATAGGCCTGACTCTATTTAATGAAGCCTCGTTAAGGGTTACTTTATTATTCTCTGTTATAGATTTGTGCATTCCACTGATCCTCTGTCTGGGAAAGCTTCCAGCATATTTATAAAGACATATGATATTGCCTGTTATGCTAATCACTAAGGCTACTTGGCTTAGCTCATAGGCTCTAGACTGCAAAGCCTAAAATATAAGGAAAGGGTTTTATCTTATTAGTTATTCAAGGTCATCTCCACTTTAAACTGATATTCAAATGCATTCTTGTACTGGCTTCTTACAACTTTTGGGTACTCCAGTGGTGAGATGTCCCAATTAATGAGAAGATGTTAATTCACGCACTGTCCGCTCCAAGCTTGCTCCTGTGATGGACTACAATCTCAATACAAACTAGTAGTCCATCACTGGAGCCATTTTTTAAAATGTATTTTATTGTTTATCCGATTAACCGATTAATCGAACTTAATAATCGGCTAACTAATCGATTTTGAAAATAATCGTTAGCTGCAGCTCTAGATTGGATGCCACCCCTCCCCACTATGTATGTTCCCACCTTCTTTTCTAACAATTGCCCTTGTCCTCCAAGTACGGATCTCTCCTCTGTCTGCCTTTTTGCTCCATGTCTTCACTGACTAGCTGTTGGATAACAAACATGACAAGGGTTATTCAGAGGGGACCCACCGCTACTGTCTGGAAACTTTTCGGACGCTGGTCAGTCTGAGAATGCCCCCGCCCTGCTCCTCCCAGGCACAGAAGACCCCTCCTACCTGAGACCCCATTCACAAATCAAGTAAGATATTTTCTATGTTCTACTCCCTTATCCTCAAGTCACGCACCCCTTCAACCCTGTCATGTGACGCCTATGCCATTGTCCTATATCCGGGCCTTTCTGGCCAGTTGCAGACTCTGTGTGCTATTATTAGATTTCTTCACTGATCTAGTGAGAGTAACTGCACTGACTTTGTGTAGAATGCAGATGCTCCAAGACCTGTCTGCACCCTGCCACCCAGGTTTATTCTGCTCACTAAGCGTCCATGTCCAAGGGCCGTACTTATAATGAGGGAGCTTGAGGTGGTTGCTTTAGGCAGTGTCTCTTTGGGTAAGAGCTCTTAGCAACCTGTGATGCTCTGTTGCCAGGAGCTGAGTGGGACACCCTGGCTGACGTTCTGCCCAACTCCTGGCAACCAGTGACCTTAGTGAGCTGGGTGGGATGCCAAACAGAGGTACCATGCAACCTTCTCCCCCGACACCCCTCCGTAACATGCACCGCCCACACCACACCCATCCTCCTCCCTCTGCCTTAGGAAGTGAAAATTGTCCTGACACCCCTGCATGTGCCCCTCTCTTGTGGAGGATTTGTTAAATAGCCTCCACATCAAGCCCTTCTATGTTAGTTTGCCCAATCAAGATTCAAAGTCTCTCCAGCTCTGCAGAGAGCTCCCCTTGTCGCCCTGCCATACTTAAATGTAAGTGGAAGCCCCAACACTCCTCTACACAGGCCTGTTTAACTTTTACATATGCAGACAGTTCTTCTTGCTTGGTATTAGTACACGTTGCTTGTGTTCTGTATCTCTTCAAATTTCTGTCTTGTTTCAATACCTCGGTCACATGAAAACGTATTTGAAAATACACCACAGCTCCCCTTTTGGCACATTAAAACTGATTTACTGATTGAGTTTACATATGCCTTAAGTGGTTAACACAGTCTAGCTGGGAATACCACACTGTCTAGGCGCGATAGGCTTTTGTGGCCATATTTACAAGTTTCACAAGTGGCTGCTGACTGTAACGAATTGAATCCCAGGAGATACATCACCGTCCATTCCTTGTTATTGCAGAAACAGCTTTGTTGCTGTAACAAATGTGATTATGTAGTTTGCCTCTCTACAGCACCACCTGGAACAATGTAATCCAATCCCAAGACCAGATGCACCTCACACACCATCTGTTGTTCCATATACTGTAGAAACATCAACCTGTGTTTAGCTTGATTTGTAACAAAGGATAACATGGGCCGGATTCGGCCCGCGGGCCTTGTGTTTGCCACCCCTGACACAGGGGCTTACTTTATATTCTTCTGTAAACACACCTGCTGAAACGCTGCCAGAAATGGCTACACAGTGCTAGTGGGATATCTATTGTATCTTACCTTGCCTATAAGACCTACAAGATGCTGGCATGTGCCGCAATTGTGGCCATTGACAGTGCATAGTTGCCTTATATGCGGAACTTATCAGCTGTGAGTGTGACTGTCACATACTGGGCCATCCCTATAATAAGGCAGCCTGAAGCAGTCACCGCCAGAGGCATCTCACTGGTTCATGTGGAGGCACACCTGCCATCCTCTTTCTGGCCAGAGCTCTTAGTTACCTGTAACACTCTAGCCGGCATTCTGCCTAGCTCACTGACGTCACTGGTTGGCCAGCAGCTGAGAAGGATGCTATGGCTGGTGTCCTGCCCAACTCCTGCCAACCAGTGACGTCAGTGAGCCTGGCAAGACACCGGACAGAGCTGGAGCCCGAGACCACACCACAACCCCTGAACCCCCCCGTTAACGTGCACCACCACCACCCCTACAGGCAGCGAAAAGGGTAGGGACACCCCTGTTAACATACACCAAAGTGTGTTGGATACACTAATGGAGCAGATTTATAAATCTCTTGACAAGCCATTCACTGGGCAAATGCCATTTAGGCCACTAGATGAACCCGAGGAGCATAGGAAATCTTTTGCTCTACGGCTCCATCTAGTGTCGGGAATACATTGCAAATGTTTTTTTGCCCAGTATAAAGCAAGAGAGAAGCAAAGAGAAGAAACCTCCTTTATGATGAATTTTCTGTATACAAGCCCTATATTTTTTATATGATTATTATTATTCAGGATTTATATAGCGCCAACAGTTTGCACAGCGCTAGGTAGAATGGAGGAAGACAGTACAGTTACAATACAATTTCAATACAGGAGGGTTAGGAGGGTCCTGTTCATGAGAACGTACAATTTAGTATTTCTACAGACTCAGGCAGCCTTTTCCATTTGGTCTATAGTCTTGTAATGCTTCAGTAACTGATAGGTGTGCACACACATTCAGTGACCTTTGAAGATTAGCTTAGAGCATTTTAGGGGTGCACTAGCTGGGTGATACGGTTACAAAGAAAAGAAAGATGGTGAAGAAGGGCGTTAAAGTGGACACAGTCAAAAAAAGATTTTCCATTGCCCTGCAACCCCCTTAAAGTGTCATTAAATCTCACTTATGCTGATTTATAGTGCTTATTAATGATCGTTATGTCCAGTATGTCCCCTACTTGTGTGCCGAAGCTTTCTGTCCTGTTTTTTCCCCCACTTTTTGTAAATACCTGGTTAATCCTGACATTTCCATGCCCCCCGTTTCTGTAGAGGCAACGCAATAGTAGCCGATCCTCTGGCTGCCGCGTTGCCACTCGTATTGTAGCGCAGTCCGTTCCAGACCAGGCCAGAAAAATACTGCATGTCTCATTTTGTCTGGTCTGGAATGCGCTGGAACTGTACAGGTTCACACCATTTCCCGAACCAGATCTGCCCCTACCGCAAGGTCCACATGATCAAATGCTTAGGCCGAGGAGTAGAGGCCTTTTATTTGCATTGCCTTTAATGGTCCTATTTAGGTCTTTATTGCTGCAGACCATTTAGGTCTTTATAGCTGCCTTTAATCTACCATTATACAGATGAAGCTTAATGGAAACATTATTTACTCATTTAATTTACTCTTTTACTATTTTGTTTCTCTACTGAGGATAAAGTGTGCCGCACTTTCACTGTAACTATGCACTGCAGTCAGATTAGCTGGTTCCATGGATCTCTTGGTATAATGGTATAATAGTATGTCATGGTATTATGATATACAGTTGGCCAATAAAATCTGAAAAGGGCCTTGAAGAACAGAACAAAATGAATTAAATAACACACAATAAATATGTCAAAGAATAGTAAAGGTGTAACGAGGAATTTAGGCTTAAGAAAACCCAAATTAATGACCACAATTATCATTTATATTCATGTATGCTCACATTTAAAGAAATCACAGTGTATCTTATTCATTTTTGGGGCTCCGCTGTGTCAACATGGTTTCTAAAGCTCAGAAAATTTTTAATATTCCTTAGTGACAGCCTGTTGTTGTCCACCATTTACCCGTCGCCCAGTGACTGTACGCTTTGATGTTCTCGAAAAGGCAAGTGTACATTTGCCAGCAAAAGCTGCCTCTCTTCTTCCCAGAGATCCATTGTGCGCAGCTTAAAGGAGAACTATGAGGTGAGTGCTTTTCACTCACCTCATAGTTCTAGCCGACCTGTGACAATGAGACTGTCACAGGTCGGCTCAGTAGATCGGGAAGTGAGCGAACACATACCGGCATTCGGTCACTTCTCGATCCTGTCACAGCTCTCTGCCGTGATAGGGGAGGGGCTGGATTCCCCCCTCCCCGCTCCGATCCTCCAGCGCTGACTGGCGGAACAGACGGGGGAGGGGGCGGGTACAGACGGCTCTGACTCTAGATAGGCAGAGCCAGCTGTCACTCACGCAGCTGGGCGGATCCAGACATAATTGTCGGGATCCGCTTCAGCTGCGGCATCTCAGTATACCGCGAGCTATAGCTCGCGGTATACTGCGGCATCTGTAAAGTTCTCCTTTAAGTCTATTAATCTGCATAATCAATTCCTCTTAATATTCCCTGAACCTTTTAGGCTTGACTCTCGTCGCAACCAATTTGTCAGCCTTTTCCTTTCCGTAAAAAAAAAGGCGACTGCAGATGAATTATTTTTAAACGGGAAGCAATTAACTCGTGGCCAATAAAACACAAACCCTATAAATTCTGCAAGATCTCAGAGGATGCTAAGAAAAGAGCCAGGTTTACTGCGGATCAAGACATCCTAGCATTTCCCCTGCTTTGTGGCACGTTGAAGGAATTAATATCCCATCTGTGTGGTACAGCGGGATTCTACCTTTTGTATAAGCTGACTGCTTCCATCTTGTCAGTCCCTGAGCCATGCTCTCCAGTCTGTGACTTGTAGACGCAGTGCAATCCCCAACTGAGCTCTCGTTATAACACTGAGATAGAGAGATGTGAAAAGTCAAGGCGCCGCTTCCCTCTTCATGTCACTGATCGTCATAATTTTTCATATCACGGAGAGTAACTGAAAATTCAATTTTCTCATTATCCAGTCTGCCAGTAAATCCCTTAGTTCACCAATATGATTTAACTACAGCACAAACTAGTCTAGCCACTGCCTCGTCTAGAGTAATGTTGGCTTGCTCCTTGACACGAACTGTGGCAGAGATATTACTCCTATATAGCAATTGTTTAAATCTGTGCTCAATGGGAGGTCGGCCTGAAGCTAATATTTCAGACACGGGCAGACCCCGGTGGGCTGAATCAGCCACCTCATTTTGTTTTGAATGTAATTTCTGAATTTAAATGATAATGGAAGATATGTTATTGTCTAATACTGTTCCCTTGTCTACGTGTTACATGTTGAATAATCTCAATAAACATTTAATATACAAAAAAGGTAATGGAAGAGCCAAAGTGAAAGTAAGACATCCTCGTCATAGCTGTAGCAGATGGATGTGGAAGGAAATGTAAAGCATATGTTCTCTTTTGGTCTGTTAAATATATCAAAGGCAAAAATGGAACAGCGCCTTCCCTTCGTGCATTAACACTTTAATAAATCAAACATTTTTAAAAAACAGGTATATACTCACAAAAAAATGTTTGTTTATTAAAGTATTAATGCATGAAGAAAAGGCGCTGTTCCATTTTTGTCTTTTGCATGGGCTTTGTGGGTACCCAACCTGATTGAGAACGGCAGCTCCTTTGGTGCAAGTTCATTGAGGTATAAGACTTTGGAAAGAAACCTCCAGTTATCGCATGGATCCCTGCTAAGCGCTGACAGATTGAAAAAACTGTTAAATATACCATTGAACGTGTTTTGTTATATCTGCTTCTTTTGCCTGCTATCAAGTTAGAATTTTGGAGGTCCCCCCATGGCACTTCTGAGCTTCCCATGCCTTTGTTACAGTAGTTTGCTGATTAGCCCTTAAAATGGATAGAGTTTAATTACAGGTGTAGCCACCCTGCCTTAAGCAGTGGTACATTTTAAATTTAGAAGCTCTCAGACTGTATTCATTCTGATTCTGATTTGATAGTTCGGCTTTCTGCTGTCTCTCCTAAGCTCTGGTGAGAGTTTGCTTCTGCCTTCTGCTGAGGAGTGTCCCTGGTAATATTGTGGGTAGAAACAGGGACACCAGCACTCTAAATGCAGTTCAAATGCATCTATTTATTGATGTAGATGCAGCATATCACACTGGTGTAATGTTTCGGGGTCTCACAGGATCCCCTTCCTTTGGCAAAACATGTTTGAACTGCATTTGGAGTGCCGGTGTCCCTGGTTCTACCTATGCATGTAATGGTTGCCATCAGTTGACTACTACTGCATCGGATTCTTGTGAAGCAAGCGGTCAGGAGTGCAATGGGTCCATAGACTTTGGTAATAGTGTGGGAGGCTGCATTCATTAGAGTGAGGAATGTTTGTATCTACCTTGCCCTTGGTTTTGTCGAAAAACTCAAATTTCTAGAGATCTCCAATGACGGCGCGTCCGGTTGACTTCCCAGTAAGAGGTATGGATGAGTTGGCTCTGGTGTGCGTGTGCCACCCGCGATATTTCCCTATATACACACCAGACAGCAATAAAGTATTATAATCAACTAGGGTCAGACTAATTCAGCACGTTATTAATCTGAGTTTCCCCACTCAATGTGGCCGCCAGAGTCAGGCAAGTGTCGGCCATATAGAGTCAACCGGACTGGGGAGTCAACCGGACGTGACGTCATTGAAGCTCTCGAGAAATTGGAGTTTTCAACAGAACTATGAATGTTCAGGAATGACCTTGGGAAGTTGAGACTCCCCCTGGGCTGTAGCTTGGGGGAGTGATGCTATGGATTGCCAGACATTTCTAGGCCTGCTGTCTAGGGAGGTGACCATGTGCTCAGTCTGAGGCCTGGGACTGAGGCTCAGTGAGGGAAGCTGAGGATGGGGATAGCATAGAGCAACTTCAGCATGTATGAGGAGCCTGAGCAGCTGGTCCTCTGCTGAAGATTGGTGATTTCTTCAATGGACTAGTAGCTATAACGCCAGGAACTTTACAGCCAGGAGCTCAAGACACAGATTGCCAAGTTAGCTTAAAGGTCCTCTGTCTGTGAAGGCTGTGAAGTACTTTGTCCTTGGAGTCTGCTAAATCCTGGGTGTCCTGTGCCCTAAACCACCCTCCCAAAGTTCTTTAAGAAATGTTCCTCAAGCATCATATCTGTGTGGAAATCGGTCATCACTGCAATGTCAGTAGGTGCTTTTGGGGCATCAATGGAACTGTAAACCCTAGACAGGCTAGGAGGGCCCAATTCATCCAGTGGAACCTTCAGGGGTGATCTCTACATAGGATTCACCCCCCAACACTGTAGACTTCACTGCTAAGCTCGAGTTCGCTGAATTTGAAACAGGTTTTGCTAAACTCTTAGGGAATCAAACCTGGACAGATTCGCCCATCCCTATACAAGTGCTAAAATCGCTTGATTTCTGTAATCTAATGCAGTGAGAATCTAGACAGCACCTCCCAGGGCCACAGGGAAAGAACTTCCTAAAGTAGGTGCTGTAACCTTCTCTCTTGTTCTGCTTTCTGTATCACCAATCACTTTCAAGACATTTTATTCTAAACCAGGCTTTATATATAATATCAGGGAGCCTGCAGTGGTTGTGTTTAGGAATTCCTCTATTGCATCACTAGCAGGGGTTCCCAGATCATTAAGTCTAGGGTAGTCTGGTACATTACAGCAGTGACTGGACTGAAATTTGACTTTAAATGGCACAGCGGCGCAGGCTGCAACAAGCACATCGATGGAGTGATTAAAAACACATAAAACAGAACAGGAGGCCTGCATTAGACCACCTTCAAATGACATTCCAATCTATGCGGCAGCATCTCAATATAAAAAGAATATTACCGGTTATGCCTGGATTCTTCTCGCCACTTTATCAGTGCAGAGAAATGTCATTTTTCTGGCTCAGTAGCACATAACACGTGAGCGGGGTATCAAGTCTGATGGCGTAGAGATATATCAGTATGTGTCAGCCAGCTGAAGCGGGGTCCTAATAATAAATGTCACTGACAAATAATGGGGCTGTCAGCAGAAAACATAAGAAAAGAAGTCATCTGTGGAAACATAAAAAACTTAATTGAGTGTATGAGCGGTTTAGTATAATGGGATATTGAGGATTTGCAGAGCTCACATATGTTCATGTTACAGTTTGTTGTACATCCTGTTGACTGGCCTAAGCACAGGAATTGTCAGAAAGGTCTACTACTTTGTGAGCTGCTCTGCTCTTGTGCTCAGCAGGAAACCTCCGTAGGTTTGTTCTGCCGTTCCACCTACATTAGAAGCCAGCCACCATTGCTCCCAAGAGATCTACATAGACTCACATGGAGCAGATATTTATGTTACAGCCGTCCAATACGACAGCACTAGAGAGTCAGCTGAGGCTGAGCCACTTACATTTCAGAGAGTCAGGTACTTTCTTCTGGTCCCTACTACAAGCATCCGTCCCTTTTCGAGATGGGCACGGTAAGGACAAGCTACTGGATGGCCTCCTATGCCAATTTACCACATCTCACCTTGGCTATTATAAAGAGATTCTGAAGAACTTGCAATCTGTATGGATACGGAAAGAATAGCGCCATCTCATGCATGCTGCATTGCCGCTCTCGCCAGGGAATGTGTGTGTCTGTCTAACAATTTCTTAAATAACTAAAAAATCTACGGCAAAAATATATATTGAAAACGGATTTTAGATTTAATTTGGATTGGGCACAGTTGCTTTAAAGAGATACGTGCTGTCTTTTTTGACTTTTTTTAATCTTCTTTTCTTTTCTTCTCTTCTGTAGTCTTGCCTTGCCTTGCATGTGTTGGAGAGGGGATCGGGGAAGAACCTACGCCTGGGGTCTCTCTATAATGTTTTGGTGGTTAGGATGGAATGTGGAAGCCCATATAGGGTTTCATATATTATTTTTGACTATGTTCTGTTTTTTTGGATTACATTCTCTATTATCTGTTCGTTTGCTTTTATACGCATACTTATGCTTTCTCTACTTGTCTTACTCTGTTACATAGTTACACAGTATTTGAGGTTGAATAAAGACACAGGTCCATCAAGTTCAACCTTTGTGTGTCTGTGTGTGTTTGTGCATAGGTATGTGTGTACACAAGTCCCTGTGTGATCTTGTTTATAAGAGTACCTGTACCCCTGTAAGTTACGGCCTCTGTTATGGCATTCTTTCTGAAAAATTAATTTGAAAACAAAAAAGAGATATGTGCTGTAATCAGTATCTAAAGTGCTTACAGCCTCTTACCCCCAATGCTGAACCCTAGTACCCATAGCATTCATATGTAAGAAGGCTAGCTATTAGCTAGTCTGAATTTGTGGGAGGAGGCTGGCTGTTAAATACGCCCTCGTTTCTTCACTCACCTGTCGGCGGGGTTTTCAGGTCTCCCACCCACCCATACCCTTTTTTACAATACACCTTCTTCAGTATGCCCCCTTTTAGGCATATTGTCTTATGCGGCCAAGGCACACCTGAGGCCGCGGTACGTAGGTTTGTCATGCATGTTCGTGTCCAGACTCTGACCACATATATATATATTCAAAAAGTTCCCAGAAATCAGGAAAACTCGAAGGCCATTTTGTAATTTTAAACTCTATCCGCAAACTACGTAATCAGAAAGCTGCAGGTGTGTTACAGTGCTCAAGTGCTATCAAGGGGCATGCTGATATGAGGAAAGAGCAGAGTGCTGGCATGAGCTCAACACATCTTTGCTGCTGTTCCTTTCACTGGCCAGTCAAGTATTGGGAGGGGGAAACAGTATGGGGAGAAGGCCTATGTATATGTATGTTATATACTTCAGCAGGAAAAAAATATGTCTCCTGTCCTGCCAGAGAGGGCTCTGCTGGAGATATGTAAATCTCAGAAGTGGATGGACAGAACACAAATCCTATCACAGGTAAAACAGCTCCCATATGCCATCTGTGTATTTAGCTGTTTGCACAGAGTTCAGCATTCAGCAGGATCCATATTACAGGGTGGTCAGCAGTGAGGGATTAGGAGGCAGTGCTCCAAGACTGCTTAGCTTGAATGCCGCTAAGTGATGCACAAGAGCAGATCAGTCCACCTAAGCAATCCACAATGAACATCTGCTCACCGTGTTCCGCCACCCATCCCTAGATCTGAAATGGCAAAAAATATTTTTTTCCCCTCTTTCGTGAAAGATAAAACATAGAGATGCCGTTTCACTTTAAATATATCTAAGATTGCTGTCTCCAGATTTACTAATCTCCCCAGAGAAAAACGGAGACAAAACAAAACAGATTTTTTATTATCTTATAAATTATTTAAAGTGTGTCATCTCAATGCCGCGGGAAAGCCGACAGTTTATTTACAAAATCAAGGCAGTTTAATTAAACCATAATACCCCAAAATAAAAGTTTAAAAGCCATTAAAAAGCCATAGACAGACAGGGTGTCATTGATAGAACTGGGAGGTAAATGGAGAAAAATATCTATTTGTCTCTTTCTCTTTTGCACTGTTCAGAGCTCATTAAACACGCTGCTTATTAGCATGTTAACGAGGCGTGGCAACGCAGTCTAATGCAGAGTGTGTAATGTAACGATGGGCTCTATTTTTCCTGCCTCTCTCTAGCGTGTCTTTCCTGGGAAATTTACTTTACTGACTTTAGAGCTTTGTCTGTTACAAGGAGATAATTTCATAAAAGAAAAATTGGGTGTATAAAGTGTAGCTACAAAGCAGTACGCTTGAGGCCAGGTTCACACCTGCGCGATCTGTGACTCGGCGGCAATTGTGCACGATACCGCGGATTCCTGTGCGGTCACGGAGTCGCCCACCACCGCCGATTGCCTTTATTTTTTTAATGGCACCCCAGTCGCGCCGGGCGGATCGAACAGTTCCTTGCCGCGATTCCGCCCGTGCAATTGAACACGGCTAAAACAGCCGCATGTCATGTGTCTCAAAAAAAGGTACATTATTTTTTGCGATTGCCGCACGGCTGTAACCCAATGGGGCCACGCTGCAACCACTGTGAGCAACTGCACACAATAGCGCAGTCCTGGGACACGCGTCCTGGATCGCCTAGGTCTGCACCGGCCCATGGAATAAATTGTATCTGCAGTCAGAGAACATAACAGAAGACGTAGAGGAAGAAAACACACATACGAATAGGAAAGGTTTGCTATCGTGATGCCCAGCAACCTTTTCTACTTGAACAATATGTAAAAGCTGTATTCAAGGTTAAACGTGTAGTGACTTGGTATTACAACATAAATTATCAGTGGTCCACTTGTATTTTCTATATTAAATGATGGAGATAGGGCTGAGGTGGGTTTAGGGGTGCCACCTTTTTTTTCCAAGCAAAACCTGAACACTCTAGCGACACACTGACATTTTTTTGGGAATGAGTCGCGGCTTATTCATATGTATATAGCGCCAACCATTCATATGTAAATATCAAAGTTGAGACTATTTTCAATGGGGGCCCAGTAGCCCCTATCTTCATTTTGGTTGCCCCTGTCTGCCTGACATCTTGTGTTCGGGTTTCTGCTGCCATGAAATCTGGACAGAGCATTCAAAACCCCGGCTGTACAGGTGAATCCTGGACAGGTGGCAACCCTAGGTGGGTTGTGGCATGGGTAGGGCTTTTGGTTAAAAATGTTGATGGCAAAAGGTATCTCTCTTTGCCATCTCTGTGTGCCTGTGAGGTCAGTCTACTAAACTGGGTAAGATATGGCACCCGGGAATCTCCAAATCCCCAGGGAACAAATAGGTAATGCAGCTTTATGGTTACACTTTGGCCCACCTCCTCCTGCCACCCTTGCCTTCCTACTGGCCAATGACGCCACCCATCATGTTGGTCACAGTCAAATGAAACCAAATGGCCCATATTGTGCTTTCCATATGGAAAGCTTAGTTGTAGGTCTCATTAGCCACAAGCAGCATTTTATTTCATCAGTCAGGCTCAGTTTGTAGTGGGAAAGCTATATCACCAGCAGTGACTGAGAAGTATGGCTCTTTGAAGTGTCATTTGCAGAAGATGCTGCCAAACGCTTTAAATTTGCTGTCAAAAGCAAGGGAATCTACCTCTGATCTCTGCGATTATGTCTCAGTGTCAACGCACAGTACAGGCACCTTACTTCAATATGAATGCTTTGGCGCCTTAATTTTAAGCCTCGGATGGTGTTGCCAAGTATTGCTGGCTGCTGTAATGATTGTTGTTTGACAAAACAGTCAGGAGAAATGAAAATAACAATGACATGGCTCGAAGTAATGATTGTTAGGACGAATAATACAAAGTGAGCTGAATTAATGGCATGGATTGGGGTAGAGCTGCAGCTAACGATTATTTTCAAAATCGATTAGTTAGCCGATTATTAAGTTCGATTAATCGGTTAATCGGATAAACAATAAAATAAAGTTTAAAAAATGGCTCCAGTGATAGGACTACTAGTTTGTATTGAGGTTGTAGTCCATCACAGGAGCAAGCTTGGAGCGGTGGAAGTAAAAAAGAAAAAAAAGATAGTGTGGTGTGCAATATAGTGAAATGGAAAGTGTAAAATTATACAGCAATGAATGCAGAATGGCACCGGCTATAGAGGACTACAAAACCCAGCAAAAGCACATTATACAGCGCAATGCAGAACACCGCCAGCTATAGAGGAATACAACAAATCCCAGCAATAGTACATAATAGCTGGCGGCATTCTGCATTGCGCTGTATAATGTACTATTGCTGGGTTTTGTAGTCCTCTATAGCTGGTGGTATTTAGCATTGTACCACTTTATAATGTACTATTGCTGGGATTTGTTGTAGTCCTCTATAGCTGGTGGTATTCCGCATTGCGCTGTATAATGTATTATTGCTGGGACTTGTAGTCCTCTATACAGCGCAATGCAGAATATCACCAGCTATAGAGTACAACAAATCTCAGCAATACATTATACATACAGTGTATAATGCATTGCTGGTATTTGTATTCCTATGTATAATGTACAGTACAATGTACCATCAGCTATAGAGAAATAAAAATCCCAGCAATACATTATAGAGCACCATGTGTGGGAAAGTGCAGGCTTACCTGACCAGTCTTCCAGCAACTTGCTTCTGAGATTGGACCTGTCTATCAGCGGCTGTCATCCCCCCACCCCTGCTCCTCCTTACTACATCTCCCCGCGTGCCTTGCCGATCGTGGATGGGCAGGAAATGTGAGGCGGGGAGAAGGTGCGGTGTGTGGAGCGTGGATGCGAGCGGGTCTGGCAGCGGCGAGAGTGAGATGGGGAGGAGGTGCGGCGCACAGCGTGTGGAGCTGTGAACAGGGCCAACTGATCGGAAGCCGATTAATCGATTATTGAAAAAGTTGACAACTTTTTCAATAATCGATTATAATCGATTATGTCGATTAGTTGTTGCAGCCCTAGATTGGGGTGAATGTAATCAGTTACACTGTGGTAGAGAATGCTCCTTTCTTTGCCTAGTACTAATATATCAGCCCATGAAGAAAAGGGGACATATAACCCACTTTAAGGAACACACAGGCATGGCACCTTCTACATCACAATGTAATGCCATTGGCATAGAAGTAGACATTCTCGTGCCGGATACCTGGAAATAAAGCAGCCCCACCGAGAGAGTGGTCTAGTACTGAAAGACGTCTGATCTCTGTACTGCATTTATGTTGTATAATTATAAATCTGCGGTGCTCTTGGCTATGACCCACATGGAATGCAGATGTTATATTCCACAACCTTACCATAGATTTACCAAAAGCTCAGTTTTAATATGTCCATTTAAAGATTATTTGGTTTCATGAATTAAAAAAAAACTTTTATTCACGGCAAATAGCTAAAAACACAGATGAATTATATATATGGTAGCTTTTGTTACCTGAAAAAAGGACCTTATTTCTCTCCATCCAGTTTTGAGACTTACACAGCTTTGCCACATAACGCAGAACAGGAGACCTGATTTTTTTCTGCTGCGGTTAAGTAACACTTACAGTTTTTGATGCTCTCCCAGCCTGTGACTGGACAGTGAAAGGAGAATCATTAGACTGACAACCTCATCACTCAGTCACCCTGCTTCCTCATCCTATGAGCAGGGCTGTCCCTATAATGAGGCATTGGGTCATGTGGGGGCAGCAGGTGTGCCTGCCGCCCCCTTTCCAACTAGAGCGTCCCAGGATGCTAAGGGCTCTTAGCAATCTGGGATGCTCTGGCCAGCATTTCCACCCTCATCACTGACATCACTGGTTGCCAGGAGCTGAGCCGGACGCAGGGCAACCGGTGACATCAGTGAGTTGGGTGGGATGCCATGCACCATGAGTCGCCGCCCCCCCCCCTCCCTGAAATGTCAACCACAAGGCAACCACCCCTCGCCGCCCTCAGGGACGCCGCTGTCTATGAGCACGTTCCTTGTTAGCACAACTGACCAGTATGTGGCTGGACAGTAAAGGAGAAGCAGCACACAGTTATGAGTTCATCTCTCTGTCACCCTGCTTTCTTCTTCTCCTAGACAGAACTCTGTTGTACATGGGGCTGCAAGAGGCTGATACGAAACCAAATTCAGGGACTTGCACTCTTGCATTAAAAAGTACATTTACTTTAGCATTTAGCTTTGGAGCTCCAGTACCTCCAGCTTCCAGGTGCTATTCTGACTCTTAATTTTTTTGTTGGTCTTCTTTTAGCTCAGATATTGTAGTGTGTATTGGCTAGTGTGATCCCGAACCTTTGTGCTGCAGGCAGACTTGGGATTACAGAAAAAAAGTTATTGCCTGTCAGTGCACGGATAAGGGTCACCAGGGATTTATTGGTGATAATAAATTGTAAACACGGCGAAACTGCTATAGGAGTGCAGCTCTAGAGACACGGAGAGGATGCCTTAAGCTTCAAAAACAATTAGAGGAACAGAGCGCAGCAACCCAGTGCATTATTAGGGTGACATATAAATATAAAAACACAAGAAATTGTAATTGCAATCAGATACATCGAAATGGATATCAGCTCGTAAGTCCATCAGTCTAATGGAGCTCAGAAATGGAGCCTTCCAACTTTTGATGTTTGGAAGTGCAATCACTATTTCTTGTGTTTTTATATTTATGTCACCCTGTTAATGCCCAAGGTTGCTGTGCTCTGTTCCTCTTATTGTGTTTTGAGCCTTGGGATTACAGCAGGTCTAAAAGGAGATTTGATCAATTGTATTTCTACATCCAAAACCAAAACACAGTTTCCCCTATGACCCAGGGGCACGGTATTTGCTGGGGAACCTTAAGCTAACTACTAACCTCTAGATGGAGAACCGAAAATCTTGACTTTGTCCAACGTATTCCAATCTCAGTTACCGCTCTTTGCTATCAGTATGAAACATTAACACCTTCTCATAAAATAACCATTATTTTTTAACACAGTATCCGCAAAACATTTAGTCCAATGAATTATTTCATATTCGTTACCACCCTGTGGGAATGGGAGATCACAGTGCTTCGTTTATGATGTAAAGTCACAGAGAAAAAAGTTCTGCGGTTGTTGCTAAATATTTATACCGGCATATCTGGGGCAGAACATCTGCACGCACAGTTCCTAATAGTTTAAAATGTAATAAAAAAAGGGGATGTTTCTCTTTTTGAAATGTCTAATTCCTCAGTCAGTTTGATGGAAGTTATGAAAAATTCTTATATTTGTAGCTACCCTTTTTCATGGAAACAAATGACCTGACTGACCTTGGGTGAATGTCTGGTCTCTTCCCCATACTTGACACCTCTATTTTCAGAAAGGATTCACAGCGGCAGTGGAGAGGATGAGCAGAAGCAGAAATGAAACCTGTCAGCTCCTTTATGCTATTTTAAATTTGCTCAGTCCACTCGGCATCTACCATACAAAACACAAAAAGGTCCCCAGCACACCTGCCAGCTAGCCTGCAACAAAACAAAATACCCTGTCAACAGTATGCGTTAAAAGCAGAGGTTTTAGTTGCACAAACCTTTGGCCAAAAAATATGTAGAAGCCATACCGCCCCATCAAGGCACCTCGGCATCTACCTCCAGGTGCCTGCTTGAATCCTTGATTTATCCTCAAAACACCCAGGTATCAAGGATATACAAATATAGACCACAACCTTTATAGTTGATCTCTGGGCCATGTTCCCTGCCCCCTAAACCTTTCTTTTTGGCTGTGAACTCCAACAGGCATACAGTATGTAAATGACCAGTAGGGATGAGCTTAGGTCCGGACCACACCCGGTCCCAATCAGAACACCTCTGAGCCCCGGAAGCTACATGGGGCCACCTGCAAAAACAGATCTAATATTTGCCCAATCCGCTCAGCACACAAACAGAAGGGTGGGATGTTTGTGCTGATGTCATTGACCCTATATGGCCACAAGGCGATATTAGGTCAATGTCATTGACCAAATATAGCCATGTGGTCATTATAAGGTCATTGACATCACTGCATCCTGTTCATGTGCAGTTGTGGGCAGGGTATTCCCCAGGCACAGTTAATTGGGCAGCAGTTGAAGGAGCTTCCTTTCATGTCCATAGCACAGGTTCAAAGCGGGTTAAGCCTGAACTTGAGCTCATCCTAATGGTCAATAAGCTTTTAAGATAAACCAAGGATGGCAACAGAAACCTGGATGTGCTTCAACGCGGTGTACCATCCCTAGTATTCTTTTGCCTGTGTTGCTGATCACAGGCACCCATGCAAGTTACTGATGAGTCTAAAGACGTCCCTAGACAATGCATATCAAAACCCAAAAACAAGAAGTATTTCATTGCATCTTGCATGGCCATGTTCACTCCTCCACTGCATCTATGATTGCCACAAATTCTGGACTTCACACGTCTGCCTTTATTCATCTCCATTGCATGGGGATGATGGGAAATGTAGTCTACATAAATAAAATAACAGTGTTTTCATTGTTTCCAGGTCAACTCACAGGAAGTGACCAGGATACTGCATTTCTGGCAAAATCAACAGGTATTTTCATGTACATGCTGAAAATGTTCTCAGTCTACAAAAGGAAAATCAATGCAGCCACCACATCTAATGACTGGCAAGCTGCAGTATATTATATTCTTGTTCTTGGGTTTACTTATGAAGTCGAATGTGGATGCAAATCGGACCTCCCTCAGGCAACGGAGGAAGTGCTGTGTACTGTAGACTTGCAAGCTTTGATCAGTGAAGTTTATGTAGTGGTGAGGAGAAGAGAGGTGTAGGACAGCTCCAAGTCCAGCTTTTCTGAGTGGAACCAATATCAGCTGGATGTCACGTACCTGTCTGATCAGCTCCTGTTTGGAGTTGGAACCTGGGTCTCTGGCGCGAAAGGGCACAGACCTAGCCATTCAGCCACTTGAAGGACTTGGTTTCTGCTACAGGTTTTTTTGTACTCAGCAACTCTCCTTATGGACACTTTGGCTCCTCCTGCCAACCAGCTGTAGAAGATCTGCAATTATCTCAGGCTTTAAATACCGGACACTTCCTGTGCTCTGAGCCTGTTGATTTGGGTTAGTTTTCTGTGTGAGCTACCTCTGTGTTGTATGCTGGATTTACACTGTAACTCTGGCCTGTCTGACTATGGATGTCCTAAATATCAGATCTGGGAATCTCTGGCCAGAACAGATAAAACATTGCATGCGATATCCTGTATGCAGAAACGTAGTCTGTGCTTTACAAGTTGCAGCAAAATGATTTGGAAAGTGTGATAGTCGGATAATGAATACGAGATTTAAAAGTGGATTTCTTCTTTTTGAAAAGAGACAAAAGTTCTGAAGTTCAACAAAAGACGTTTATGTTCCGACCATCAGCCGCCACTCATCTCCAGTCTTTGTACGTTCCTGTCTGTAGCATCTAATAGCCTGTAAAGTATATAATAATAAGGTGTAGGGATCCGTTTATGATATCATGAGATAAAACCTCAGAGTTATCCTCCGGCACAGCATGAGAGATTCATAAATCCTGCTTGACCTATTAAATCAATAAAGCTGTTGAGAATTTCGTTTGCTGGTTGCTATGAAGTCGCCGCTAGCGAGTAAATCTTTTATAGACAGAGAAAACCAGGAGGCCAGTCGCTGTTGGGTGACGTCTGAGTCACTATTGTCAGGAAGAAAGAACCTCACACACTTCATTTTTTTCCCCCCGAATCTGATTCAAGCGACTAAGTGGCTTTTCTTAATATATATAAAATCCTATCCATCCCCCGTAGCCTAGGATGGGATTATCTCAATCTTGGGATTCAGAAAGGGAAATTGAGTAAAACATAATTACTGCACAGGCTATACCAGATCGGAAGACTATAATCCTAATGACCGGGGTGCTGGGTAGAATGGTACGGAAAACTCATTCATATAGATAGCCTCATTCATTTGAAGGAAAACGTCACTTTTTTCTATATTTTCCCCCAAACCCCCTTACAACATATCCAAGTCCGCTTAAAGGATCAGCGGACCTGCATGGTTATCCAAGACATTTCTTTAATGTGTCCCCGCCCACCTTTGTGTGTTTTTTGGCTCCTCCTCCTACATTCTGCATAATATTGGCTAAATTAAAAATGCCGCACGGAGAGTCTGAGCCCATCATAATGGGCAGAGTAGCCCAGGAATACAGCCTAGGGGCCAGTTTCTACAAGGTTAGAAAAGGAGCAGTGCTTTCTTTTAATTAAAGCTGTTTTGTAGCAACTGATTGTCTGCTATAGACAGCATCACCGCTACACTAAACCACTGCCACAATCAATAACTTAATCAATAACTTACAAAGTAAATCCTTAGGGCTCATTCACACCATGTAGGTTGAGATGTGTTAATCTGCACAGATAAATGCAGGTGCAAAGCTAGAGCACAGACAAAACAATTTAAAACAATAGAGAATAAGATGAATGGAATATAATAAGCAACATTTCAATAAAGTTTTTTTTTGTTATAACATTTCCATACAGTGGCGTCACAAGCGGGGTGCGGGTGACACCATTGGAGGGGGGACACCAAATGACTGACAGTCATTTTGGTGTCACCCCCTCTGAAAATCGATAATATTATGGACCCCCTCTGAAAAGTCGGGCACTCTGCCATGGACCGAGAGTCCGACAGTTGCACGATAGTGGAGGGGACAGGGCGGCATACCTTATCCCGCATCAATCACCAAGATGGCCTGCCGGCAGGTATCACCAAGATGGCCCCGCTTGCATGATGACTTCACGGCGGGGTGTCACCCGGTATCACCTTGGGATGCCCCTGCTTCCTTATATGTATCTTATTTGTCTCTTTAGCTGCTTTCCTGCAGTTAAGCTGTATGCTGACATTTGGGTCACTGTCCTTATTTCAGTCAATCGATGCATACCGTCTGAAATGTCAGAGAAGGCTGAGATGGGGAGTGCCTGTAACAGGACAGAAGGAGAGCAAAAACCTGAACCTCCATCCACGTGGATGGTGCCTTGTAATGTTAGCAGGAGGCTGCAGTACTCTTGCACTGCAATACTCAACCTAGGCTCCAAGATGGCGCATGCTTTGAGAAAACATAACTAGGGGCCCCCATGCTTCAGACTTTGGGGAAATACTGTATGGGGGCTAGGAAGTTGAAAGAATTTAGATATGTGCCAGAAGGTATGGTAGAGTGAAAAAAGGTGCAGTCTTGGAAACTCTGGTCTCATCCTTTAGATTAAAGAAGTACACAGAGAAAAAAAAAAAAGAATGGTAGACATTATCCATTGTCTGAAATCATTTTGGCTGGCGTTCCTTTTTAAGCTCCATACTGAAACCCTGGATCTGTAGAAGGAGCCGGGCTCTGCTTCTCGTTCCTGCTCAAGAATTAGGATATAGATTTTTTTATTTAGCCCTACAAATTAACAGCCTGCGATTTCAATGATTTAATTTTATTTGTTAGGGTAATTTCCCAGACTTCTCTGTGCTAAGTGTTCTCTGAGGACCTCTCTTAATACTTATCGGCAATTTCTCACCTTCCGTTATATCTTATGTGAAAAAAGCTTTTTCCACAAGACCCGATCGGGCCCTCAAAACATATCTCCGTGGAACAAATGATCCTGACACACTCGACCTCAAGAGCTTGCACTTTCTCATCAATGATTCTCCTTCTGCTCTGGATGAGTCTTCTGTATCAGAAAAAGCATCTAATTACCGGGCAGAGAGAACCCTTTGTAGCCTATGTCCTTACTAGATGATTGCTTATGACTATAGGATATATTTAGACTTTTTTTACTCCATCACAACCAGAGGCTATTGGAGCAGAGAAGTTTTACTCGTATTACTGACACAGAAAAGAATGCAAATCACAAAGCATGGTAGCAAGCCTTAAGCAACCTGACCTGCTTCCCATCAAAGGACAAGTACGTCTTTTCATTTTAAAAAGATGTTTATAAACTGATGGGAAGCAGTAAATTGATGTCTCAGCATTCTGTTCTCTCCCCTGCTCCAGAGTTTACATTAGGGATTTGAAGGCTGATAAAGCACAATCTATTAAAATAAATTTGAGAATGAATTGCTCCTCAGTGCCTGCAGCTAGAGAGTGTGTGAATGGATCCTAAAACAACATTTGGGCCACATCCAATGGACTTCAGCTGGCCTCTTTTTGAGCACGTTCCGCTGAACAAAACCGTAAAAGTAAGTTTCTGAGTAATTATCTCCACTGTCCAAAGATGGCGACTTATTTCAGCTTTTTGCGGTGAGATCTGAAATTTAAATAGCAGCTTCCAAAACTGCCAATTTGTCACTGCTGATTCCTCGATGTCTCAACATTGTGAATGTAGAAAAGTGACAGCAGGTTCCAAATTGATTCAGGAAGTTCTTTAACTTGATGTGGAATATCTCTAATACTTAAAATGATACTAAACTTATTAAAAATGCATTCAAGTACCTTAACTATTAACAAAAAAAGCTGCATGCCCAGATAATGGTGCTATAAAAATTTTTTTAGGGGGGTTGTTTTATTTCATTTTTGCACTCCCCACCCCCACCTCTGGAAACATACCAGGGAACAGTTTCATTTTTTTATGTTACTTTTAGTCCCCTGTCGTGTTTTTTGCTGGAACAATGATGAAAACTTTATTTATTTGTTCAGATTTCTGTCACCATTTAACCTACTTCCAGCCTTCCTCACACATGAGGAATCTTACATTTGTGCCTTGCAGGAAGCAGAATCTACACCGAGCAGTACAGAATTCTAAAGAGAACGTAACAGATGTTAAGGAGAATTCTTCCTGTGCACCTAAGGCGATGCATCAGGAGCTTTGTATAAACCAGTTTGCTCTGTCTGGGAGAATATTTATACAGTTGCTTACGGCAGCAATAAAGCTGTGGCAAGCAAAGCCACAGAACAGAGAGCTGAAATAATTCATTTTTAATGGTAACAACTAAACATGGATAATAAAGTGTTTAAAACTCTGGTCCTCCAGCTGTGGTGGAACTACAAATCCCATGAGGCATTGCAAGATTCTCACAGCCACAGACATGACTCACAAAGAGAGATGTATCAAATGGGAAATGGGATTTGTAGTTTCCCCACAGCTGGAGGGCCGGAGTTTGGCTACCCCTGGTTTAAAGTGACACTAAACTCAGGAGTTAAATCCTAAAAATACATATTTATTTGTGTATCACCCGGCTGTAGATCCTCCAATCATCTCTGAATTGGCGCCGGCACTGTCCTTCCGGCTGGAGGGGTGCTACTTTTGTTCCCCATGGTCCCTGTGTGTGTTAAGTAGCCACCACTTCAAGCTGGCCAGCAAAGGGAGGGGCAGTGACCCCCTACATCCTGAACCATGCCCTCAGCATTGGGCGGGTACGCTGCCAGAGGTGCCCCCCTGGCAAGACACCATCCATGTTCCCATGTTTATGGAGACAAGATTCTTATCCCCACATCCCTGGCCCTATGGATGTGTGGATGTATATGGAAGGGGGGGGGGGGTTATTGGAATCTGGAAGCCCCCTTTAGCAGTGGCGGAGCTAAGGAACAAAGGGCCCTGGTGCAAGATTTTTTTTTTGGGCCCCCACTCCCCCCCCAAAAAAAACCCACAAACACAGCGCTCTCCTTTGTCGGATGAACGGATGATCCGACACTCCCGGCGGAGAGACCAGGGGCCCGCCGCGCGCTGGATAACGATCCGGCGGCCGGCAACTTGCTGGGCCCCCCCAGAGCCTGAGGCCCCGGGCGCCCGCACCGCCTGCACCGGCGGTAGTTCCGCCACTGCCCTTTAGGATAAGAGGGTCCTCAGATAAATGGCTCTCCTCCCTACGTGAATAAATAAGAGGTACATAGTACCTATTGTTACTCATACGCAAAATAAATACATCCACACTGTTACAAAGTCCTTTATTAAAAAGAAAGTCCAACAGTGTTAATCACGTCATCCAGAGTTGTAGATCCATCGTCAATGACAATGAATGATGCCGGATTTCATCCTCTCTTTTTCTCTCTGTTGCTATCTATCCCTCTCTTTCAATTATCTATTATCTCCCTCTCTCCCTCTTTCTATCTCTTGCCATCCTCCACTACTCTCTCCTTCCTTCTATTTCTTTCTGCCCTTTTCTGGATTTTTCTATTTTCTCTCCCTCTCTCTCCCTCCCTTGTTTTCACTTCCTGACTCTCTCTGCAACATGAACACACTAAAATAATATTAGTGTGAGACAAGGATAAGGGCAGGTGATCCTGCTGTGAAATTAAAGGGCAGCCACTGTTTTCCAGTAGACGGGAACAATTGGGGAAGAGTGCCAACCCTTGCATTGCGCTTTAATTGGAAATACCGAATTAAAAAAAACTCTTCTCTTTCTGCAAGAACGATAGTGACATTTCCCGAGGGCTCCTCCACTGTTAACACTTTCACCCCCAGTGCTTTTCAGCACTATTTTCAGCTTTAGGAAAAATATATATATATATTTAATTCTGCTATATGAAGTAAAATAAATGGAGGATCGACAGCACGCAGATCTTCAAGACATAGGTTTATTTGGTCGGCGGGGAACAAGCAGCACCTCAGTCGCGTTTAAAGAATATGGGCTTGCAGGCCATTTTTATAGGGATTTGAATAATAGAACCATATTTGTGACCTTGCATTATCTCAAAAAATCAGATAATAATGCCACACTGTACTCGTATTGGATTGTGCCAAGAACATTAGATGGGTCTTCTTGTCTTGATAAGACTCCCGCACATCAAGGTTAGAGGACAGCTGTCTTGGCATTGAATCTTTATTTCCTTAAGCCAAAGTCAGAAAACATGTTTATGACTTTCTGTCATTGAATTCTTGTTACCCCGACCTATAAAGCCTAAATGTTCTACATGAACTCTAGTTACCTCCACCTACAAAGCTAAATGTTCCACATGTTGCTTATTCATACAACTTATTATCTATGTATTTATATCCATATATTATGTTTTCACTATAATTCAGGACACTATTAATTGCGCATTATATAAATGCGGACTTATTAGTTTACTTACTGGTTATTCTCTACAATACATTGTCAATATGAAAGTAGAGGATTCATCTGAATCTTGTGTGAAATGTTCTGCAAGGATAAAACGTTCAGTAACCTAACTATAGTAATGTTAATAATAGTGTTTATGCTTATAATTATATCAATACGAAATAAATGTGTTAATATCAAAATCCTGCTAATGTGGGTGTGGTATTGCACCACAACAGTGTGAATCCAGCCTAATGCTAACCCTCCCTTAACTAACTTTGGCCCAGTTGAATTCTCAGGTTTTCCTGCAGTGGTGGTATCCTCTGAGCAGAAGACAACCATCCTGCAAGGAACATCTCAGGTGCTCAGGTCCCAGCACCACAAACTTCTGCTTCCAGTGCCAACATTTCAGGAATCGATTGCACAGACTGGGCTTTTTTTGGCCTTTTCTTTTATAAATATGTATTTCTATATTCAATTACTCCACTTCTAACAACCATATCGATCTAGATATTTGTAAACTTTTTTTATTGAAGATGTCTATAGAATGTTCTTCCTCAAGGCACTGACACAATTTCACTCAGCCCTTTGAATATGCATTACCTGGTGTCACCACTCTTAGAGAGCCTTCCTTGTGAATTACAACTCACAGTCTGAACATTGTAACATTATCATTGCTTGCTGGAAGCAGTGCATGATGGGACATATACTCTTGAGAAATGGAGATTGCATCACATTAAGCATCAGGGAAAGAGACGCAAAGCACACTGGAAATACAGGAAGTTGTTGAAAGTGATGGGCAGACAGAAAGCAGCACTCAATATATAAAAGGTATTTTTTTATGAAGCTTTGATTGCTTTATTAGAATCAACTCTCATATGCATTCCTATTACAATGCTGATGTTATAACAGGAGAGGATATGCTGGGACTCCTTTAATGTTGGGGACCAGAGAGCTTAAATATGGCCCCGCCATTAGGATAATCAGTGGGGCCAACAAGAACCACATAAGGAGCCAATTTGTGATCTACAGCACCCCCCTGACATTATCACTAACCCTTTACCAAAATAAGCATGTATTCAGCCCATCACACCAGAGGGCTGCAGCGGTGGCACAGAAGGACCAGCTGGGCACTTCTGCCTCCGGAGCTTTGAATTGCATGGCAAGAACCGTCTCTGATCCCTGGAAGATGTTCTCTACAGAAGAAGCTTCTCCTGGCTGACATTCCAGACTTGTCATTTTAAACCTTTTCGTTGGTGTTCAGCAGATTCTATAAACACACAGCTTCTGCTCCACCGCTGTTTACAGAAGAGCCGAGATGAGCAGGAATGTGAGAACGCTTCTCTATCTCCGAAAATTTAATTTAAAGCAAATGCCAAGGACGGATCAGGTCTACAAGGAAAACAGTTGGAACTTATAAAGCACAAACATGAGAAGGGATCAGTGCTGGCTAAGACGAGATATTCATACAAACTACCAAAGGCCAAGACAAACTACTGCATTTGTTGTAAAGATACAGGGCTGGTATACCGTTTTAAAATAAAATAATTTGATGTTAAAAGTCTCTGCCGGCCCTAAACATACACACTTGCCCCATGTATCTGACATGTTTTTTAAAAGCTGTTTGCTGGGGATCCCACTTTAAGCAGGAAAGTAAAATGAATAGGGGACTTAACAAAAAGGGAGTGTCTTTGATGTGCGGCTTTAACAAAATGAAAGCCAGTTTAATGCTAGGTGTAATTCTGGACTCTGACCCCACCTTTCAGCCCCACATCCAATCACTGTCCAAATCCTGCCACCTTTACCTCTAACATCTCCAAAATATGCCGCTTCCTAACCAATGGAACCACAAAGCATCTAATTCATTCTCTTGTTATTTCTGGTCTTGACTCTTTGGCCTCCTCATTGGCCTATTTGTACACAGGCTACC